>NC_088201.1:182497587-182840095 GCF_037126465.1 Ornithodoros turicata
AGCCTTAGCTCATATATCAAGTCCCTTGACCCTCTTCCGTTCTTTCTGCCGTCTCTTTTAATCATTTCAGGTTTATCAGACGACCAGGGAAAAACTCTCCTGGAAGACAGCCAACGCCCCTGCAATTGCTCAGTGGACAACCAGCAGCAATGCTTCTGCAACCCTACCAGTGCCGCTCCACGTGTACTGCTCCCCTCTCCCCTTTCCCTTGTCACCTATTTCCAAGTTTAGTCCTGCTGAAGGCAGCGCTGACTGCCGAAACATCGACCCCTAACTGTAACTGTAAACCTATTTCTAGTACCTCCCGCTTAATTATTAATGTAATAAAGGTAGCAATTGTTTTGAATTCTTATATGGCTTCCCAAGTCTCTTCATTACTTGTAGTATATACTTTTCACAATCTATATATGTTTTATATACTATAATAAAAATAACTATTTCAGCTCACCGATTACTGCAGCTGATGCAGCCTGAAAATGAACAAAACATGGGGAAACAGGTTCAGCATGAAAATGATTATAAACGACATACCTATGGAGTAACATTCCACTTCTGTGGGGATGTGATGTGTCCTGCGGGTTCTGTGGGGGCAGGTGGGACCCATAAATTCCTGCAGGCCTCCATAGAGATTGCCTATAGGACCTCGTGGGAGTACTTGTGGGTTTGTGTGGGCCCTACAGGCATGCCTGTAGGAGCCACACTGACCCATACCTTCCCAAAGAATCCTATAGGTAATCTCTATGGGAATTTCAACCAAGGGACTCTCTCTCTCTCTCTCTCTCATGAGAATGCTAATTCGTGCTCAGTGTGGTGAATAAGCTGGCATGAGTGGGCTGAAATCACGGTCAAATTGGGTGGGGTGAGCATGAGCAAACTTAAGTAACACCCGCATACCATGAACGGAGCAGTCTGATGCCAACTCCCCAGTACATCCGATAAACTCCACATATACCAAACCTGTCAAGCAAAGAAGCAAATTTTATCATGAAGTTTCATTGCGTGTGCATGTTTGCGTTAGGATTGCATGTGACTGAAGTGCCAAGTGATGTACATGTGCACCACCAGTGTTTCTCACGTAAACCTTGATTATGTACTTGCGTGTGGCTCTCCCTCTCCTTCATTGGTTGGTTGATTGGTCTGGTTAGTCCACTTCAAGTTCGTAACCATACAGAATTGTCTGTTATATGTGCTAACAACTTGAAGGAGGCATGTTCAGTAGCCAGTATAAGTACTGTGTATTTTGCGTTATTCGAGTCTGAAGTTAGACACAGAGGGTACCTGGGTCAAGACCCATAGCAATACATGCCACGTGATCCTCTGGTCTCCCTTCACAGACAGACAACACCTGCCCCGAGTGTTCCGAAGTTTCGGGAAATGACTTTGGCAGTGGAGGAAGTTGTCCCTCTGTCGTAAAGGACTCCCGAGACACCGTTCCCAGAGGAGGAGCTGACCCTTAACAACTGTGAGTAATGATGGAGAATATAACAGCATGCTGCCAAGAAGTTTGTGCATTCCAGGTGACAGTATTGACAGATTCCATGCCCGTCATCCCCATCATCATTGTCATCTCCATAAACGCGCTCCTCTTCGAACCTCAACAACTTGGCAGAGGTGCAAACTATTCCCTCTTCTCAGCCTCTTTCTAAACCTGCAGTTCCGGAGCCGACGAATTTTGTCAATGGCTAGCGCTCCTCCAGCTGCTGCTGGTAATGGCACGGCCTCGGGGAGCTCCGGTTCACCTACGACCTCACAGGCCCCTACAGTAGTACGACAGCGCGACCCTCCCACCTTCAATGGTATCGACGATCAAGATGTCGACGACTGGTTAGACGAATTTGGACGGGTATGCCGTCACAACAGGTGGGACGACAGCAGTAAGTTGAACAGCGTCGCCTTTTACCTGTCCGGTGTTGCTAAGACCCAGTTCTTGAACCACGAAGGTGAGTTCCAGGACTGGGAACAATTTGCAGGCCGTTTGCGTGACCTTTTCGGCAGACCAGCGTTCCGCAAAGTTGACGCAGAGCAGAAGCTTTCGTATCGTATGCAGCAGCCTGAGGAGTCCTACATGTCCTATGTGGAAGACGCGCTGCCCCATCTGCAGACAGGAAGCTTATCTGTAAAAGCAGGCATTTTGTTTCGCACGACAGAACATTATATAGAAGGAACAACACCATGGAGGGGTCCCAGCTCTTGTTGGTGATACCTCAACACCTCCGGGCAGCCGTCTTACAAAACTTGCAGAACGACCCAACCGCTGGACATCTTGGCTTCTTTAAAACTTATGAACGCATTCGCTAGCTGGAAGCTAGTGGAAGCTGATGCTAGAGTGGATTCGTTTTCTGTGGAATTGACAGCCAGGTGGTGTGCTACAGAGACGCAATATGCTGGTTCTTGACTCCTTTAGGGGGCACCTTACAGACCGCGTGAAGAACGCACTTCACAGCACGAAGTGAAGAGCGACCTTGTGGTGATTCTGGGAGGAATGCCGTCTGTTCTTCAGCCACTCGATGTTGTTCTTAACAAACCTCTCAAGGACCGGGTCCGCAAATTATACAATGAATGGATGGCCCAGGTCAACCCCAACACACTGAGCGGTCATATGCAGTGACCGTCGCTGTCAACAGCCTCCAAGTGGGTGTCTACAGCATGAAACGCGCTTCCCGAGGAAATGGTAGAGTGAAGTTTCAAGAAGTGCCGCATAAGCAACCTGTTGGATGGTACAAAGGATGACGCGTTGTGGAGGAGTGATTGGGAATCAACGACATCAGAATCCTAAGACACTTGTGTAATAAATTGTTTGTTTTCTTGTTTTGTGTTTTTCCCGAGGAAATGGTAGAGTGAAGTTTCAAGAAGTGCCGCATAAGCAACCTGTTGGATGGTACAAAGGATGACGCGTTGTGGAGGAGTGATTGGGAATCAACGACATCAGAATCCTAAGACACTTGTGTAATAAATTGTTTGTGTTCTTGTTTTGTGTCGTTTTGTGTGCTTTGTGTGTCATGGCAGAAGTTCTCTTCCCATACTTCGTGGTTAGAAAAGGGAATCGACCTATAATCCGGTTTATACAGTACATACATAAGGAAGGAGGGTGTCATGGAGGCAAAATTCATTTGGCATGGGCATGGCGGACATGCAAGATGTAGAGTTCTTGGAGACACAACGTTGGACGAGGCATCTGCTGTTCCAAGGGTACATATATCGGATATCCAAAATGTGGCCACAATAAGTCACAATAAATGTGCCAAAGGATGTCGAGCCACTGTAGTCCTCTCGGAGGGAATCTACAAATGTTACATGATCATCTGCCGGAACAAGCAAGAGCCATGACTAGCCGGCACATGTCCTACCTGCAGAACTCTGTGTGACGAAATCTCATGAGGTTTCAGTTAATGCGGAAAATTGGGTAAGTTGGTACATGCTCGAAAGGATACAGCGCAACAACAAGCGAACTTGATCTTCAAGAACAGGAGGTTGCCTATCTCAACGCTTGACACAAACGTGTAATCTGTGTAGCCTTGTTTCCCTTCTACTTTCTCTCTTTCATTTTCCTGTGGTTGCAGATTAAGCTTCAGCCGTTTGTCAGCGGCTATGCTTGTCTGATCCTTCTTGTCCTCATTGTTGTGCTGTATCGTTTTGCCCATGAGGCTGCATGCCTCAAGAATACCCAGGATGTGCTGTATCGGACATGAAACACCATTCCCACCATTCCATCCACCTTCCTTCCACCATTACATCCACAAGGAGCGAGGTAAACCACTAGGGTCGATGGAGGAGGACCATCGATGACGAACAGTTGATGACATTTCGGAAGACAAGATATTGGTAAAAGGTTAATTCAGCAGAATGAAAAAGAAATGCCAACATTGAAATGTCTCAATGGACTGTACCTTATGAACAACAAGGCAAGATGACGTAGAAAACGATGACTGGTATGCTGAGGGGAAGACCGGGGTGTGCAAACACTGCTACATTTCAGACATGTAGCTCTCTATCATGCATGTACACAAACATCTACACACACATGTGCAAAGAGGCAACAGCGATCGGAAGGAGGACCAATCTGCGTAAGCTAAGATTGAGTGTTTTTTTGTTGTTGTTTTTTGTGTGCATTACTTCTAGGCAAGACTTCTAAAAAGTCAACAGTTATTGGACAGTCCCACAGTACCTTGCGCAGTGGGAGGTAACAGCAAAAGGATGACTGTTTCTTCAGAGAAGGTACAGCAGAGGGCCCTCAAGTAGCCATTGCAACAACGCAGAGTTTCCTCAACAGTTGGCTTGTGGTATCTTATGACGTCACGAATTAGTCAAGACCCTTTAGAAAGGTGGTTCGGAGTTCTAGGTCTAACTTCACCCTGTTTGTTTCGTTAGACTCGTGAGAGATCACTGCACATCGTGATACATACTGCATGATGGATACAGGAAACAACTATCCTATGACCGGGAAAATCATCTGGCTAGAGCATGCTACTATGAATTCTTGTGTCAACTGAATGAAAAACATGTTGAGGTAAGTTATAAAAAATATAAAACAAATTACTTTATTATGCACTGGAA
This sequence comes from Ornithodoros turicata, assembly GCF_037126465.1. Taxonomy (NCBI): domain Eukaryota; kingdom Metazoa; phylum Arthropoda; class Arachnida; order Ixodida; family Argasidae; genus Ornithodoros; species Ornithodoros turicata. The sequence goes on from NC_088201.1 coordinate 182,502,142, forward strand.
CTTGAGTGCTGACGAAAGTTTTAGTTCCTACCTTAATCCATTGCGCAAGGGCAATTGCAGGATTGAAATGAAGTTTGCTAAGCCATTACCATGCGCAGTGTCGGTTACACTTATTAGTGAAGCATCCAAGATTTTATCAGCCGCCGGTGATCTTGTTGTTCGAGTCGACTAAGTATGAATGTGTTTGATCTGGAATTATTGTCTTATGTATCGCAGGACCTTCACAATTGATATGGTACCAAGTTTAACGACAGAAGGGATTATAGTTATCAGTACACACCCACACAATGGTGATGGAGAGCACTGGCTATTGTACATGAGAGACAGGAATGAAAAGTACATCTATGTGGACAGCTTCGGTCTACCACCGATTGAAGAAGAGCTGCTAGATCTATCTGTTGATCGGTATTGTGAGAAATTCATTCAAAGCATTTACAGCTCACACTGTGGACTTTTTTGTTTGTTTCTTTGCTGCCCGCCTTTGTAAGAATTACCGACTCAAGAGCATTGTGTCCTTATTCGACAATAACCTTGTACACAATGACCTCAAGATAATAACAATGATTGAAGAGGAATACCTTATTTAAAGAAAAATGTCTCATTCATTTTATTTCTTCTATGTACAGACCTCTTCAAGATAGTCCTCCAGACTCGACACCCTGCGACAACCATCTTTCTTGCGACGCACTATATGTATTCCAAGTGTTGGATGTAAAAGTTTCGAATTATTGGTCACTTGAGTCCGGCATTAAGTATGGCTGGAGAGATATCGTCACCCTCAACAAGATATCGTCAAGAGATTGTCAAGATATTGTCAACAAGTCACACTTGATGGCAACGAAGCGTTGGAGCCTCCGACTAATCTTTCCTCGTTTCGTCCGCATCGGAAACGGGAGAATTTCCATAACGAGACGAAAATCAGCCTTTGGGCCGTTGCAGTACAGATAGGAGTTTAATTTCATCAAATTCTTGTACATCAGCCATGGTACCGTCGAAGCAAATCGTTCACTGGGCTTCGTGGATGATCCGAGCTTGGACGGCAACCGAGATAAGGTCGGATGTTATTGTCTAGCCAATGATATGGATTCGCTGACCACAATCCACCACAACGACAGCGTCTCAGATGCTCATCATATTGTATAACGAAAGTTCTGGGTGGTGTCTTCAATGTCTTCACAAGAGGAAGATCACCAGTCAGAAGACAATCAGAATTTGAACAAAGAATCACATCTTTAGAGAAGGAAAGAACGGGAAAACTTTCTATACATACAATCATCCGTGGAGACCGTGGAGCACTTCTGCGCTTCCATCGTCGACCGTGAGGGGGACGTTGAAAAGGAATCCGATGGAAAGGATGTGCATACTTTCCCTATTGGTTGCGTTTTCCTTTGTTTGCAATTGGTTCTTTACTACAAAGACTTTTGCTACATGCGGATTTCTCCAGCCCACCCCCTTGTTGCTAAAAGTCATTTATACAAAGTAGGAGACGATGTGATATGATAATAAAGATGTGTCAGCTTTAAAAATCGAAGATTTGGTTCCTAGAGCATCACTTCGAAGCAACATGGCCAACGATGGTGGTAACTTTTGATGGTTTTTACCTTAAAGTTAGGTTTCTTACGAAAGTTGTCTTTCTCAGTTTTCTCGAGTTTTGAAGACGATGATGATAGTGGTGAGTTTTGGTGGTTTTCCTCCTCAACTTCATTTTCTTAAGAATGTTATCTTTCTCAGTATTCACGTCGAGCCCGGTGTTCTACTTCGAAGACGGTAAGGAAATGGCGAATATGAAAAGCGAGAAGTATCTAAAGTTCCGTTCTTTTGAGCACCTGAGTCACTACCACCAAGTTGTATGTGTTACCGACATTTCATTGATTTCATGTTAATAGGGTATATGAGTTTCATTTCAGATGACTCAGTTTGTGTGGTAACGAATGAAAGTATGTACCAGCATATGACTTTCATTAGCTGATCTTAATAGCAAATATCTTTTTTAGATAATCACCAGGTACCACCACCGGGAAGTGAGTATAGTTATAGATCCCGTTTCCATGTTTGATCTTAATTGCAAATATCTTTTTAGATACTCACTGGATACCACCACCAGACAGTGAGTATAGTTATAGGTCTCCTTACCATGCTTGATATTAATAGTTGTTGTCTTTGTTTTCAGATTACCCTGGCCCCCCTATGCAGCGTATGTATAAGTGAATGGAAGTCTGGATGTTGTTCTTAATATTAGGTTCTCTTTCAGATCATTGCTGCTACTGCTGCAGTGAGTCATCTGGTTGGGTAAGCAATGTGACGAATGCTGATTTTATGTTATCTTTCAGATCCGGACGCCATTAGGGGTATAATTCAAGAAAGTTTAATCGAATCATTATTACATTTATTAAATATGTAATAAAAATATTTTCTGATAATTCAATCGTTAATTGAATTACTACACATGGAATAAACATATTTTCTGCTGTAGAAAATGTGTACTGTCTGGTATGTTTCTTGTGTTTCAGGTGTGAAGGTATCTCCGCTGGGGTTTTCTCCTTCACGCAGATTGGCAACATAATTGGCAATCCCCAGCACCATTGGCTTTAATTGGCATTAATAAAATATTTTTTTCACTTGTACAAATGTGTATGCTGATTGCATGTCTTGAGGAGGAAAGTATGCTATGTTAACGGGAAGCATGGGGAGATGAAACGCTCAAAACATGACAAACGTGACAAAACAAAATGTGCTGAGGAACTTGACAACTCTCTGCTAGGCACCTTTGGAAATGATGCAGAAGTTCCTACTGAAGCAGCCAGCAGTCAACACCCGGCAAAAACGATTAACGGTGCTACAACTCTGGACGGTCAAACCTCACGTGAGATGGAGAGGTTCGGCTCCACGAAGCCCAAGATATTGAAAGACACGCACATCGAGCTCAAGTCTACACAGTTACCCATAGGCGGCAACTGTATGGAGCACTTTTGCCAACTGAATGGCAGCAGAACTTGAAAGGAACGGTGACCTACTAAGCGAACAACAGACGACGGACTGATGAGCCGGTTTCTGCCAAGGATAGATATTTAGTCTGAGGAGAGGAAGTGACACCACCCGACGGAACCGTGTACGCCAATGAAAACACGCTTCACAGGAAATGCCACAAGCACGTGACAAAGTCACCTGTGACAGTTTTTTTTCTTTTTTCTTTCGGGCTTTGCCCTCTTCGCCCTGCCTTCTAGAAGGACACGCAGATGGCCCGTCCCGCGGACTTCCACGTGGTTATATTCATATCGGAGGTTTCAAGGAGGCCAGCCCTTTGGAACGTCAAACTCGTTCAGTAGAAGGACATCAACTTAAAATATATCCTTTTGCAGGATGTGGCAAGGTGTGTGCACGGCGAAGGTGACTAAATGAAACATCAAAATATTATTTGTGGCACATGGCAAATCGGAAATGTGTGAGGAGATAACGGTAACAAAAATGCAGTCTGATATTTCTTTAGTGAGCATTGCTAGAAACACTTATAAGCCAACATTCTCTTCGTATCTAAAAATTTCTTGTAAACACCTGATTTCTAGATGTTATTAGCATAGTACCTTTTCAAGAACCGCTAAAGTATTATTTATGTTACTAAACGATGCGTACAGCAGTTTACTACAATAAAGCATTGCCACATCACGTGCAACAAGCGGTGGTAAACGCTAGGCAGACGCTTCACAATGACAACCTCAACGTGGACATTCTGCTCCATGCGGTTGCATAGCTTCGATACCGTTCCGTTTACGCTGAGTTGGCGCTCTGTTGTCCCGATTCAGTTGGCAAAAGTTGCTCCATGCAGTTGCCGCCATACGCACATCTGCGAATATATACCCTGCAACAGGCTCCTTACCCAAGAACGCTCGAAGCTGCCACACATTGGCTCAAAGTGGGATCTCCTGCTCACCTTTTGTCTGCGGCTTCGTCCCCGCAGGACAACAACTAGAACGGGTTATGCCACACGCCATTCCACCTGTGCAATGCTAACCCCCGAATTCGTAGATGCGCCTTGACTCAAACTTGACTTCCGGCTGTCTTGAGCCGGCGGCAACGCGCTTCATAAATCCTCCTCGACTTGAAGCGCGCGCTCGCGGCGAACTTGACTTGGTCAAAATCTCGAAACCTTCAAGTCAGGGTGGTACCAACCTTGAAACGGACTTGAAGCTCATTCCAAGATGGCGGCTTCGGGGAACGACACAACGCAGAGAGTCTCCGCGTTCGAGTTTGCGACTCACGCGTGTGATCTTGTGTTTGGTGACGCATACTATTTGCCGAGAGTCCCACGACCATCTCTCCGTGACCGCGGAAATCAAATGGAGGCCTACAGCGACGCGCAGTTCCTTGTACGGTACCGCTTCACCAAGCAGACTGTGCGAGAGCTGCTCGCGATGGTGCCTCTTCATGCAAGCAGCGACAACAGGGGGTTGACGCTCCCCCCTATGCTGCAGCTGCTTATTACGTTGCGGTTTTACGGATCCGGGACGTTCCAGGTTGTTGCTGGGGATCTCGTCAACGTGTCACAGCCCACAGTGTTTCGCACCGTCGATGCTGTGACGCGGCTGATTGCCAGACACCTCTTCCGAGACCTGGTTCATTTCCCGAGGGCCTCTGAATACAGCGAGGTTATGAAGGACTTTTATGAGATTGCAAGGTTTCCTGGAGTGACGGGGTGCATCGACTGTACACATGTGAGAGTTAAAAGCCCCGGCGGTGACGACGCAGAAGTGTATCGAAACCGAAAAGGTGTTTTCTCAATCAATGTGCAGGTGAGCTTTCTCTTTATTTTTATATAGACCGTGTGCCGCATTAATAATTTGTTGAAACAAAAACAAGCACCTTTATTATGAGATGATGACGGACTTGTTGTATTTGTTGAGAAAAAAAAAGATTTCGTAGCTCTTGACACAAAAGTGTGTTTGACACGTTTGAGGTTCAAATGTGGAACGTAAATAAATATGAAAGAGCATTGAACTGTTGTCAAGCATGTAGTCGAATCACAATCAAGGTGCCCAATCCAAGCTACGGGCTGTAACATCTTGAGATATGATTAAAAGTAATTCCTAATGACGTACAGCTGTCATCATGGATCTTCCGATTTTTTTTAAAGGTTTGCACGCGTGTAACACAGCTATAGCTATATTATGATACACCTCATACAGTAATATTATAATGCTTATAATAATGCAATCACCACATTTTTAACTGCCATGAAGCATTTTATATCATGTCAATACTATATGCATGCAGGCGATCACCGGTCCCCAACTCCAGTTTTTCAATCTGGTGGCGAGCTGGCCAGGGTCTGTCCATGACAGCCGCATTTTTGACAACTCTCGCGCACGAGTTTTGTACGAAGAGCACCGGGTGCCTGGACTGCTGCTAGGGGACATGGGCTATGCCTGTTTCCCCTTCCTCATGACCCCCCTGGCAGATCCTGGACCAAAAGACACACCACGAGGCAGGTAAGTGAGCTATAAACTTGACTGGGCATTCGTGTTGGCGAAAACTTTGGATTTTAGAAACCACTGCGAAACATGTGCAGAAAAGAAATTGAATTTTTAGTTATCGACGGTTTAGAGCACTCAAATACAAGTACTTTCATATCAGCACATAGGAACTCCCACTCACTGCTGATGTCATTACAGCAATGCCAGATAATATCTCCTCACTTCTCCAGGTACAACAAAGCTTATATAAAGACACGCAACAGCGTGGAAAGGGCATTTGGCGTTTGGAAGCGCCGCTTCCCCTGCCTCGACATGCGATTGCAGCACAAGCCTCGTCGTGCCATTCGCATCATTACAGCTTGTGCTGCGTTACATAACCTGGGACGCCTCAGGAAGGAGCCAGACCCTCCCTGTTCAACAGCACTCCGCCGGACACGCAGCTCCAGGACTCCGAGAACTAGGCAGCCTGCACACCTTCCTCCTGTGAATGCTGTACAGGACTCCATGACTGGCACACGTGCAAGGGAGATTCTCATCCAGAGATGTTTCTCTTAGCTTTCCTTAATTAACTAGAAGAACCGAGGCAACTTCTCAGTTTACATTATGTACATTATACACAAGATTTATTAATTCTCATCAGCCTGTAATTTGTTTAACTTCAGAAGCTCTGCTTCTTTCTTAATCCTCAAAATGTCCATGGTCATAGCATGCTCTTCTGCCCTTTTCTGTAGGACGTCGTTGTGGTCTTGTTGCATAGTTTGTATGCGGATGGCGTGCTCTTCGCGCAGTAGTTCAATACGCATTTCATTTTCCCTATCCAGTGCCTTCTCAAGTAGGGCCATCCGTCCCCTGGGTGGCTGCCTCACACTGTCACTGACAGCCGTTACAGGGTCACTACTGCTGCTTCCATTGGTTGCAGCAGCAGTTGCACCTGTAGGAACTGGAGCCGGCCCAGGGAGTGTACTGCTGGGCCTGCTCGGTTCATCTAGCACAGTTTGCTCGATGCTAGCTGAGGTGTTTAGCTGACTTGAGTCCTTTGTAAGAAAAAGTAAGATGTGTAAGGTAATAGAAACAGAATTCAAATCGTTTATTCATCACCAAATAAGGAATGAACCAAGCCATTTCCTTTTTAAAGTGGTAGCATGCCACATCCTTCACGCCAGCACGCCACGCTGCCTACTGTGTTGAGCCACATTTTACCTTCTTTGGGGATAGTTAGAAGCTGGGGTTATAACTCCAGCTTAGTTTACAGCTTTACCTTCTTACAGGGCTGGACAGATTAGTTTATTAAGTTTATAATGATCATTGTCATATTAAGTATTCTAAAAATAGACCACGAGCGCTTGCTGGTATATATTCGTTTACTACAAGAACTCTGGTTTTGAGCACTACATAAGCATACGACATTTACATGACTGCACCACTGTTACGAATCCTGTGTATAATACTGTACTGTACTGATGTAGTTGAAATCCTCATCAAAGCCATCCACCATTGGCTGCAGCAGTCGTACCACTGGCTCTCTCTCTACAGGCACCAGGTACGGGGCTGTGTCACTGTCATATTCATTTTCAAGACGTGTTGCCATGTGCCCGGCAACAGCCCCAAGAGACGCAGAAATTGCACTCATTGCAATAGGAGCTGGTCCACCTCCTAAAATATGGCATCACAGCACATGTCAACATAGAGAAACATTCAGATTATGTATGGTACTGATATCATCATGTTGATATAAATCATAAATGGGTGAAAGGGAAAGCTGCATACAGGTTAACAAAAACATACACTACAATATAATAAACACATCATTATGTGCATGCATTCAATTTACCATAAAACATTCTGTGCAATTGTTATGTATTGTTGTTGAAATTACCATATGTTTAGCATTTGTCACATGTGTTATAATCGTGTCATGTTCTGCGTTCTTATAAATATGCTAATGAAAGCAGCTGTCTTCTTATTTGCACAACGGTATATTCGGCTAAGAATTTTATACATGTACGCAACGATATATACGTGAGCTTGGCGAAAATCGACAAGAAAAAGAATATACCATTTATCGAGGACTTCAGAAAAGTGGGGAAATACACTTACCTGTTTTGTGCAATTGGCGCTTCTCTTCGGAGCGCTCCTCTTTCCACTTCTGCTTGAGGTTCCCCCAGCACTTTATCATGTTTAAATTGAGGTTCCCCCAGCATGTTTAAAATCTCGTGGAACGACCCCGTGGTTTGCGTTGTACTCCGTGCAGAGTCGTTTCCACGTTTCATTTTTCAATTTCAATGATGAAACGTCCGTCTTTTTGCATTCCAATATTTTTTTGTACTTGTTTACGAGTTCAATTAAAATAGTTTTCTCGTCGGTGGTAAAGCGCGGCGCGGCTTTTTTTTGCGAGGCAGCCATTTCAACTAAAAATACTCGATTATTGAAGTTACCTCAGTGCAGCAAGCGGCTGATGAGCGATGTTGAGAGACGCACGTATATCCGATTGCAGAGAGGAACACCGAAATGAACACACAGCCAGTGAGGTCTATACTGAAAGCAGCGCTTTATTTCTAACTTGTTTTCCACATGTAAAGTCACCTGTCTTTCTTTACATCTGGCAAGCACATGTAAGACATTCCCCTTCGAATTGAGCAGGCCCGACGTTTCCCCAAAGGGTACGCATTTGTTGCATCGATAAGGATCCAAACAGCTTTGCCCGAAAGCTGAATCGGCGAAGCATTGTTCAAAACGCGTGCGAGCGCAAACTCACGTGATCAAAGACGCGGTGCGCCACACCACGCATGCGTCGTGAAGTGAGGACGCCCGCCTCGGGCGGTAGTCTCGCTCTCAGATGCACGGAAATGTAAGCAAGCTCATGCTTGGCGAAGGAAGTCAGCGAGCGTTTATGAATCACGCGGGTGTCCTGAGCGCGATCTTGACTTGGCGCGGTCTTGTGCAAGTCAAGGCGCGGGCTCCAAGTCGAGGCGCATCTATGAATTCGGGGGTAAGAATCAGAAACAGCTAGCACCTGTTACGACCATGTTCGCCGAACGGCTGCACCCAGAGGAACCGCCAACACAACAATGAGAGACTTGGTTACGTTTCTTGTCCGCCGAGAAATGGTGAACAGCGGTCTCACCAAATTCGACAATTCTCGTGGGACCCAAATGTCATGGAAGTCTTCCTTCAAGAACGCTATCGACAATTCCTAGAACATGCTACTTCCACACATGTAGTCACTTTTCCCGAGCGGGCTAAATGGTCATGCTCTGCTCATGAACCTACCAATGGTAAAAACCACCAAAGTCTGCTCAAAATCAGCACTACAATCGCCAGTGAATTAAGAAACTGGGAAAGAGAGGAACTAGGGAAAAAATGAGTAAACTGGAGAGTAATTGCAGCTTCTAGCTCCCTACACTGCAATTAGTCCCCATTTTAGTATCCTGGCCCAGAAATTTACTCTCCAGGATATCAAAGTTACTAGTGATCCTCTGAATGCAGCAATCTACGTAAATATGTTATCTATGTGAATTTGGTGGAACAAGGTCATACAACGATAACATTTTTTGCCCACAAAGTAAGAAACAGTTGTTCTTCATCGACGAATTGTTTCTCAAGCATTTCACGAGATTTTATCTTGCTCGATATATCACGGCATATCAAGCACATGGAATACATGCATAAGGACTGTGAGGACAAAATGTGAAATGCAGGACCCACTCCGTGATATTCATATAGACCATGCATTTAGGCCAAAAAGGGACTAATGGTCCCTGCAATTCCTTTAGCCCTCAAAATGACTATATTTGCTCACACAGAGTAAATTTACATATTCGTGCATCTTACAGTGAAGACCCTGGTCTCAATTTGCAACAGAGCAAGAACACAGCAAATCATCCCATCATAACAGTGTGCAATCTGCCTTTTGTTTGCCGTATGATTGCATGCTTCTCGACGTAACTCTGTGCTGTGAGGTTTTCGAACGCATTCTTCACTGCATGCTCCAGCAGGAAACCCCGCGTGCAAAAGCAAAAGAAGTTCTGTACATTGGCGACTCCAACATTTGTCGGCTTAAAGCCTCTGTGTAAAGCCTTCTGTCAGTGAAAGCGAAGATGGTGAAGTTGAAGACACTGAGCCCGGCCCTTCATCATCGTGCTCAGCATCCTCAAGGGACAGAGGTCATTGGCGAAAAGAGCTGTTGCGTGGTTCTGACACAACCTTCTCAGGGGTATCCAACGAGCCTTGCAGCATAGATACCCCGCTGGCCTACTTCCGACGTCTTGGAACAGCGGATATGCTATTACAGCTGTCCCAAGACACGAATTTGTACAGTACCCAGAAGGATGGTGTGTGCATTAACACACTAGTACGCGTGAAATTGGAGCAGTACATCAGATTATACATGAAAATGGGGCTCGTACAGATGCCTTCTGTGCGTAGCTACTGGGAGAGCAGAACCCGATATGGCCCCGCGGCAGACGTCATGTCAAGAAACCGGTTTGAAAAACTAACGAGGTGCCTACATTTCGTCGACAACATGAAGGTTTGTGACGCCGACAAGAATGACAGGCTGTGGAAGATAAGACCGTCGCTGACACAACTTCGAGAAAACTTTTCAAAAATGGAGCAGGAAGAACTGAATGCTGTATAGATGAGATGATGGTAGCGTTTACAGGATGTTCAAGTCTCAAACAGTATTGCCCTCAAAATCCAGAGCCCTGGGGCTTCAAACTCTGTGGGGCCGTGCGGAACAAACTGGACTGCTCTACCAATTCGAAGTTTACCAAGGGCAGTCAAAGGCGAAATACGTGTATGGACTTGGTGCGGACACTGTGTTGAAAATGTGCTCCAATCTACCCACCCACAAAGGATACAAAGTGGCAGCCGACAATTTTGATGAACAATGAGAATCTGAACAAAGAATCACATTTTTCGAGATGGAAAAACAGCAAACTTTCTATACATACAATCGTCCGCGGAGACCGCGGAGCACTTCTGCGCTGACATCGTCGACTGTTAAGGGGATGTTGAAACGGAATCCGATGGAAAGGATGTGCGCACGTTCCCTATTGGTTGCGTTTTCCTTAGTTTCCAATTGGCTGTTTACTACAAAGACTTTCGCTACATGCGGATTTCTCCAGCCCACCCCCTTGTTGCTAAAAGTCATTTATACAATGTAGGAGAGGATGTGATATGATAATGAAGATGTGTCAGCTTTAAAAATCCTAGAGCATCACTTCGAAGCAACATGGCCAACGATGGTGGTAAGTTTTGATGGCTTTTACCTTAAAGTTAGGTTTCTTACGAAGGTTGTCTTTCTCAGTTTTCTCGAGTTTTGAAGACGATGATGATAGTGGTGAATTTTGGTGGTTTTTCTCCTCAAATTCATTTTCTTAAGAATGTTATCTTTCTCAGTATTCACATCGAGCCCGGTGTTTTACTTCGAAGACGGTAAGGAAATGGCGAATATGAAAAGGGAGAAGTATCTAAAGTTCCTTTCTCTTCAGTGCCTGAGTCACTACCACCAAGCTCTATGTATTAGCGACATTTCATTGATTTCATGTTAATATATGAGTTTCATTTCAGATGACTCAGTTTGTGTGGTAACGAATGAAAGTATGTACCAGCATATGACTTTGATTAGCTGATCTTAATAGCAAATATCTTTTTAGATAATCACCGGGTACCACCACCAGAAAGTGAGTATACTTATAGGTCCCCTTACCATGCTTGATATTAATAGTTGTTGTCTTTGTTTTCAGATTACTATGCCTCCCGCAATGCAGCGTATGTATTAGTGGATGTTCTCCTTCAGATTATTTAGGTCTGTTGTGATATCATTTTTATGTAGATGATATTAATAGTTACATTCATTTTCAGATTACCCTGGCCCCCCAATGCAGTGTATGTATAGTGAATGTTCTCTTTCAGGATATAGTGTTCCAATGGCATATCATTTTATGTAGATGATATTAATAGTTGTTGTATTTGTTTTCAGATTACCCTGGCCCCCCTATGCAGCATATGTATAAGTGAATGGAAGTTTGGATGTTGTTCTTAATATTAGGTTCTCTTTCAGCTCATTGCTGCTACTGCTGCAGTGAGTCATCTGGTTGGGTAAGCAATGTGACGAATGTTGATTTTATGTTATCTTTCAGATCCAGACGCCATTAGGGGTCTAATTCAAGAGAAGTTTAATCAAATCATTATTACATTTATTAAATATGTAAAAAAAATTTCTGATAATTCAATCGTTAATTGAATTACTACACACGGAATAAACATATTTTCTGTTGCAAAAAATGTGTACCGTCTTGTATGTTTGTGTTTCAGGTGTGAAGGTTTCTTCGCTGGGGTTTTCTGCTTCACGCCGATTGGCAACATAATTGGCAATCCCCAGCACCATTGGTTTTAATTGGCATTAATAAAATATTTTTTTCACTTGCACAAATGTGTATGTCTGTTAATTGCATGTCTTGAGGGGGAAAGTATGCTATGTTAAGGGGAAGCTCTTCCATTGAGTGGACCTCCTCGTTCGAGGATGTATTAATGATGTGGAAAGGGAATAAGATGTACTTTGCATTTTCATGCATGCTCGAATGTGAGAAGGAAACCCTTCTCTATGCGATGCGTGGGGCGGTCTTGGCGTAAAGTATCTTGCTCCAAATACCTTCTTATCTGGAGCGGGGGTTTAGGTGGGGTACCGACGGTTACCAGTATCTCTTGTCAGGAGTATCTTTCCCCTTCTACTACTATGAGCGTTCTTGCACTTCTAAGGGCAACACTTTATCAGTTCCGAACACTGGCACTACCCATAATCACTGATAACATGGTACGCGACAGATTTTTCCAGCTCCTAAAGTGCTGCACTTTGTGGACATCACGGCAATAAACGTCCGGCATCGAGGGGTACGATACTACGATGGATAGATAGATTTCAGGGACAAGGACATGTGAAAAAAAAAAAGAGAGAAACCACTATGACAAAACAAAATGCGCTGAGAAACTTGACAACGCTCTGCTATGCACCTTTGGAGAGGATGCACAAGTTCATACCGAAGCAGTCAGCAGTCGACACACGGCAAAAACGATTAACGGCGCTACAACTCTGGACGGTCAAACCTCACGTGAGATGGAGAGGATCGGCTCCACGAAGCCCAAGATGTTGAAAAACACGCACATCGAGCTCAAGTCTACACAGTTACCCATACACACGTCTGCAAATATATACTCTGCAACAGGCTCCTTACCCAAGAACGCTCGAAGCTGCCACACATTGGCTCAAAGTGGGATCTCCTGCTCACCTTTTGTCTGCAGCTTCATCCCCGCAGGACAACAGCTAGAATGGGATCCACCACGCGCCACTTCAGCTGTGCAATGCTAAGAATCAGAAACAGGTAGCACCTGTTACGACCATGTTCGCCGAACGGCTGCACCCAGAGGAGCCGCCAACAGAACAATGAGAGACTTGGTTACGTTTCTTGACCGCCGAGAACTGGTGAACAGCGGTCTCACCAATTCGACAATTCTCGTGGGAGCCAAATGTCATGGAAGTCTTCCTTCAAGAACGCTGTCGACAACACGGCATGCGGACTTCACGGCAGGAGAAGAACTTGATCTCTTAGTTGTAACGAGCAAACACGAGCAACTAGGCAACCAAAGTGAAACCGAAATAAAGAAAGTTTTCGTGTGGTTCTTTGGTGGTGCAATGGAGTGACGATGAGGAAGAATTAAATATTTTTCCCTCCCCACAAGGTCAACTGATTAAAAAAGCAGACGGGAGGCCGGAAAGGGGACTCTGGTGTTCAATGGCGGACTGTTAGCAGTTCCTCGGCTTTCGTCCCCGATTACTCTCAGCATGACATACTGGCAACCGCTGGCAACTATGTGCCCTCGTCAGAGTCAGGGATTGGGATCATAGGAATACTCCGGGTGCGCAGTCGCAAGCCACAGTACACAGGATTTTATGTTCGGAATCATGTGTCCATTTTACTCACAACATGGTGAACTGGCTGGGAAATGAATCCTCGAAACATGTCAAGCGACTGAGATCAGTACACGTGAACAACACTCCTGCTGGTCTTAGCACAGCATGGCAGAGACTTGACAAGTGCTACGGAAGTCCCGAAACCATCGAGAACGCTGTCATGTATTGTCATGTGTTAAGTTTCAGTTTCGTTTTCATTCTTCTATTGTATGGTCAACACTATCGCCGCCAGGGGGATCGTTGTCGTGGTGTGAGTTATGGCGACATGTGAGGCGTGTATGTAGCGATGGCTGAATGCTCAGTAAAATCCTTTGCAATCTCATCGTGTACCTGGCATCCGTATCCCTGATCACTCGGAACACCACAAACGCTCTACTCAGAGACTTGGGGATTTCCAAGGATTTCAAACAGTGAACATTGCAAGCTACGGAAACTTTGTGATCTATTTTTGGAAGTGGAATCGGCAAAGATGGACCCTCGCTTACCTGGATACTGCTCCTGGTGTGAAATACTAATGAAAGGAAAGTTAGGTAGCAAGCGAGCTGGTGGTGACGATCCATGACTTGAAAACCCGAGACGAGGTAGGGACGATAATAGACAAACACAAACACGGTCTCAAACTCAGCTGACAGGTTTATGTACAGGTTATGACCGGTTTTTACCATATTTTAAATGTAAGAGAAAATTGTACGCCCTGCTTTCGTAGCAAACCGCAAACGTAACTTTGATCCTTTCAATTTGAGCTAGCACTCCTAGAACATGAAAATTCCCCACACATGTAGTGACTTTCCCGAGCGGGCTAAATGGTCATGCTCTGCTCATGAACCTACCAACGGTAAAGACCACCACAGTCTGCTCAAAATCAGCACTACAATCACCAGTGAATTAAGAAACTGGGAAAGAGAGAACTAGGGAAAAAAGGAGTAAACTGGAGAGTAATTGCAGCTTCTAGCTCCCTACATTGCAATTAGTCCCCATTTTAGTATCCTGGCCCAGAAATTTACTCTCCAGGATATCAAATAGTTACTAAACTTCACAAATGATCCTCTGAATGCAGCAATCTACGTAAATATGTTATCTATGTGAATTTGGTGGAACAAGGTCATACAATGGTGACATTTTTTGCCCACAAAGTAAGAAACAGTTGTTCTCCATCAACGAATTGTGTGTGCGAATGTGCGTGTGTGCATGTGTGTGTGTAAGGGGGCAGACCATACTGAATGCCTGGAAAGAAAAACAGAACCCTTGGTACCCCACTGACCCAGCAGAGAAACCACTACCACCCCAAAATAGCAATAACAGACAGTCAATACCTGAACAAATATTAGACCAGGAGAAGGAAATCTACATGTCTCAGAAACCAGAAAACTACTAGAAGATACTCAATGAACTGCTTAAGAAGAAGTACTCAACGAGTTACAGAGCCTACACAGAAGAATGCTCCTCTATACTTTCTTTCGTGACAAATGCACAGATAGAACTGAATCTTTCAAACAAACGTCTTCTTGGACACTTGATCCCAGTCAAACCAGACCCCTCATAGATAATTACATTCAAGCCGTCCATAATGACATCACGTCCGCATTTAACAATGGCCCAAAATCGCATCACGGTGCCTCTCCTCCAAAGAGAAAGCTGCGTTGAATCATCTAAAATCCCGAGATTATATTATAATTAGACCTGCCGACAAGGGTGGTGGCATAGTTGTTCTGAACACCTCCGACTACACAGCCGAAGCCCTATGACAGCTTAGCGACTCGAAATTCTATAAAATCCTAGATAAGGATCCCACCAAATCTCTTTGCTGCATTATTGGCCGAACCATGGACGCCTTCTCACGTAAAAACCTGGTCCCCTCTGATATATCTAAAGTCATGAAGCCAAAGAACGTCCAGAAGAAGCCAGGCAATTTTTACCTTCTGATCGAGTTCTATAAGGACAATCACCCAGGCAGACCTATCATTTCAGGTGTAAATACCCCGAGAGAGAACATTTCTTTAGTTTTAGATAAGTGCATCAACCACATCCCTCCTCTTCTGCCATCATATGTTAAGGACACAAAAGATTTTCTCAGCAAGGTCGATTCACTCAACAATATCCGCCTCAATCTTAGTAATGTCACTCTAGCGACCATGGATGTAGTATCCCTGTACACTATATCCCTCATGATGAAGGACTTAGAAGCGTTGAAGCATTTCTTTCTTTACATCCTCCCAATATTCTCCACAGCACCGCTGTAATTCCACACTTAGAGTTGGCTCTGAAATACAACACTTTACCTTTTCTGACACCCATCATGTACAGATCCACGAAGCAGCGATGGGTTCATGAGTCTCTCCCCAAATTATTCTAACCTTATTATGAGCCAATTTGAACATAGAGCACTAAAATCATTTGATATATGTCCCCTAGCATACTATAGATACATCGATGACATAGTCATCTGCGTTGTCATATATGACAATGCAGTTACTTCGTGAAGCCCTTGGTGAGCTACTTCTAATCTGTATGCAGTTTATCAGTGACCATCCGTGCTTCTTTTGCGACGCCGCGGACGTGTATTGACGTCGTTCACACTGATTTACTTCTCATTCATCCTTATACTAGAAATGTCCTTGCGGGCTGCTGTTAGCATGCTAGTGGATTTTTCTCTTGTCTTGCCGGCCATGTGCGGATTTCGTTGTACCTCTGAGGCAAGCAAGGCTCTATCATGTACAGCAATGCTGATGTATTGATATATTTACATTTCAGGAGGACGAGCACCACGAGGACCACCAACATGTGTATCCCGTGGTATCATTTTCCGGGGACATATTCCGCCCAAGCCGGACGCTGGTGTGCCTGGAAAGAGACTCCGTTGAAGTCGCCAGTCTGAAGGAGGGCTTCATGACGCTTCTTGCGTTGTACTGGTTAATGGACATAGAGTTTATGCCGAAGTGCGCAGGCACAATGCAAGTCTTCTGCACGCTGATGGATGTACCGCTGCCGCGCCTGAATCCAAGTGTGAAGGCTGCCATTGCGACATTGAAATAGAGTATAAAATAAAATGTTCAGTATCCAACAACTGCTTCAAAGTGACTTCATCACGCTCACTCATAAGCCCACCTAGGAATGGTCCCATTCGATGAGCATTAAATCCCAACAAGTTCCCAACAGTTCTCATGATAACGGTAGAAAGGTTTCATGACAGCGGCAGCATGTGCACTCCCTGTAAGGGCGATGAGTTTCCTCCCTAAGGAAGAAAAGCATCACGATAGTGGAATAACAGCTGCCGCAACCGGGGTAGAGGTTCCCACCTCATGGAGCAGTTCTATAGTAGAAGTAAAAACAGTCTCCCACAAGGGGCGGAACATTTCTCACCGTGCCAGAGGCATCGTTCTCCTCCGTAGGGTAGAACCGTCCCCCACAAGGGGCGGAACATTTCTCACCATGCCAGAGGCATCGTTCTCCTCCGTGGGGTAGAACCGTCCCCCACAAGGGGCGGAACATTTCTCACCATGCCAGAGGCATCGTTCTCCCCCGTGGGGTAGAACCGTCCCCCACAAGGGGCGGAACATTTCTCACCATGCCAGAGGCATCGTTCTCCCCCGTAGGGTAGAACCGTCCCCCACAAGGGGCGGAACATTTCTCACCATGCCAGAGGCATCGTTCTCCCCCGTAGGGTAGAACCGTCCCCCACAAGGGGCGGAACATTTCTCACCATGCCAGAGGCATCGTTCTCCTCCGTGGGGTAGAACCGTCCCCCACAAGGGGCGGAACATTTCTCACCATGCCAGAGGCATCGTTCTCCCCCGTAGGGTAGAACCGTCCCCCACAAGGGGCGGAACATTTCTCACCATGCCAGAGGCATCGTTCTCCCCCGTAGGGTAGAACCGTCCCCCACAAGGGGCGGAACATTTCTCACCATGCCAGAGGCATCGTTCTCCCTCGTAGTGTAGAACCGTCCCCCACAAGGGGCGGAACATTTCTCACCATGCCAGAGGCATCGTTCTCCTCCGTAGGGTAGAACCGTCCCCCACAAGGGGTGGAACATTTCTCACCATGCCAGAGGCGTCGTTCTCCTCCGTAGGGTAGAACTGTCCCCCACAAGGGGCAGAACATTTCTCACCATGCCAGAGGCATCGTTATCCTCCGTAGGGTAGAACCGTCCCCCACAAGGGGCGGAATATTTCGCACCATGCCAGAGGCATCGTTCTCCTCCTTGGGGTAGAACCGTCTCCCACAAGGGGTGGAACATTGCTCACCATGCCAGAGGCATTGTTCTCCTCCTTGAGGTAGACATGTCACCTGTACTGGAGCGAAAACATCTTCCTGCGGAGGAACAACGTTTTACCATGAACGGGTATAACGTTTCCGCCTGCAGGGCTGAAATTCCTACCCCCTATGGGGTGCACCCGTTCAACCGTTGCGGTACATGTGTTGGGGTAGAACTGTTCTACCCCTGATTTTCTGCCCCATAAGGGTAGAGAATCTGTGACAAGACACTTCTACCCCTAAAGGTAGAAAATTACACCTTTTCTTTTTTAGAGTGCAGTCCTCGGGCCTGATGATGAAACGTCTCCAAAAAAATTCTTTGAGCATTTTAACTCCCTGCATCATTCAATTAAATGTTCATGTTGCTTATCGCACCAATCTGTTAACTTCTTAGACGTAGCCGTCTCTTAGATTGGGCTCACTTGTTACCAAGCTTTTTAAAAAACCCACAGATCGACGCCAGTATCTCCATTTTGGCCGTTACCACCCCCAGAACCAGAAAAGTAACATATCTTATGGACAGTTCTTGCACTTAAAACGTATATGCTCAGACCAGGAAGATTTTTCTAAACATGCACGTGACATGACAAAAGACTTCCTAAACCGTGGTTATCGTTCCCCTCTAGTCAGTGATGCCCTCCACAAATCAAACTTACAGAAAAGAGATGTCCTACTAGCACCTAAAACTAGAACAGAAAGCCAAAACTTAGTTTTTACCACTCAGTTCCATAAATCTCTCAGTAACTGTAAAACCATCTTAAACCGCCATTTAAATATCTTCACGCTGACAGGAAATTGAAGGAAGTTTTCCCGCAGGCACCCACGGTCGCTTTTAAGTGACAGACTAACTTACGTAACCTACTAGTATCGTCAAAGAATCACGATCAACCCCCAAGTTGTGCTCCATGTGGCAAAACATGATGCTAGATCTGTAAATTTATTGTTTCGTGTACACAGATTGATGGCTACAAAAACAACTTCACTTTTAAAATAAAACACTCTCTTAACTGTAATGCATATAATGTATGCTACATGATCTTCTGCACCAAATGTCACATTCCTGATGTCGGAGAAACGTCTAATTCCATGCGGGAACGGTTTTACGGACACAAAGGAGACAATGTTCATCAGCGACCAACCCCTGTTTCCTTGCATTTTAAAGGTACTGTAAAGCAGCACCGATCAAATGTCATTTAGTGTGGCTATTTGACAGTCCAAGCCACCAGGACAAAAACTGCGCAAGTTTCATTCCAATCGACGGTGCAATTAATTAGAAAATTACAATTACAGATTACGGGCAACACTGTACTAGGTATTCAAAATGAATCCGTACTCCTGACACATATGGCGGCAACCACATTGCATGCGTATAACACTGGGCCCGACATAACAATCCACCATAAAATCCGCCCCTGGAATCCACACAACGATCCACATCTGAGGATAAACGGATAAGCGAACTGAAATGAAATGCTGAGCCGTTGAAAAAAATGTGTCAGACGTTCAAGAAGCCAGACAGCGTTTTCTTCAAATAATTTTAGCAATTATCATTGCGTTACAGATGCTGTACTGAATAAAATGACCATGAGGAACCCATTTCCGCAACGAAAACGTCTGCTTGACTTGGGAAATTTTGAAGTTAAATTCATGAAGTAAAATTTTTGTCAAGTGAAATGAAATAAATATGGTACCATTATCTGGTAAATATTCCTGGCACAAAAAAAATTATTGACCACGTGTCTCTCCATTGCCCACATTATTTATTATGAATTTCTATCACGGTTCGTGGACCAGCTGTACAATGCTAATTTGAAATGCGAGAATTTTAATGCATTTACTTTTTCTTTCCCTATGGTGCTTCGTGCTGTGATGTTTCCATCTTACTGTTCAGATACAGTCTACAATGCACATGTGGCTTGTCACAGCTTGTACTGTCCCATTTCCTTCTTTTTGTGTCTCATGACAGCTCCAACAGCAGTGCATTCCAACAGAGCATGGGGCACTCTTTGCTGAAGTGAATGGACAGGTAAACTTGTGTTCCTTCTTTAGCTGTGGAAAACCTGGATGAGACGCAAAATTTGTCTGTGCATTGCTTTACAATGTCATAGCTTTGCTAGTTTCTGAGGCACGCAGTTTTGTCCAGCATTCTATGTTGCTTTCTATTTTGCATCACCCATACGTGACAAAGCTTTCTGCTGCAATTTGCTTGCACTCGAGAGTTCTTTCTGCATGTTTCATATATTCGTTGAGGTGTAATTGATCATCTGGATGCATAAAGGGTTAAGTCAACTTTACCGCTTTTGAGTATTTTTGTTGCAACGATATCTACATACCTATGTTGCTTCCAAATACCATTAAGGAACATCTCCAATTTACTTACCAGCTACAGAAAAAAAGAGGTTCAATTGTAAAGGTGTTTGCCAATACAACTGCCGCGAGTTTTTGAATCCGTCATACGTGTCTGAAGCAGCCAAGAGTCACTAAACACAGCAGAGCAGAGTAGAGACACTGAGCCACGTCAGCAGCGAAAAGGAATGCGATACTCTGTACCCCTATTTAGTGACTCTAGAGCAGCCTTCATATAAGCTAAGAAAACGATAGTGATACGTGCTAACAGTTAGTCTCCTGCTGTACAGGTTCACATTGGAAATGGTGTGTTTATACCGCCCGAACGCTGGCAGTGGTTGTTGAGAAGGAAAATGAACTCCCTGTTTTGCAAAGAAGTTACATGTCTTACCTGGGGCCCTGCTGGACTATGAGCTCGTAGTGTTACTGGAACACCCTGCTGGCGCTTTCTATATGCGCCTACTGCCACCACCATGGTCAAGAAACGGGCACAGACGCCCCAGAAGCTCAACGCTGTTGGCAGTAAGTGTGGTTTACTCGTACCTATGTCATCACTTCACATCAGGGTGAAGATGTGACATCACATGACGTGATGATCTAGTGGTCCTGTTACTAATGAGATTCTGAATTCCAGATGCGTTTGACAAATTTGTTTCTGTCAACAACATGGACAAGCCAGTGCAAACCAGACGCAGCAAAATGAATCAGTACATCGCAGAAATGTTAAAAGACATCAAGGAACTTGCGCCATTGATGGCGGAGCTCTTTACTGATTTGTAATTATTACTGTGCAGGTAGGGTAACAGTGACAAACAGCTAGTCATTTTTGCGTACAGTGCCAAACAGCTAGTCATGTTTTTTGAGAGGTGTAAGCTCTCACACAGAGATGTATCCACTTACGCAAGCTATTGATCTATTTACACGAGACAGCATGAAGAGCTTTTACCCTTCTTCAGGAAGGACAAAAAAGTGGACAGTGCAGATGATACTTTTTTTTTTCTGCCTTGCTGCATTCGGTCCAAGTGTCTCAACGTCAGTGAAAAGCTAATCCGTGACTGGTGGAAGGCTGCAACAGCACTGCGCTCCATGAAGTCCAGCAAAAAAGCCGACCGCGGGAAGAAAGCACGATGGCCAGAGCTGGAGAACCGTCTGTGAACATGAATCATAGAGCAAAGGGCAGGGGGCTGTCTGCAGTGCAGATGCGTCTCAAAGCAAAGGCTTTGGTGGCAGAAATGAACGCGAAGGACTTTATTGGCGGCCCCTCGTGGTGCTCGAATATGCTCGCTATAAGAGCATGCACTACCGTATGCCAGAAGGTTCCTGATAATTTCGAACAGGAACAGGAGAAGTTTCAGGTATTTGCACACGACCCCATCAAGGAGCATAACGTCACCCAGAGCCACGTCATCAACATGGATCAAGTGCCATTGACATTCGACATCCCAATGGACAGGACAGTCACAGCGAAAGGGGGAAAAGGCTAGCTGTCAGAATGACAAGCCATGAAAAGTCCCGGTTTATGGTTGTGCTTGCGTGCTACGCAGATGGGATGAAGCTTCAACCAATGCTGCTTTTCAGGCGGAAGACTATGCCAAAGGATGCCTTTCCACCTTCAGTTGTAGTCCAGGCGAATGCCAAAGGCTGGATGGACGAAGATATGATGACTCGCTGGCTAGACCGCTGCTTTTCACGACGACCAGACGGGTTTTCTTTCACACAAGGAAAGGCCTGCCGGTGATGGATAGTGTGCGGGCGCACCTTACAGATTTAGGTACGGAGCGAATCGCATCTGAGAACTGCATCCCGGCCATAATCTCTGGTGGACTGACAAAAATGTTGCAGCCTCTGGACATTTCCGTTAACCGCAGCTTCGAGGCTCTCCTGCGTTGATGGTGGGAGTCGTGGATGACGGGGAAGGGGAGCATAGCTTCAGGAAAACTGGACGCATGAGACACATGTCATTTGGCGAGGTTGCCAACTGGGTTAGTGATGAGTGGCAATCAGTTTCGACAATGACGGTGGTTTCGGGATTCAGAAAGGCTGGACTGATTGTCCCAACCTTTCCAGCGCACCTGAGGATGAGGACGATAATACGCCCGTGGAAGTGCCACCCGAGATGGCTGCGCTCTTTGTGAGTGACTCTGAGGACGAGGACTTCGATGGATTCATGTGACTGTGCAACACATGCGCGGCTGTACAGTAGAACGTTTCGAAAATTTGCGGCCTGTGTTTATACTCTTTATACAAAGGTGAGACTTATATGATGTTTTTTTCACCAGGAACTTCTTTCAATTCCTTGCCCAAACGCATTACCAGGGAATCTCTTCGCCCCTCCCCCCTCGCGTCTCTTCCTCACATACGGGGTAATTACGAACACACGTCAGTGGCCTGTGTTTGTGCTCTTTACACAAAGGTGAGACTTATATGATAATTTTTTCACCACGAATTTCTTTCAATTCCTTGTGCAAATGCATTACCAGGGAATCTCTTCGCCCCTCCCCCCTCGCGTCTCTTCCTCACATACGGGGTAATTACGAACACACGTCAGTGGCCTGTGTTTGTGCTCTTTATACAAAGGTGAGACTTATATGATAATTTTTTCACCAGGAATTTCTTTCAATTCCTTGCACAAATGCATTACCAGGGACTCTCTTCAACCCTCCCCCCTCGCGTCTCTTCCTCACATACGGGGTAATTACGAACACACGTCAGTGGCCTGTGTTTCTGCTCTTTATACAAAGGTAAGACTTATATGATAATTTTTTCACCAGGAATTTCTTTCAATTCCTTGCGCAAATGCATTACCAGGGAATCTCTTCGCCCCTCCCCCCTCGCGTCTCTTCCTCACATACGGGGTAATTACGAACACACGTCTAGTGGCCCGTGTTTGTGCTCTTTATACAAAGGTGAGACTTATATGATAATTTTTTCATTGAAATTGGTCATTTTGGGTGACTGCGACTTATACAACAGACTTATAGTTCAGAAAATACGTCATGCAAAGATGCGAAATGAGACACTGATCCCGAAAAGAAAAATAAACAAGACCATCGGCCACAAGCTACAGTATGCCACAAAAAAGTGCCAAGGTGTAAGGTAACTGTAAAATAAATAAACGTGAATCAGAAGGAACATCAGAGTGAGGTAAAGTTCTTCTACCCTCCACCTTTTCGCTCACGATAGATACATTTGTACACGCACCTTTTCAAACGCCGCGCCTGGGCCTCCGCGCATTATTTACGCGATCCAGGCATGCCGTGTCCATCCGTAAACACTACTTGTGCCGATAGTTCTGCGATCTCGTGAATGCCGCGCCAACTACGTTGTTGAAAGGAAGAAGAAAATGGATGCCTCCTCCTTCTACGGTGCGCAGAGTAAGTGCCCGCAGAATTTTGTCATCTGGAGCAGTATCAATCGTTTTTGTTCTAGATTGATTCATAAAAGATGAATGACGAGATATATGTCATAAAATCATCCCCAGCACTGGCGGGCGATTAACAACGACAAAGTTTTCGCGATTTCGTGTACATTTGTGCACAGCGTGGTTCCAAAGGTCCTTTTTGATCGCGCTTCGTGGTGTCTTCAAATTTTGGGCATGCGGTTGTCCTGTTTGATTGCGCCTTGTGGTGTAGGCTAACTGTGTAATATTACCTCGTCAGATGTTGAAAACCATGGCAGAACTAGGCGCAGATTGCAGGAATCTGCAGCCGAACGGATTTTCGACTCCATCACCAACGGGGATGAGTCAGAGGCGGATATTTCCGATGACGAGATCGACAAAAGAGATATCTGTCATGGTGAGAATAAAATCCGCGCTCACTTCTTAGTATAGCGCATGTATAGTATAGTATAGCATGTATGCATAGTATGTATAGTATAGCATATATAGTATAGCTACACGCAGTGGACTGCATGTAACGGATCAAAATGCTGACCGAGACAAGTCGAGTCCAGATAAATTCTGGAAAGTTCGACCACTTTTGCAGGCAGTCAGGAACAGGTGTCTCCAACTGGAGGTGCTCGAGCACCAGAGCATTGATGAATGAATGGTGCCATTTCAAGGAAGGGTTTCTGCGAAACAAGTCATCAAGAGCAAGCCAAACCCTATGGGAGTGAAGGTCTTTGTGAGGTGCAGCAGTGACGGCCTGGCACATGATTTCGAGGTGTACCAAGGGAAGGGCACTGGCATCGATCCTAAACATTCCCATCTTGTACTTGGAGGGTCAGTTGTGGATGAGATTGGTGCAACACGTTTCCTTTGAATGCCAACTTCAAACGCTTCTTCGACAATTACTTCACATCTGTTCTTCTCCTTCGTGAACTCAAACACGTCGGCATCCTGGCCACAGGAACAATACGGTAAAACAGACTGCAAGGTTGCAAGCACAAGGGCGAAAAAGAGATGAAGATGATGGAACGAGGTACGTCACAGAGCAAGGTTACCGAAGAAGGGGACGTGGTTCTGGTGAGGTGGAAAGATAATAAGCTTTGTCACTGTTGCTTGCACACAAGTGGGGGTTGGTAGTCCAGGGGTTGCAAAGAGGTGGAGTTCATCAACAAAGGAGCACGTTGACCTCGAATGTCCGCAGGCTATCCTGGAGTACAACGTGCCACATTGGTGGTGTGGACAAACTTGATTTTGTTATGTCGTTGTACCCTATCGGGGCAAAGACTGTGAAATGGCCTGTAAGAATGATGTCACATTTTGTGTCACTTGGACTAGCCAATTTGTGGCTTGAGTATCTGAGAGGTGCCAGCTCAGAAGGCCTTCCCAGGAAGAGCATAAAAGTTTTCCATTGGTTTCCTGGGGACTTTCCAGATGAATGTCGGCACAGTTCCCCCATACTAATCTCCCTGACCCCCCACTCCTTCCTGCTGTCCCCTCTCCGTCTGTCCACATCTGTACGCCGTTCATAGCCACAGTCGCTTCGCGGAGCTAACACGCAATTTAAAAAAAGAGATATCGAGGTAGCAGTTGCTGTGAAGATTTTTCAGCGCTCATTTTTCATAGCCTCATGTACGCTACATACAGGGTGTAGTACCGAAAGAGGGCCAGGGGCTAAAACAAAAAAAACAGAGTGCTTTACACAAATGCAACAAACTGTACGTGCTTGGCAGTTAAGTGGTCTATCCCAAAAAATTTTTTTCATCGTCCCTTGTCAATTAATTAGCGGTAATTGATTTTCCAACTTTTTAATCATCGGTTTTAGCTCTCAGATGTCAATGAGGAGGTTGTAGTAGATGTCGAAACAGACACAACTGAAGTGGTTCAAGGTCGCTATGGCTTGTGGTTTCGTTTTTTCCCGAGCTTAAAAGTCCGGCAATCCGGCACCCGCGCGCGACGATTCCAGCGCCCTCCGGCGTACATTGACTTTGATATTAGCACTTGGAGACCATCCTTGGGCCACTTCACACAAGAGGAAGATATTTCACCTGTTTCACGGCACACCTATCAGAGTGCACTGCAATCGTCGCACACGGGCGCCGAATTATGGGAAGCGCTCTGGGGTGCGCGCGGCTTCAGAAACCAATTTTTAAACCCGGGAAAAAACTAAACCACAAGCCATAGCAACCTCGAACCACTTCAGCTGCATCTTTTTCGACATGTACTACAACTTCCTCATTGACATCTGAGAGCTAAAGCCAATAATTAAAAAGTTGGAAAATTAATTACCGTTAATTGACAAGGGGCGATGAAAAATATATTTTTGGATAGACCACACAACAGCCAAGCACGTACAGTTGGTTCCATTTGTGTAGATCACACTGTTTTTTCATTAGCACCTGGCCCTTTTTCGGTGGGACACCCTGTATATTGGTGATGGGGACAGCAAGGCTTACCTAGCAGTGAAGGAATCAAAGCTCTACACCAAGGACACTGAAAAGCATGAGTGTGTCGTCCACATGCAGAAACAGATGGGCACAAGACTAAGAAACCTAAAAAAAAGCTACAAGGGGCAGAAACTTTCAGTGGGCTTGCCACTATCAAGAAGGGGCCGCGTAACAGAAAAAGACATTGACTCCCTGCAGTTTTACTATGGAAAGGCAATACGAGAAAACACTGATAGCCTGGAGAACATGCGGAAGGCTGTGTGGGTCACATATTTTCACAAACTCTTTGCTGATAAAAAATCCAAATCATGAACTGCGCCCCAAGGGACTTTCGTCATGGTGACGTTACAACCGCAGTCTCGAAGAGGACAATCCTAAGCCATATTTACACAGGAACAGTTTGCCTGAGGCTGTTTTGGGGGCAATCAAAACCAGCCTTTCAAGCATTCTCCAAGCCACTCCCTTCTGAGGAAGTGCCTGCATGGGAGAACTCTGAATACTAATGACTCCCTGAACCAGGTAAGTCTGGTGTCGTTGCCCAAAAATGACATTTGAGGGATCCGACATTGCACAGATTGCAGCGTATGATGCTGCAGCACACCACAACGACGACAACTCACGTCGGAAAGCAGTCCTGGAGGCTCTTGGCATTACAACGGGAGTGTTCTGTGACATTGCCTTGAACAGGCCGGACAACGAGAGAGTTGACCATGTCGAATTCAAACTCACGGCTGAGACCAAGAAACAGCCTGTTCCTTATTTACCGTACCATCCAGATCTGAGGAGGAGAGACGAGCAGATGATACTGTTAACTTGTGCCACATCACTATGACAGCAGGTACCTGGGAAGCCTCACCCTACAGGAGTGAAAAAATTCAGCCTAGTTAGTCCCTCTGGAACTGTGCTCAACAAGGTGTCAACAATCACAAGCTATGACTCAGACCAAGCCTAGTTCTTCCTATAGTAAGTGATACAATGCCCCTAGGAACTGCCCTGTTTTTGGACAGGTATTTTACGACAGACCCTCTGCTTGAAACTCTGGCCAGCCGGAGCCTCAGGTCGACCAGGACTGTGATGAGGATTAGAATTCCAAAATCGATGCATTATATGTTATTAAGAGCAAGTATCTCTTACAGATTATTGGGGTCCACCACAAGATATGTATGTATTATTGTATTGTGTGCAGCTGATATTAATTGTGATTGTCTTTCAGATAATTGGGGTCCTGCGGTGCCACAATGTATGTATAGTTGTATTGTGCGTGGCTGATGATATTAATTGGGAATCTAGTTTCAGGCTACCATTTGGCAATGCACTGTATGTATTAGTGAATGAGGTTCTGGTTTCATACAAGTTCTCTTTCAGGTCATTGGTGCTATCGATGTGAGTTATCTTGTGGTGGTATAGCAATGTCATGAATATTGATTTTATTTTTTCTTTCAGACTCCAATACCCTTACGGAAATTATAAAAGTGTCTTTACTTGATGCTCAAACAGAATTATTAAATAGAGAATAAATATATTGTTTGTTATCTATAATGTCTTGTGTTTTGCTTCTTCTGTTTCAGGTCGTGAAGATTTTTTAGCTGGGTTTTTCTCCTTCACTTCATTGCCAACACATTATTGGCACAATTCCCAGCACAGTTGGCATTAATAAATATATTTCCGCTCATCTGCCATAATTGCTGTAGTCCCTCTGCTTGAAACTCTGGCCAGCCGGAGCCTGAGGCTGACTGGGACTATGATAAGGAACAAGCTTCCAAAATCACCAAAACCAATTCCTAATAAAACACTGCTGAAGAGCAGAAGAGGTTCCTTGTGTCAATCGGTGAATGAGGACATTGGTGTGTGCCTCGTGAAGTGGGCTGATACCAAGGCAATCACACTTGCCTCAACTCAGGTTGGTGAAGTTCAAGAGGAGATGCCGCAACAAAAAGAAATAGGACATGGTGCCATGACCAAGAATTGTAGAAGGATACAACGCATATATGAGTGACGTTGACTTGTGTGGACGATACTTCTTTTTTTTCTTCGACCTTGCTGCATTTTGTCCAAGTGTCGTTCTGCGTCTCAGCGAAACGTAAGCCCCAGGAACTACTGTATTTTTTTAGATGTTTTCTGTTTGCTGTGCAATTTCATTAACTTTTCTTGCTGTCAAGCTTTGCATTTGGTGTTCTTTGTGTTAAGTGTGTGGGTGTATGCGTATGGCAATTGTTTATGTTATTCCTCTGCCCCATGTAATGTCTCACTGGACCTTTGGGGTATCTTGAATAAAAAAAATTATAAATAAATAAAATGAAATAAATAAATGCTGCTCGACCAGATAGTTTAACAGTGCAGCTCCCACTCACTCACTGAAAGACATGAAGCTACACTGGAGGGCACAAACCTTTGGAACACTGATCGCCGAAAAGACAGTGACAGAGGGTCAACCAGTACGGAAAGCTGCGGGCCACAGAGAAGGAGCTTTTCCGAAAGACATACAGAGAGAGAGAGCAGTCATTCTCAGAGGAATGTTTTCAATGCAGTTTGAAAACCCACCCACAGTCAGAATGTGGTGCAAAGCAAATGACAAGCTTAAAAAATGTGGGGAAAAAAAAGGCCATTTTGCACGAATGTGCAGAATGAGGTCTTCACAAAAGAAAAAGAACGGAAACAGAAAAGTGAAAGCAGTTTTGATGAAGACTCGGATGAGGTTTCAGATTAAGACATAAAAGAAACATTCTACGTGAAGGGAAAATGCAGAGAACAAGTCAGAATACCTGGAAAGCAAGTGAGTGCAACCATGAACACAGGGATAAGGCAGAACATCACGTGAGTGAGAGACTTCAATCAAATTTTTGCGAAGAACCATCCAGAAGTGCATCCAACGAAAAAGAATTTCTTTGCCTATGGACAGAAGTAACCACTGACATGTGACGGATACTTCAGACTCCTATCAAATGGAAGAAGAAATCAACAACAACTTTATTTCAGGATGATGGGTGGGGGTTTCATCGCCCGGGGCGATACTCTACCCCATTGCTGGAGGTGACGCGGGGAATGAAGGAATGGGTCCCGTTACAATGAGGATCGAAGTCCCGTGGCGTCCAAAAAGCCGCAATGTCTACCGGTTCGAGTTAAAACAGGATGTGTTGCATAGGATATGCCGGTTAGAAAGCGGACGAGACGTGGAGCAGTTGGTAGTTCCGACGGCATTGCGCATGACAGTGTTGTGTGAAGCGCGTGACTCGTTGATGGCAGGGCACCAAGGCCAGAGGCATACGATTCATCAGGTGGTACGTGACCTCTTGTGATGTGTGCCAACGTACCGTGCCAAAGGGCAGATGGCGCCGTTGGGAAACATGCCTCTGATTCATATCCCGTTTCAGCGGGTGGCCATAGATGTCGTGGGTGCCATTAATCCACCATCTCAACAGGGAAACAGGTATATACTGACGCTGGTAGATTTTGCTACTCGATACCCAGAGGCTGTAGCCCTAAAGAATGTAGAGACTGTTACGATAGCGGAGGCACTAGTAGAGATGTTTGATGTAGAAATGCAACGCATATGCGGAGGGACCTTGAGGGCCCGTGTGCTTCCGGATCCAGCCATCAGGTTACCGATGGTTTTGATTGAGCCACAGACTGCTCAGCTCCTAGACAGTTTAACTGTCTTCTTCCGACCTCTAGCAAGCTTGGTCGGTTCAGTTGGTGTTGTGGAAGTCAATCAGTCCACCGACTGCGCCTACCTCCCTGGTCTCGAAAGAGGGCCAGATGTGGAGGTTCCTGAGGCTGCAGGAAAGAGGAGAAGGGTCGAACCGGGTCGAGAGGTGCTCGATCCGTATTTGGTTTCGGCCGAAAACCTGGACTGGGTGGTTGAGGCGTTAGCCGACCCCCTGACAGCTGTGGCTACAAGAGTGGCGTTTTGGGGTGTTTGCCCATTGCCTGGAAGAAGAAATCCTGTGCTACTAAGGTGTACATTCTTAGAGAAAAAGGTATATACACCTTTAGGTTGTGATACTGCATATGACATGGGTATTATCCACAGCTCAGATTGCATAAAAAGAGTGCAAAGTGTACAGAAAGACAATGACACTCACTTCCACAATGTGGAGAGTGTACAAGTCCAGCAGGTGCTTCAGAAGTACGGGGTGGGTGCAGATAAAGTAGCCTCACATTTATGCATGTATGGCGTTCTCTGCTTACTGCACGAACTTCCAGTGGCACAGGACAATGCATTTTTACGATACAAACGAACAAAAATTTGTGGCAATGAAATTCTATGCAATTATAGGGTTAGCCACAAAGACTGCCGTCCCGTTTACATGGCTTTCTTTCTGCAGTTGTGCCCAGCCACTCCGCTGCTAAGGGTAGGGGTGCTACAGGCCACCGGTGGAGAATGGTATCTATGGAATGGAAAATGGAGAATGGAAAGGTTCTACGAGCTTCGAAACAACCTGAATTTTGTTGACTCAGCTGCAAGAACCGAGGAGCAGAAAAACGATAAGCTGTTCTTAGTGAGACCCATTTCAGACTCATTCAGCTCTGCATGTCTGAACTTACTTAGGTCCCACAAACTTGCTATTGATGAGCAGATGATACCATTTAGTGGCAGGTGTGCAATGAGACAGGATGTTCCTTATGCTTATGCACTAGTGGGATTCATAAACGCGGCAGTCCTTAATATTCACACCTAAGGAAGATGACGACGAATCCTGTTTTCCTGGCGCACAAGCGACCACACCTAAGGAAGCCTAATTTCATCCAACCGGAAGATTTTCTGTGCAATATTTTAGATAATTACGGCACTTCCTAGTCAGATCGCAGCAGCGGCTTTACAAGCAGGTGATCGTCTGCTAGCAGTCTGTTTTGGTTGTCCGAGTTTACATTCGAGGCAGGTCTCCTGACGCTTTTATTACATTTACTATCCGTCTTCATATTATACTACTTGACTATTATATCGCGTACATATTTTTGCCAGTTCTTTTTTACTTTTGCTTTCTTACGTTTGGTTCATTTACTGTTTCCCTGCCACGCGCAAGCTAACCGTCGGTACCCAAGTTGGTCTGTGGTGCATGCAACTTCGGAAGATAAATCAAGTCTGCCAAAGGTGTCGCCAGTGTCACAAATCCGTGATTCCGGCGCATTTCGGGAACTTTTTCTAACATGGATTATGTAGCCAAAACTACGGTGGCCGAGAGCTACATTTGTCTCTTACATCATGTACTTTGTCTAGACGTCGAAATGACCTTTTTCCAGCAAAAAGCAGTTAGTGTTTATGTCGGGGGACCAAACATTGGGAAGAGCAGTGATCGCCAGGCCGTGTGGTCGCAGGTGTAAAGCGACACCACCGAGTGTGTGTGCGTCTGGAATTCCTCCTTCCCGGGACTTGAGAAAAAGTTCAGAACAAGCCAAAAAAACAGTGAACCCGACCAGGAACAAGACCAAAAAACGTAGTCGTGGTTTGGAAACAAGCGTGTGCGGCAGCGGCAGTCATCGAGAAAAGACGTCGGCAAGTTCCTTTGTTTGGGTGCGTCGTGCAAGAGACCGCAGAGACCACAGACCGATAAGGACCACCGCCGCCGCGCGACCCGACTCATCACCGCACCATTCTGACAACCTTCTGTGCAAAACAGCTAAGACTTTGAAATTCTGTGTCACCATGTTGAAACTGTGTTAAGGCCATTTTTACGTATTGCAACGATTTCAATCTCTGTGCTGCTAAAACCCATTTCCTCTGACACGCCAGGGAAGATTCATTTCCATGAATTGTCTTCTTTCACAGGATACCGTTGAGGTGGCGAAAGGCTACGCGGAGCATATATTCCTGTAGAAGCTGATGCCACAGACAAGGCGGCCTGAACTTTCTGGCACAATTCAGGGATATAACGTGATGCCGCGCACGATTCCAGCTGTCCGTGCCGGTGACGCTACGGTGTTGAGCATTGACGTGAGTAGTCGCTTCTCGAACGCTAACTCTGGAACTTCCTGGTGGTCATGGCAGGTATTTTATACAGTATGCTCGTTAGTTTGCTACAGTATGCTTGTATTATTTAGTTATAATGAATCTCTGTGTTGGAGCACTCACACCGGTTGTTTCTTTTTAATTTTGCAAGATTGTAGTAAAACGTTGTGTCCCGAGTCTCTCCTCTGACGATTACACCATCGTGCTCTAACGAGTCGCCCTGGGTCGAACCAAGCATTGTCGAGGGGATAGTGGGTGGCTAGAGTATTGATTTGTCCGTCAGTAACCGCCGAGTGTAGGCCGGCCAGTGCATAAGCCTCTCAGTCTTCGGGACCGAGCGCTTAAAGGGACCGAACGCTTAAAGGGACAGTTGCATTCTAAACTAATGCGAATTCTAATTCCTTGCCAACCACTGAAGTGGGCCCGAAAATACCATTTCGATCCGCGGCGTACTTTTTGCACAATCCGATGAAAAAGAAACCTGAATCCTTGCGCCCTCGCTCTCTAAAAGTTGAGCAAACGTCACACTGATAAAGCCTATCATCGCACGCCCTGGGCAAATGCGTGCAGAGCGCCTGTTTGGCAATGAAGAGAAGGGAGCAAACATGGAGTCGGAAAACGAAAGTGATGTTTGTCTGTCTGGGGGAGATTCTGACGAATATGTTAGCGGTAACGGCGACGAGTTAATGCTGGATGATGACCCATACTCTACAGACCCAATGCCTCTGGAACCCGCCGACCATCCACGAGATGAGGCTGCGGCTAACCCGCGGGACGACATTTTTGGGTGACGTACCTCTTTGCATGGTTGCCGTCAGACGTGCGAAACAGTTTAGAATGTTGAAATCGGCAGGTGTCTGTGTGGAGTCTGCGACCCACAGGAGCCCGACGAGCGCCTGTGTTGCCATTCTGTTGGCAGGGTGGTAGAAATGTGCAACAGTGCCGCCGTGCAGTGCATAGCACAACACCCATTACTCCGGGGCATCTGCCTCCATAGAGAGCTTCCAGTGGTGTACGCGCCTCAATTCTGCCGCTATGATCAACATTTTAGGCGACTCAATCCCCAGGAGCACAGGTAAGCCTGCTGCAGTGCTCTCCCGTTTGCTATATGATTACGACCGTAATGACTTTTTCGGTTTAAATGACCCCCATCAAGATTCGGAAGGGTAAACTAGGGTGCTAGTCGGGTGTTGTTGGTTATGCAAATTCTCGCACCTAAAGTGGACAAGGGCTGTATACAAAAGGGCGACTATTATCAGCAGCTTTTTGCCTACACAAGTTTGTCCCCCATAAATCATAAGCGTGAACGACACCGTGGAACGATCCAGAGAATCCTGGTCCAACAATTCTATTAGGAAAAGTGAAGCAACACAGCCGCCTCGGCTAGTCTCGACATGCTCTCAATTATGCCAGTTAGCCATGGCCTGATTGGCAATACAAAACCCTGATTGATTGACAGATATCCAGTGGGAATTTTAAACTCTGAAGGAAAGTCTTACAAGTCTGAAAACAGAAGCATTTGAGGTGCCAATGAAAGGGGGGGGGGGAAGCATGTTACTGAAGAATGTAAGAGTAACATATTTTGGGAGAAGTTGGATTTTGCTGAAATTGGAGGGAAGCTGGTTTGGGAGTGAGTTAGCAGTTGGAATCGGGCTCATCCTGAAAGAGGCGGACCATTTTTCTGTTGTACTATGTTGCACACCTGCCAACCTTCCTCATTCAAAATGTGGGAGACCCTGGAACTGAGGAAGGAATGCACAGGCTTTGAACTCCAAGGTTGGGATAGTGTCTGTTCTTCTGTTCTGGCCATTGTCTTCCCAACACTGCGGGAGATTTGGCAGGTATGCAAATGCCCACAAGATATGATGCTAAACAAAAAGAAATGTCATGTGGAGTTGTCTTTTCCAGCTGCCTGAGGTTCACGGCATACTCGTCATTCACAAGATGGATCTGGGGATACCTTGGTCCAAGGACCAGACGATAGGTTCCTGGATGTGTTGTCCAAGCAATCAGGGGGGAGTTCCCGTCTATGTCTTATCAAGGCTATCAGCGTTAGGACCATCGAAACAAGGGTGTCTTGACAAGAGAGACAAGCTGAGAGAGAACCTCTGTGAACATGGATCGTAGAGCAAAGCGCAGGGGGCTGTCTACAGTGCAGGTGCGCCTCAAGGCAAAGGCTTTGGTGGCAGAAATGAATGCCAAGGACTTTGTTGGCGGCCCCTCGTGGTGCTTGAACAAGTTCTCTAGAACAGCACGTGTAACCGCGTGCCAGAAGGTTCCTGATAACTTCGAACAGGAACTGGAGAAGTTTCAGGCATTTGTACACAACGCCATCAAGGAACATAACGTCGCCCAGAGCCACGTCATCAACATGGATCAAGTGCCATTGACATTCGACATCCCAATGGACAGGACAGTCATGGTGAAAGGCGAAAAGACTAACTGTCAGGACGACAGGCCATGAAAAGTCCGGGATTACGGTTTTGCATGCGTGTTGCACGAACAGGATGAATGACCAACAATGATGATTTTCAAACAGAAGACTATGCCAAAAGATGCCTTTCCACCTTCGGTTGTAGTCCAGGCGAATGCCAAGGAC
The DNA here is from genome assembly GCF_037126465.1 of Ornithodoros turicata. Lineage (NCBI taxonomy): Eukaryota > Metazoa > Arthropoda > Arachnida > Ixodida > Argasidae > Ornithodoros > Ornithodoros turicata. The sequence goes on from NC_088201.1 coordinate 182,536,560, forward strand.
TGGATGGACGAAGATATGACGACTCGCTGGCTAGACCGCTGCTTTTCACAATGACCAGACGCGGTTTTCTTTCACACAAGGAAAGGCCTGCTGGTGATGGATACTGTGCGGGCGCACCTTACAGATTTAGGTAAGGAACGAATCGCATCTAAGAACTGCATCCCGGTCATAATCTCTGGTGGAATGACAAAAATGTTGCAGCCTCTGGACATTTCCATTAACCGCAGCTTCGAGGCTCTCCTGCGTTGATGGTGGGAGTCGTGGATGACGGGGAAGGGGAGCGGTAGCTTCACGAAAACTGGACGCATGAGGCACGCGTCATTTGGCGAGGTGGCCAATTGGGTTAGCGATGAGTGGCAATCAGTTTCGACAATGACGGTGGTTTCAGGATTCAGAAAGGCCGAACTGGTTGTGCCAACCTTTTGTGGTGATGCGGAAGTGGGCACAAGCGAGTGCAGCGCATCTGAGGATGAGGACGATGATACGCCCGCGGAAGTGCCACTCGAGATTGCTGCGCTCTTCGTGAGTGACTCTGAGGACGAGGACTTCGATGGATTCATGTGACTCTGCAACATGCGACATACGTGAGCAGCTGTACAGTGGAACGTTTCGAAAATTTGTGGCCCGTGTTTGTGCGTCCTATACGAAGGTGAGACTTACATGATAATTTTTTTGCCGGGAATTTCTTTCAATTTCTTGAACAAATGCATTACCAGCGGAATCTCTTCTCCCTCCCCCCCTTCGCGTCTCTTCCTCACATACGGGGTAATTACGAACACACGTCTAGTGGTCTGTGTTTGTGCGTCCTAGACAAAGGTGAGACTTATATGATAATTTTTTCATTGAAGTTGGTCATTTTGGGTGACTGCGACTTATACAACAGACTTACAGTTCAGAAAATACGGTATGCAAAGATGCGAAATGAGACACTGTTCCCCAAAAGAAAAATGAACAAGACCATCGGCCACAAGCTACAGTATGCCACAAAAAGTGCCAAGGTGTAAGGTAACTCTAAAATAAATAAACGTGAATCAGAAGGAACATCAGAGTGAGGTAAAGGTCTTCTACCCTCCACCCTTTTGCTCACGATAGATACATTTGCACACGCAACTTTCCAAACGCCGTACCTGGGCCTCCGCGCATTATCTACGCGATCCAGGCATGCCGTGTCCATCCGTAAACACTAATTGTGCCGATAGTTCTGCCAGCTCGTGATTGCCGCGCCAACTACGTTGTTGAAAGGAAGAAGAAAATGGATGCCTCCTTCTTCTACGGTGTGCAGAGTAAGAGCCCGCAGAATTTTGTCATCTGGAGCAGTATAACTTCTTCTCGCACAATCGTTTTGTTCTAGATTGATTCATAAAAGATAAATGATGAGATATATGTGATAAAATCATCCCCAGCACTGGTGGGCGATTAACAACGACAGAGTTTTCGCGAGCGTGTACATTTGTGCACAGCGTGGTTCCAAAGGTCCTTTTTGATCGCGCTTCGTGGTGTCGGCTAACTGTGTAATATTACCTCTTCAGATGTTGAAAACCATGGCAGAATAAATAAAATAAAATAAATAAATGCTGCGCGACCAGATAGTTTAACAGTGCTGCTCCCACTCACTCAGAGATAAACTGTCACTGAGCAATGTGCTGCTCGCAGCTGAAAGACATGAAACGACACTAGAGGGCACAAATCTTTGGAACACTGAAAACCTTCGAGTTTTTGATGGCCGAAAAGACAGTGAGAGAAGGTCAACCAGTACGGAAAGCTGCAGGCCACAGAGAAGGAGCTTTTCCGAAAGACGTACAGAGAGAGAGCAGTCATTCTCAGAGGTATGTTTTCAATGCAGTTTGAAAACCCACCTACAGTCAGAATGTGGTGCAAAGCAAATGATAAGCCCAAAAAATGTGAGGAAAAAAAACGGCCATTTTGCACGAATGTGCAGAATGAGGTCTTCACAAAAGAGAAAGAATGGAAACAGAAAAGTGAAAGCAGTTTTGATGAAGACTCAGATGAGGATTCAGATTAAGACGTAAAAGAAACATTCTACGTGAAGGGAAAATGCAGAGAACAAGTCAGAATACCTGGAAAGCAAGTGAGTGGAACCATGAACACAGGGTCAAGGCAGAACATCATGTGAGTGAGAGACTTCAGCCAAATTTTTGCCAAGAACCATCGAGAAGTGCATCCAACGAAAAAGAATTTCTGTGCCTATGGACATGTGACCATGTGACGGATACTTCCAGACTCCTATCAAATGGAAGAAGAAATCAACAACTTTATCTCAGGATGACGGGTGGGGAGTTCCATCGCCGGGGGCGATACTCTACCCCACTGCTGGGGGTGACGCGGGCAATGAAGGAATGGGTCCCATTACAATGATTATCGAAGTCCTGTGGCTTCCAAAAAGCCGCAATGTTTACCGGTTCGAGTTAAAACAGGATGTGTTGCATAGGATATGCCGGTTAGAAAGCGGATGAGACGTGGAGCAGTTGGTAGTTCCGACGGCATTGCGCATGACAGTGTTGCGTGAAGCACATGACTCGTTGATGGCAGGGCACCAAGGCCAGAGGCGCACGATTGATCAGGTTTTGTCAGAGCGTTTTGGCCTGGCGTTCAAGGCGACGTCAGGCGATATGTACGCTCTTGTGATGTGTGCCAACGTACCGCGCCAAAGGGCAGATGGCAGACGGCGCCGTTGGGAAACATGCCTCTGATTCATATCCTGTTTCAGCTAGAGGTGTGCGCCGCCGCGCCGAAGCGCCGCCGCCGGAGGTCTGGACCTCGCCGCCGCCGCCGTCCCAAAACTGTCGGCGCGTCGCCGCCGCCGATGTTGAAAAATCGGCGCGGCTGTTGAATGTGTCCATTTTGATCCGTTTTCCATAAAAAAAAAGAAAAAACTCATACATCTAATCTTTTCGTTTGCTTTTCTTGCATCATAGGTCCCAGGCTTCATTTGTGGTGCTTTTAGCAGTAACAATTTAATCACTGATATATCGTTTATGCTTCACAGTTTCGTTTTACAGTCCACCCTGGAGGCACAACTCCAGGGAACCCACCCACTCGCTCTGGACAAGCTTATACTGTAAAACACTTTTATTTCGCGAGCCCTTAATTTTTGCGAATTTCGCGAGTCGGGAAAATTCGCGAACTTTAAGGGCACGCCAAAAATTTCAAAACAGAGAAGGAGGAACTCGAGAAGCGCGCGAAATTTAGTGGTTCCGAATATATCCCTGTTGATTTGCGAAAATTTAGGGCTGCGAAATTAAAGGGTTTTACAGTAGTTCTTCGTGATAACTACAGCCTCTGCAAAAAAAAAAAAGAAGAAAAAACTCTATGGCGTTATCGGTGCACCTTATGTCATATCGTTTTCAGTTATAGTATATATATGTAAATATGACTTACGTTTGTATATTTACATATATATATACTATAATTTCTCAAAAAGAGCCACTGGATCACTGGAACAAGCTTTTACGCGTTGTCGTCCTGTGAACGTTCGGCACTCGCTATAACTGTTACGTGTGGTTACCATTTAAGGGGTGGCTCATCGTCCTGACTGTCTAGTTATGTTGTTTTCTCCAGCGAAACCGGCCTTTAACGGGCCCTGTCGAAGTGCTTGGGTGATGACCTTCCTGAAGTGCGTGCTCCTAATATTCCTTTGCGTGTTCTGGTTTTCTTTCATAATACGCGCTTATACATTGCTGATGTACTTGTTTGGCGCAAGGTGCAATAAATACTGTTATCGTCTCGGTATCTATGATGGACAAAAATGCCCCCGCCCTGAGGTGTCCGTGCGTCCCCGCCCGAGAACACATATTGACAGCCCACGGGGCCCACGCCGATAAGACCATGGAGGAAGGAAACACAGGAGCGGCCGTTTCGAGCAGATTTCCGTGGGACCCCTCTGGCGGTCGCTCCTGTCAAAACCGCCATTACTTCCTGTCCACCACGTGATCCTCTGTAAAGTTTCGGTTTGGCAACGCTTTGTTGCTAGCGCTGCTTTTCGTGCTTTTATGCTTTTCCAAAGTCACTTACTCTTAACATGTGAGCACCACTGCGGAAACAACGTTTTGTTAACGTGTTCTTACCGCGGTTGCGGCTGTCGTTCAACAGAAAGCAGCTCTGTCACGTTAATAACGTTTCCTTCGTAAGCACGTACTTGACCGGTTCTTTCGTACCCCTGTCTGTGAGAGAGTCATCTTGAATCGTTCCTTTCCAAGCTGGCGCTGTGCTACAGCTGCAGATTCAATTGATTTCCTCCATCGTTGTACAAATTTGATTACTGGCATGCTTTACCACTTCAGCAACAAACACACAAAACGCGGCCACGTCGTCACACAAACATCGCTGCCGCGAATGATGTTTCTAGTCCTGCGTGGTTGTCCTGCAGACCTTGACCGGTCTTGTAGTAGAAGGGTAAACCAAGAGTAAACCTCCGACCACACACAAATAAAGCTGGACGCGCGGCGTTCATCACAATGCAGATATCTGAACTGCAAGGCAATCACGACTCCTGTCGTCTGCTTTGGGAGCGGGCCTGCGCATGCTCTTTGGGTCACGTGAGCGGTCACATGGTAGACAGGAGCATCCCAGAATGCAGTGCGAAGCTGGCACGCCCGTCCCAATGGCAAAAAGTTCGAAGGGCCGCTCCTGTGTTTCCTTCCTCCATGGATAAGACAGTATCGGCGTGGCGCCGCTGATGCCGCCGGTCCTTCAACGTGCTTTACGCCGCCGCCAGAAGAAATGCTCACGGCGCACACCTCTAGTTTCAGCGGGTGGCCATAGATGTCGTGGGTGCCATTAATCCACCATCTCAACAGGGGAACAGGTATATACTGACGCTGGTAGATTTTGCTACTCGATACCCAGAGGCTGTAGCCCTAAAGAATGTAGAGACTGTTACGATAGCAGAGGCACTAGTAGAGATGTTTGATGTAGAGATGCAACGCAGATGCGGAGGGACCTTGAGGGCCCGTGTGCTTCCGGATCCAGCCATCAGGTTACCGATGGTTTTGATTGAGCCACAGACTGCTCAGCTCCTAGACAGTTTAACTGTCTTCTTCCGACCTCTAGCAAGCTTGGTCGGTTCAGTTGGTGTTGTGGAAGTCAATCAGTCCACCGACTGCGCCTACCTCCCTGGTCTCGAAAGAGGGCCAGATGTGGAGGTTCCTGAGGCTGCAGGAAAGAGGAGAAGGGTCGAACCGGGTCGAGAGGTGCTCGATCCGTATTTGGTTTCGGCCGAAAACCTGGACTGGGTGGTTGAGGCGTTAGCCGACCACCTGACAGCTGAGGCTACAAGAGTGGCGTTTTGGGGTGTTTGCCCATTGCCTGGAAGAAGAAATCCTGTGCTACTAAGGTGTACATTCTTAGAGAAAAAGGTAGATACACCTTTAGGTTGTGATACTGGATATGACATGGGTATTATCCACAGCTCAGATTGCATAAAGAGTGCAAAGTGTACAGAAAGACAATGACACTCACTTCCATAATGTGGAGAGTGTACAAGTCCAGCAGGTGCTTCAGAAGTACGGGGTGGGTGCAGATAAAGTAGCCTCACATTTATGCATGTATGGCGTTCTCTGCTTACTGCACGAACTTCCAGTGGCACGGGACAATGCATTTTTACGATACAAACGAACAAAAATTTGTGGCAATGAAATTCTATGCAATTATAGGGTTAGCCACAAAGACTACCGTCCCGTTTACATGGCTTTCTTTCCGCAATTGTGCCCAGCCACTCCACTGCTAAGGGTAGGGGTGCTACAGGCCACCGGTGGAGAATGGTATCTATGGGATGGAAAATGGAGAATGGAAAGGTTCTACGAGCTTCGAAACAACCTGCATTTTGTTGACTCAGCTGCAAGAACCGAGGAGCAGAAAAACGATAAGCTGTTCTTAGTGAGACCCATTTTGGACTCATTCAGCTCTGCATGTCTGAACTTACTTAGGTCCCACAAACTTGCTATTGATGAGCAGGTGATACCATTTAGTGGCAGGTGTGCAATGAGACAGGATGTTCCTTATGCTTATGCACTAGTGGGATTCATAAACACGGCAGTCCTTAATATTCACACCTAAGGAAGATGATGACGACGAATCCGGTTTTCCTGGCGCACAAGCGACAACACCTAAGGAAGCCTAATTTCGTCCAACCGGAACATTTTCTGTGCAATATTTTAGATAATTACGTCACTTCCTAGTCAGTTCGCAGCAGCGGCTTTACAAGCAGATGATCGTCTGCTAGCAGTCTGTTTTGGTTGTCCGAGTTTACATTCGAGGCAGGTCTCCTGACGCTTTTATTACATTTACTATCCGTCTTCATATTATACTACTTGACTATTATATCGCGTACATATTTTTGCCAGTTCTTCTTTACTTTTGCTTTCTTACGTTTGGTTCATTTACTGTTTCCCTGCCACGCACAAGCTAGCCGTCGGTACCCAAGTTGGTCTGTGGTGCATGCAACTTCGGAAGATAAATCAAGTCTGCCAAAGGTGTCGCCAGTGTCACAAATCCGTGATTCCGGCGCATTTCGGGAACTTTTTCTAACATGGATTATGTAGCAAAAACTACGGTGGCCAAGAGCTACATTTGTCTCTTACATCATGTACTTTGTCTAGACGTCGAAATGGCCTTTTTCCAGCAAAAAGCAGTTAGTGTTTATGTCGGGGGACCAAACATTGGGAAGAGCAGTGATCGCCAGGCCGTGTGGTCGCAGGTGTAAAGTGACACCACCGAGTGTGTGTGCGTCTGGAATTCCTCCTTCCCGGGACTTGAGAAAAAGTTCAGAACAAGCCAAAAAAACAGTGAACCCGACCAGGAACAAGACCAAAAAACGTAGTCGTGGTTTGGAAACAAGCGTGTGCGGCAGCGGCAGTCATCGAGAAAAGACGTCGGCAAGTTCCTTTGTTTGGGTGCGTCGTGCAAGAGACCGCAGAGACCACAGACCGATAAGGACCACCGCCGCCGCGCGACCCGACTCATCACCGCACCATTCTGACAACCTTCTGTGCAAAACAGCTAAGACTTTGAAATTCTGTGTCACCATGTTGAAACTGTGTTAAGGCCATTTTTACGTATTGCAACGATTTCAATCTCTGTGCTGCTAAAACCCATTTCCTCTGACACGCCAGGGAAGATTCATTTCCATGAATTGTCTTCTTTCACAGGATACCGTTGAGGTGGCGAAAGGCTACGCGGAGCATATATTCCTGTAGAAGCTGATGCCACAGACAAGGCGGCCTGAACTTTCTGGCACAATTCAGGGATATAACGTGATGCCGCGCACGATTCCAGCTGTCCGTGCCGGTGACGCTACGGTGTTGAGCATTGACGTGAGTAGTCGCTTCTCGAACGCTAACTCTGGAACTTCCTGGTGGTCATGGCAGGTATTTTATACAGTATGCTCGTTAGTTTGCTACAGTATGCTTGTATTATTTAGTTATAATGAATCTCTGTGTTGGAGCACTCACACCGGTTGTTTCTTTTTAATTTTGCAAGATTGTAGTAAAACGTTGTGTCCCGAGTCTCTCCTCTGACGATTACACCATCGTGCTCTAACGAGTCGCCCTGGGTCGAACCAAGCATTGTCGAGGGGATAGTGGGTGGCTAGAGTATTGATTTGTCTGTCAGTAACCGCCGAGTGTAGGCCGGCCAGTGCATAAGCCTCTCAGTCTTCGGGACCGAACGCTTAAAGGGACAGTTGCATTCTAAACTAATGCGAATTCTAATTCCTTGCCAACCACTGAAGTGGGCCCGAAAATACCATTTTGATCCGCAGCGTACTTTTTGCACAATCCGATGAAAAAGAAACCTGAATCCTTGCGCCCTTGCTCCCTAAAAGTTGACCAAACGTCACACTGATCATCGCACGCCCTGGGCAAATGCGTGCAGAGCGCCTGTTTGGCAATGAAGTGAGGGGAGCAAACATGGAGTCGGAAAACGAGTGATGTTTGTCTGTCTGGGGGAGATTCTGACGAATATGTTAGCGGTAACGGCGACGAGTTAAAGCTGGATGATGACCCATACTCTACAGACCCAATGCCTCTGGAACCCGCCGCCCATCCACGAGATGTGGCTGCGGCTAACCCGCGGGACGACATTTTTGGGTGACGTACCTCTTTGCATGGTTGCCGTCAGACGTGCGAAACAGTTTAGAATGTTGAAATCGGCAGGTGTCTGTGTGGAGTCTGCGACCCACAGGAGCGCGACGAGTGCCTGTGTTGCCATTCTGTTGGCAGGGTGGTAGAAATGTGCAACAGTGCCGCCGTGCAGTGCATAGCACAACACCCATTACTCCGGGGCATCTGCCTCCATAGAGAGCTTCCAGTGGTGTACGCGCCTCAATTCTGCCGCTATGATCAACATTTTAGGCGACTCAATCCCCAGGAGCACAGGTAAGCCTGCTGCAGTGCTCTCCCGTTTGCTATATGATTACGACCGTAATGACTTTTTCGGTTTAAATGACCCCCATCAAGATTCGGAAGGGTAAACTAGGGTGCTAGTCGGGTGTTGTTGGTTATGCAAATTCTCGCACCTAAAGTGGACAAGGGCTGTATACAAAAGGGCGACTATTATCAGCAGCTTTTTGGCCTACACAAGTTTGTCCCCCATAAATCATAAGCGTGAACGACACCGTGGAACGATCCAGAGAATCCTGGTCCAACAATTCCATTAGGAAAAGTGAAGCAACACAGCCGCCTCGGCTAGTCTCGACATGCTCTCAATTATGCCAGTTAGCCATGGCCTGATTGGCAATACAAAACCCTGATTGATTGACAGATATCCAGTGGGAATTTTAAACTCTGAAGGAAAGTCTTACAAGTCTGAAAACAGAAGCATTTGAGGTGCCAATGAAAGGGGGGGGGGGGGAAGCATGTTACTGAAGAATGTAAGAGTAACATATTTTGGGAGAAGTTGGATTTTGCTGAAATTGGAGGGAAGCTGGTTTGGGAGTGAGTTAGCAGTTGGAATCGGGCTCATCCTGAAAGAGGCGGACCATTTTTCTGTTGTACTATGTTGCACACCTGCCAACCTTCCTCATTCAAAATGTGGGAGACCCTGGAACTGAGGAAGGAATGCACAGGCTTTGAACTCCAAGGTTGGGATAGTGTCTGTTCTTCTGTTCTGGCCATTGTCTTCCCAACACTGCGGGAGATTTGGCAGGTATGCAAATGCCCACAAGATATGATGCTAAACAAAAAGAAATGTCATGTGGAGTTGTCTTTTCCAGCTGCCTGAGGTTCACGGCATACTCGTCATTCACAAGATGGATCTGGGGATACCTTGGTCCAAGGACCAGACGATAGGTTCCTGGATGTGTTGTCCAAGCAATCAGGGGGGAGTTCCCGTCTACGTCTTATCAAGGCTATCAGCGTTAGGACCATCGAAACAAGGGTGTCTTGACAAGAGAGACAAGCTGAGAGAGAACCTCTGTGAACATGGATCGTAGAGCAAAGCGCAGGGGGCTGTCTACAGTGCAGGTGCGCCTCAAGGCAAAGGCTTTGGTGGCAGAAATGAATGCCAAGGACTTTGTTGGCGGCCCCTCGTGGTGCTTGAACAAGTTCTCTAGAACAGCACGTGTAACCGCGTGCCAGAAGGTTCCTGATAACTTCGAACAGGAACTGGAGAAGTTTCAGGCATTTGTACACAACGCCATCAAGGAACATAACGTCGCCCAGAGCCACGTCATCAACATGGATCAAGTGCCATTGACATTCGACATCCCAATGGACAGGACAGTCATGGTGAAAGGCGAAAAGACTAACTGTCAGGACGACAGGCCATGAAAAGTCCGGGATTACGGTTGTGCATGCGTGTTGCACGAACAGGATGAATGACCAACAATGATGATTTTCAAACAGAAGACTATGCCAAAAGATGCCTTTCCACCTTCGGTTGTAGTCCAGGCGAATGCCAAGGACTGGATGGACGAAGATATGACGACTCGCTGGCTAGACCGCTGCTTTTCACAATGACCAGACGCGGTTTTCTTTCACACAAGGAAAGGCCTGCTGGTGATGGATACTATGCGGGCACACCTTACAGATTTAGGTAAGGAACGAATCGCATCTAAGAACTGCATCCCGGTCATAATCTCTGGTGGAACGACAAAAATGTTGCAGCCTCTGGACATTTCCATTAACCGCAGCTTCGAGGCTCTCCTGCGTTGATGGTGGGAGTCGTGGATGACGGGGAAGGGGAGCGGTAGCTTCACGAAAACTGGACGCATGAGGCACGCGTCATTTGGCGAGGTGGCCAATTGGGTTAGCGATGAGTGGCAATCAGTTTCGACAATGACGGTGGTTTCGACAATGATGGTGGTTTCGGGATTCAGAAAGGCCGAACTGGTTGTGCCAACCTTTTGTGGTGATGCGGAAGTGGGCACAAGTGAGTGCAGCGCATCTGAGGATGAGGACGATGATACGCCCGCGGAAGTGCCACTCGAGATTGCTGCGCTCTTCGTGAGTGACTCTGAGGACGAGGACTTCGATGGATTCATGTGACTCTGCAACATGCGACATACGTGAGCAGCTGTACAGTGGAACGTTTCGAAAATTTGTGGCCGGTGTTTGTGCGTCCTATACGAAGGTGAGACTTACATGATAATTTTTTTGCCGGGAATTTCTTTCAATTCCTTGAACAAATGCATTACCAGCGGAATCTCTTCTCCCTCCCCCCCCCCTCGCGTCTCTTCCTCACATACGGGGTAATTACGAACACACGTCTAGTGGTCTGTGTTTGTGCGTCCTAGACAAAGGTGAGACTTATGTGATAATTTTTTCATTGAAATTGGTCATTTTGGGTGACTGCGACTTATACAACAGACTTACAGTTCAGAAAATACGGTACGCAAAGATGCGAAATGAGACACTGCTCCCCCCAAAGAAAAATAAACGAGACCATCGGCCACAAGCTACAGTATGCCACAAAAAAGTGCAAAGGTGTAAGGTAACTGTAAAATAAATAAATGTGAATCAGAAGGAACATCAGAGTGAGGTAAGGTTCTTCTACCCTCCACCCTTTCGCTCACCATAGGTACATTTGTACACACAACTTTTCAAACGCCGCGCCTGGGCCTCCGCGCATTATTTACGCGATCCAGGCATGACGTGTCCATCCGTAAACACTACTTGTGCCGATAGTTCTGCCAGCTCGTGATGGCAGCGCCAACTACGTTGTTGAAAGGAAGAAGAAAATGGATGCCTCCTTCTTCTACGGTGCACAGAGTAAGTTCCCGCAGAATTTTGTCATCTGGAGCAGTATAGCAGCTTCTCTCACAATCGTTTTGTTCTAGATTAATTCATAAAAGATAAGTGACGAGATATATGTGATAAAATCATCCCCAGCACTGGTGGGCGATTAACGACGACAGCGTTTTCGCGAGCGTGTACATTTGTGCACAACGTGGTTCCAAAGGTCCTTTTTGATCGCGCTTCGTGGTGTCGGCTAACTGTGTAATATTACCTCTTCAGATGTTGAAAACCATGGCAGAACTAGGCACAGATTGCAGAAATCTGCAGCCGAACAGATTTTTTGACTCCATCACCAACGGGGATGAGTCAGAAGCGGATCTTTCCGATGACGAGATCAACGAAAGAGAGATATCTGTCCTGGTGAGAATGAATCCGCGCTCACTTCTTAGTATATGCTAAAGCCTTTGTAAAATTTTAGGGAGCCCTGCAGCAAGATTCTGGGCATCCCAGGCAGGATGTGACAGTCGAACAAGAGATTCCAGACGATGACGAACCGCCGACCAAGAAGCAGAAAGTATAAGTGAAGTGGTCCACAAAGCCGTTCCAGCCAACCCGTACAGAATGTACGTACAGGCCACGTGATGGAAGCAGCCCAGAGGAACCGCTAACATATTTCATGCGGTACTTCACAGACACAGTCTTCGGTGATCTTGCAAAATTTACTAATATTTATGCACTTCACAAAACAGGAAGTCAGCTATCTTGCTCTACAGAGGAAATCAAAGTTTTCTTTCGAATGCTTATGTACATGGAAGTTCTGAAATTCCCGAGGATCAGAATGTATTGGCAAGGTGGAACAAGGGTACCGGCAATCGCCGACGCCATGCCTGTGAACAGGTTTTTCAGGCTGCGCAGTGGGCTGCATATAACGGATCAAAACGCTGACCGAGGTAAGTCGAGTCCAGATAAATTCTGGAAGGTTCGACCACTTTTGGAGGAAGTCAGGAACAGGTGTCTCCAACTGGAGGTGCTCGAGCACCAGAGCATTGATGAACGAATGGTGCCATTTCGAGGAAGAGTTGCTGCGAAACAAGTCATCAAGAGCAAGCCAAACCCTGTGGGAGTGAAGGTTTTTGTGAGGTGCAGCAGTGACAGCCTGGCACATGATTTCGAGGTGTACCAAGGGAAGGGCACTGGCATCGATCCTAAACATTCCCATCTTGGACTTGGAGGGTCAGTTGTGATGAGATTGGTGCAACACCTTCCTTTGAATGCCAACTACAAACGCTTCTTCGACAATTACTAATCCCCCTGTCCCCCACTCCTTCCTGCTCTCCTCTCTCCGTCTGTCCCCATCTGTACGCCGCTCATAGCCACAGTTGCTTCGCGGCGCTAACACGCAACCAAAAAAAAAAGACATCGAGGCAGCGGGTGCTGTGAAAATTTTTCAGCGCTGCATGGAAAAACATGACCTCGTGTACACTACATATATTGGTGATGGGGATAGCAAGGCTTACCTAGCAGTGAAGGAATCAAAGCTCTACACCAAGGACACTGAAAAGCATGAGTGTGTCGTCCACATGCAGAAACAGATGGGCACAAGACTAAGAGGGGGCATGTAGGGGAACACCACCTCCTCTACATTTCTATAACTTTCCCTGTGGGTTCTTTGTTTGTCAGACATTGGCGGTGGGTTCTACATGCTTCTTTTCTCATCTTGATTGCTTCTTTTACTTCATCATCCCACCAGGGTATATGATCGGGATCGTGTGGTTTTTTGGTGTCTCTCTTGTTCTCTATCGCATTGGTTATTTTTGTGGCCCACTCGTTGTAATCTAGTAGGTCTGTTTGCTCTTCCTCCCATGTCTGCATTACAACCAAAATTTCTGTCTGTGTTAGACTGGGTTTCTTGTTTGTGCCCCTTGTTTCTGAGTGTGGTTCCTTCCCTAGTGTGAGAATTAAGGTACGGTGATCATTTCCCAAACTAATATCACCTTGGGCATCTACACGGAATTGGCTGAGATTTTCTGGGCATCAGAGGATAGAAGGCAATAGTCTATATGGGACTTCTTGTCTGCTTGTGTCGATGTGAAGGAGTCTGGGTGCTGGTTCAGTAGGTTGGCCATGGTGAAGTTGTTATTTTCGACAATATCCCATGATCTCCCACCTCCCATTATTATCTTCACGTCCATCTAGTTATTGGATATGTGCATTAAAATCTCCAACGATTATGATATCATGCGTGGCCTTCAAGTCTTCAATATCCCGGTTCAGACATGCAGCCATTTCCTGGTTTTGTTCCTCTTGTCCGCCTGTCCACCAATACACTGAGGCAATGGCAATTTTCCTCCTGTTTATAGTCATCACTATCCACATGTGTTCTCTGCAGTCATGTTTTATTCTGTGCCATGCCTTTTTGGCTGACCCCAGGCATCCGACTCCCCCTCCACGTCGTTCACCTTCCTGTCTGTTCAGACCTTCCCGGGCATATCCTTCAATGGCTGGAGGTTGTCCCATTCCCCTTAATTGTGTTTCCGTGAATAGGAACGCTGTCAGGTTTTCTGTCTTGAGGACCTCGTCCACTTCTTGCCACTTTCTTTGCATCCGCCCGCCTTGCATGTTCAAGAAAGCAATTCTCATTTCACTGACTTTGTCATATTTCCTCCTCCCTCTTTCTAGTCTTCTTCTCTTCTGCTGTCTATGTCGTCTTTCTCGCTTGCCTGCTTGCCTTGATCATGCTAAGTACATTACATTTATTTGCATTATTCAATTTGTTTTTTGTTAAACAAAGGTTTCATATTCTGCTTCAAAACACTTTTCACTAGAAGTGTTTTTTTTACCTGTCTTTCTAAACACTTTTTAAAGAAAGGATTCGAAATATTTGAGATTCCTAAGATTCGTGGATTTATAGAACTGTCCTTGGATTCGGATTCAAAAAATGTTGGATTTCTCCCATCTCTACTTTTCAGTGTGTCTACATCGACAGTAGGAAAAACACTGAAAACCTGCACATTCCGACCTTATAGGACTCAACTGCTCCATGCAATGGACGAGGAGGATTACAGGTCGGAGAGTGCAGTTCTGTAGGTTAAAAAGCGCCGTTAAACTAACGTTGTGTTAATGTGCGTCTGATGGAACAGAGGGCTTCGAAAGGAAAGGGTTATGGTAAGGTGGCTGAACGTTTAAGGACTTGTTCAGGGTGCGAGTCGCAGTTTAGAAAAACGAAAGTGTTCTTTAAAAATCTTTATAAAGAAGCTTTACTCATAAAGCAGGCAGGCGGTAATTGTATTATCGTGCCTTCAGTGTTGTTGACTGATAAAATTCAGGAATTCATTGAAAACTAACAGGAGGACGGGTTCTTGGGAGGGGGGGCGTTTTTCTTGGTTGCTAATATGCTAAGGATTTTTCAGTATGTCGGCCCTGGATTCCACTAGTGGTTGGTGAGAGCAGTAATGTACTTAAGTGTGTGTCTGATGCATTAAAGGTCTGCTTGTCAGTCAGCACTTGGTGTGCGTGTCGTCCTTTTGTGTACCCTGCACTAGTGAGCTATCACGCATTCGAGACAACCTGCTCCATTTGCAGTTTCTGCTATTCAGTGATGAGGTAACTTTTCACGTGAACAACAGCACAACTGTCGTTACTGGTCCCCGACTAACCCAAATTGGGTATCTGAGCGACCGCTAAGGTCACAAGATACGACAGCATGGTGTGGACTGTGGCGCGAAGGCATTGTGGGGCCAGTTTTCTTGATCACACCGTGACGGGAGAGGATTATCTAGAAATGTTGAAAAGAGACTTCCTGCTAGAACTGGATCCTCTTCATACGCAGAGGGACGTATGCATCTTCACGAGGATGGCGCTCCTCCGCATTTCGCCACAGGAGTGAGAGACCAATTGGACGAAACGTTCGACCGTGTTCACCAACAACGCCTTGGCCTGCTAGATTACCAGACCTCACCGCTTGCGATTTTTTCCTCTGCGGATATATGAAGCGTGCAGTGAAGACACACTGAACAATTAAACTGAGGACACTGTCCGCTCAGTCGAGCACGGAATTATATCAAGAGTATTCACAGAGTACCACAAGCTTCTTCAGAGATGTCTTGCATCAGATGGACGTCATATTGAGAACTGGGCATGCCATTCGTAGCTCACGACCGGCAGCACCAAAAATGGCCCTCTCGAACGAAAATCATATCATATCATCAATCCGCCATTTTCATGAGTTGTGGCGCCCTCTAGCGTTCTGCGCAAAATCAACTGCTAATGGTTGAAGTCGTCTGCTACCGGCTCTCGTGGCACGGTTCTTTTTTATTTTATGCGAAGGGGGTTACTTAAAATGCAGGCTGCCGTAGTCCCTTCGTAAGTAGGGCCGAGCTCGCTTGAAGCTGTGACTTAACGACGTGAGGCGGCGCAGCGCGTTCAAACGCCGAAAGAAAAAGAAAGGAATAGATCATCTGCGCGCTCTCTTGACACCCGACGCCCTCCTCACCGTGCCCGGATTGCGTTCTGTCTGTCTGCGGCGTGTGGTCTGACTGTTGTGTTAAAACTGACTCCGCATGTTCGGCGTTGAGCATCGTACATCATTGTGTGTGGGACTCGAGCGACATGATCGAAGAGCCCGGCGTTCCCTTCGGCTTTGCTCACCTTGGATGGGTCCAAGACGTCAGTGCTAAACCGAAAGTAGATCAAGTTTGGGCCTACCTTCGAAAGTCAACGCATTGCATCCGGCAAGGACATCGCGGATGGAACTTCAAAGAAGAGGGCTACGTGCGGAACGTATTATATAATACGGACACAGACTCCGCATCAGAACATGTCACACTGGTGTGTGGTGTATGCCTACCATCAATGCGTAAGGGTGGTTACACTACGACGGCGTGGTATCAAGACGACGGCACTGTTTCTGGTGCGCACTGTTTCTGGTGCGCACTGTCAATGCGTTGCCGGGTGAGTAAATACGTCATACGACTATGGACATAGATGCTTGACAGTGTGTGGTATATCAGTTTGTAAACACTGTATGAAGGGAAGATAAACTGTTGTAGTTTGCGTTGATCAGTTTGTTGGCACTGTAGAAGCGCCGATCCGTGTCTCGGTTGCCTTGGTAATCCCTCTCAGTGACTTATTCTGCGTTTCTAGCACAAAGTGACGTTTCTGCAACAGTTATGCAGTAAATTATAAGTCGTTGGCGGCCGATATGTGCTGGGATATTTGCTGCTTGCTTTCAGGCTCAGTGGTACATGTGAGCATGTTGCCGCATTGCTCTTCCATGCTGGTGCCACGAAACAGCCCCAAGTCTCCTGTACAAATGTCCCTTGTGCTTGGATTGTGCCCCCCAAGGTATAGGCCTGCAAATCATTTGCTGAGCATGTGTCGGACCAGAAGTATTTTTGCCATAATTCGTTCTTGTCCTGCGACACCTGCCTGAATTCTTTTGCAGCTATAAAGCCGGCCCCAGTTACTCCGCTGCAGGATATAACTTTTCGGAAGCACTTGGTCAATAAAGTTACCCACGTCCAGACCAGGCTGCGCCTGTTTGACCCATGTGCGAATTCCCCAAATCGTGACAACAGAGATTACACAAGGACTCTCAAACGACTGGAAAAAGTACATCCAAGCTTGATGCTCTTGAAGTGTTTCCTTGGAAAGTCCGTTCAACCCTCCGAGGCAGCGCAGCCAACACTCACAATAGGCGACGACGAAGACCTCTGGGGCCCCCACGTATCTCAGGAGGTAGACAAGTACATCACGTCACTCCCGCAGCTGACAGTGAGTGAAAGTGAAAAACTGTGCAAGAGTACCAAGGGGCAGGCGGACAATGCAAAATGGTACTCCGAAAGAAGTGGTCGTGTCACGGCATCAAACGTTTGCAGAGTGGTTCGCTGCACGAAACCTGACTACCTTGTGAAGCAAATACTTTAGCACAGAAAAAGTGCCCATTCAGAAGCCATAGCATACGGGAGGGAGCATGAAGCTGACGCAGTGGATGCTTACGTGCACCTGATGCACCTGTATGACAGGCCCGTTGAAGTGATCGAGACTGGTCTCATCGTGCATCGGGAGTTGTAGCCTCACCAGACCGCCTTGTGAAGGAGGGAGACATGGATGGACTGCTGGAGGTAAAGTGTCCGCTGTCCAAGACGGGGATAACAGCAGAAGGGGCCAGCAACGACAAGAGGTTCTGCTGCAGCATTGTTGACGGCGAGGTTCGCTTGAAGCCCTCACATGCATATTTCTATCAAGTACAAGGCCAGATGGCCGTAGCAGAAAGAGAATGGTGCGACTTCGTTATCTGGACAGATGATGGAGCTGGGAACGGGTCCACGCATGTTCAAAGGATAGACTTTGACCGCACGTTTTGGGAGGAAGAGATTTTGCCTGGCATCCTGCACTTTATTAGGCACGCGCTTGTCCCTGAAGTGCTGACAAAGAGAATACAGAGGATAGGAAAACTGTACACGAAAGGTGTCAAATCAATCAAATCATATCAAAACACCAGATGAAACTCAATCATATCATTCCCAACACATTTACACTTCGCCAGGCGTGCCCAGTTTGCGAACTGGGGTTACGCATATGCATCCACACGAGAGTTTGTTTTGGTTTCACCCCTAGCGGAGGCTAAACGCAACTGTGCTGAGACTTGCATTGCCTGTATGCCCCATTGGAAATGCATGGAGAACAAAGTTTGTGTGGTTAACGGCTTAGTACGCAGAGCTGGATTACCGCGTTTTTTTTTTTTTTAAAGCTTGTACCGCGTTAATATAACGTCTGTGCGCCGCCAGATGTTCGTACAGTAAATGAAAGATGTATTGAGGCTTTGTATGTATTTGTCCCTCGTATGTTGTTCCAGCCTCAGAACATCAGTTCTTTCATGTTCGTACTGTATGCAGGGAGTGCGCTATGAGCGAAAATGTGGCATGATTGCCGGCAACATACATGAGTGGCATACATGTGATAGAGAATCAACTTTTTTAGATCCTCATTCTTGCTTCATAGCTGTGAAACTGGAGAACTATAGATGTGAGAAACGCAAAGCAACTACGTAGGATATTTCATAACGGAGGACTACGGTCAGAGCATAGAATGGACATTTTGTGGGAAGGCACCTCAACTGAGAAGTCAGTGTGCCAATACAGAAATGTGCGAGACATCATAGAAGCGGAACAGTCACAGCGGACAATATGTTACTCGTCCAGGAAGAACGGTCAAGCCTCCCAGACGTTTGAATTTGTAAACTTTAAAGATTTGGGTATTGATGATGATGATCAGGATTTTAATGGTCCAAAGGCAACTTTAGGTTATTGATGCGTTAATCCATGTCACAGATATTTTTTAATGTGACCATTTCATTTAAAACATGGGAGAGATGTAGTGGTTGCTACTAGCGCCACCACTATGTTCGTTAACGAGATGTGGAAAGGCAAGCCTCAGAGAGGAGGAACACGGGAGTGTGCGTAGGAGAGACGCATCCAATCGAAGTTGTAACCAACTTGATAAGCAATGTATCAAAAGGGCCAATGAAGTAAACGTCGCAGGCGCAGCGAACCACGGTTCCCTAACAGCAGCCAGGTCGAAGACGAACAAGATGGAGGACGACAGCGTGGCCCCTCTTCCAGAGAAGAACGAGCGGAATTCCGGGATCCCCATCATCTTTCGACCAGTGAACCCTTTTGAATCCCTCCTGCAAGCCAACCCGAACCGGATTGCGGAGGATATCCGAGCAGTCACGGACGCACCCGTGATATGCCAACAGATACACGGCGACAGCGGCATGACCCTCAGCGTGCCTACCCCTCCAGGAGCAACAGCCATATCCGGTATTGAATTCCTTGCCGGCATCCAAGTGACGTCACGTCCCCCTGCATCGCACACCAGGAACGTCGGCAGGATAACGGGAATGGCTGACCCGTACACCGACGATCAACTCGCTGAGTTCCTACGCACGGAGGGCGTCGTAGAAGCGCAGCGCCTGTTTTGTTACCGGCCCGGACGGGACGTCGCCATCAGCACGAGAGTGCTGACTTTTCGAGAGGACGCGCAAATGCCTGAAAAACTCAGGCTTGGGTTCAACACGTACAAGATCTGGGACCACATCGCACTCACGCAGTGCTTCAAGTGTCAGCGGTACGGCCACATCGCCTGTCACTGTGAGGGTGATGTGCGCTGCAAGCGTTGCAGCGGCCACCACAGCCATAAGGAGTGCCCGAACCCCACAGCGACTCAGTGTGCAAACTGCAGAGGACGCCATGCTGCCACGTACGGCGGGTGCCCAGTAAGGAAAGCGGTGCTAGCAAGGAAAAAGCGCCACATCTTCAAGGAGCATTCAAGACAGACTCCCAAGGACTGCGGATACCAGCCGGCAACCGTCGGCTGTTCCCCGACCCCAGTCACGGAAAAAAAAGCCAGAGAGAACGCCAGGATGCCTGCAACGCCCCCGTAACGGAGGAACCCACCGCGTCACAAGCACCTGCGGCATTCCGCGAACCCCTCAGCAGCCTCACGAAACCACAGCGGACCGATGAGAACGACCGGCGGCCCGAAGAGAAGCGACAGCCGCTCCCAAACCGTGACGCCTGGCTGGCGATCGGCCAAACGACTCACGCCAAGTAGAATCCATGGGCTGAATCCCCAGCAGAAAATCCCCTGTGGTGATTGCCCGGATATTCCTGTGTGTATGTGTTTCTTTTCTTTTCTTTTTTTTTTCCTGGATAGCAAGCCCCCGCGAGGGAGGCTGACCTTCCATACCCCATACTAAACAAACAAACAAACAAAGGTGTACAGAAGGTCGACACCAGCGATGACGAGCTGTAATGCACCTACTCAACGCAGAAAATCCAACTGCTGCAAGGTGTGGACGCCCGCAAAGCACCTGCTGGAGCTAGTGGATCAAAAGTCCTCATCCCATTGCAGGAACCCAGGCTGCAGCTGGCGTACAAAGTTCCGCTGCGGGGCTTGCAACGTTTTTCTGTGCATCGCTGTTTCTAGGAATTGTTTTAAGATTATCCATTCATAACGAATAATGCAGTGCATATTTTGCATGAGTCAGCAAAATAAAGGTTGACATATGTTGTATTAGAAAACATACACCGTTTTTTCACGGCACAGAGACAAACTCTGCAATAAAATGCACATGCCATTGTAGGCAATGTTTACTACTCATCAAGGAGAAATCGCTTCTCGTTGTCACTGAGGTAAACATGACTCCATTTACGTGTGCCAAACAACTCGGGCATTCACTCCATGCACACAGGTTTGACAAGGAACTATTTATGTGGAACTCCGTATCAGTTATTGCTGCACGAACGAAAGGCTTCAAACGGCATATCAACAAAACATATCAGTGTACCAGATCAAGTACTACTGCATACATGAAGGAAGGAAACATAAGAACCGCGGAAAAGGAGTTCGGGCAACAAGGTATGAACGCGTTTACCCCCGTTGAACATGCAATGAGCTTCTAAAAGCTTGCGCATAATTTGTCGCTTCTCATTTCAGTGCTTATTTCAAGGACCGCCCATTCTACATTGACTGCCGTCTGTCGATCGACAGAGAATTTATAGAGGTTGCGGCAGTGGCAATTGAGCACGGCAACTATGAGATGTCAGAGATAAAGATAACAGGAGCCGTCTTGGTGCATGCATAAACATGTTAACTTTCTACACTATTTCAGGAAATGTTTTTGCACCCTCTAGGTGCAGAAAGGTGCAAAAAGGCTCCTTGAGCTTGGGTGCAACAAGAAGAGTGTTGCAAGAAGGGAGAGAGCAGGTGATACTTTCCAAGGACTTGTATAATATCGTGACTATGCGCAAAGATCCAAACAGACATGGCCTACAGACGATTGTCGAACTCCTTCAGTTCACATGTGGTGCCTATATAAACCGTATTTTCTGGTGTATAAGTCGCGCTTTTTTCCCAATATTTCTCACTATGCGACTCATATGTGACTTCTTTGTTCAAGAAAATATTGGTACCGAGCACAAGAGCCACCTTGTGTGCACAATTTCGAGTTTCTATCGTAGTCATCATCATCCCGCGAACAACATCTCTGTATCCATCCACGTGGTCATGTCAGCTGTGTTTCTACAGTGTCCTGCTCAGCATAGCGCCTGCAAAGCAGTAAAGCTATACTGTGAGATTCTGGCTGTATACTGTCAAATATGCAATTAATAATGGGAACAGGGCAGCAGGACGACATTTTGAAATCAATGAGAAGCTAATACGGGACTATACGGGAGCAATGAGGAGCTAACACGGGAATATGGTGGAAAGCTGTGACAACGTTGTGTGACAGCATGGCTAGCGAGGCATAGTACTCAGTTTCGACAGCAACTTTCAACCTTGCAGGATTCATGAAGGCGGGACTGATCACACCTGCTTATCCTTCTGGTGTGGAAGCTGACACAAGTGCCACCTGAAATCATTGCCCTCTTTGTGAGTGACTCCGAGGATGAAGAATCTGATGTATGCACATGACTGAAATAGATTTACCACAGCGAGCGACCGTATACCAAGAATGTTTAGAAAATTTGAGGACTGCGTTTATGTGTCTTAGGGTCAAGGGTGCGACTTATATAGCATTTTTATACAAAAGTGGCCATTTCGGGGTACTGCGACTTATAGTCCGGAAAATATGGTATTGACATTTCTTCGCACATGCCTTAGTTATTTTAAATGTCCTTATTTTCCCTTTTCTTAAGGGTCTGACTGCCATATTTTAACAAGTGATGGCGAGTTCTGGGGTATGCTTATCTCCACCTCAGAAATGAAGCAGGTAAGAGAATATGTAACCCACAACACTGATGGTAATGGAAACACAGGGACCATGTGCATTGCCCTCGTCCTGCATGAAGATGAAGAGACATTAACGGCAATGTGATCAAAGTTAAGAGATCTTCACCCGGACGTATCACGGACTCATTATGTTATGGCTGATAGGGCTGTGTTACGGCTGGCTGTGTTATGGCTGATAAGAACATGTTGGAACGGCTACATCTCAAAGAGCACATCCCCAATGCCAAGATGCTGGTGTGCGCTTATCACACATTCTGAACTTTCAATTGGGAGATTACCACACAGAACATGATGATACCCAATAATTTAAGAGAGGAAAATCTGCACGTACTGCAGAGCATGGTCATGGCTAGAGACGAAGAAAAGTTCAACGAGTTTGAAGAAAAGCTTTATGAACTTGCGCCATCCACTGTGCAACAGTATTACGAGAAGAGCTGGAAGACGACCAAGTACGAATGGTTTACTGGAACATCAGTTTACAGAAGGAACATTGATGGGGTATGACTGGGTTTGGTGGGGTAGCACCACCAAAAAATCGAATGTTCAATTTTGTCACAGAAAAATCGACCGCATTGTGAGGAACAAATTTGCGAAAGCACGTCCTTGAGCTTGGTGCCGAAAGTGGTTTAAACATGGCGCCAAGGAGCAGCACGTGCTCTGGCAATTAAAAATGGCAGCTGCCAGTTTGTTTACGGTTACCATTATCGGTTACCATTTTATCTGTATCATTTACGGTTGATTTTTTCGCTGTTTTCTTCAGTTTTTCGAGGTTTCCAGTTTTTGTTAATAGCGAACCGGTATATGATGAAGCATTATTGCCTTCTGAAAATATTTATTGCTCTAAATGTGCACGCTAGTGGCATTCTTGTACCTTGTTTTAATCTTCGTTTTTTCACTATTGCGTTGTTGCTCCCACCGTTTTTCTCAAGGTCCCCTTCGACTTTTTCTAGCGTTTTTACATGTCCTAGTTATGCCACGGTCGTCTGGAAGATGGACAAGAAGGCGTAAATTCAAAGGAAACCAGTTCTTAGGCGAGAAAAGCAATCAAACGCCGGCACGACGAAGCGCCCGCTTTGTGAAAATTGGTGAGAAGACCTATGTTGATTCATTTGATGCGGACGGCGCTCACACAACTGGCCATCGTCTTATCGACTTCTTATCGTCTTCGTCTTCAAGCTTCTTCGTAGTTTCCTGGATGACCTCAATGTATGCAAAAAGTGTCATAAAGGAGAAATAATTCTGGAAGAAGCCACTGGGAGGCGAAGTGGTCTGGCATCTTGCATAAACGTCACCTGCAGCCAGTGCGACACTCTCACCGGGTTTGAGACATGCATGCGCACCTCAGGCAACATTTTTGAAGTAAACCAGAGGTTCACCTACGCTCTTCGCACCTGTGGAAAGGGAATGACTACTGGTCCCATTAGGTGCGCGGTGCTCAACCTGCCTCCGCCACCAACAAAGTTTGCGTCATACAACGCTAGGCTTCTCGATGCATCCACGACCAGGCGAACAATAGTCTGGTTAAGGCTGCCGAAGAGGTCAAGTCAGAGGGCTGTGCATCTGACGAGGAACTAGAAATTGCAGTGACAGTGGATGGAACTTGGATAAAGTGGGGGTACTCATCACTACACAGCGTGGTTGCAGCAATATCGGCTGACACTGGAAAAGTGCTAGACTTTGAAGCTGAATCGAAGTTCTGCCACATGTGTGCCCGAAACCTTCACACAGATTCCAACAGGTGTGGTTGTAAGATAACCTACGATGGGTCATCTGGTGGGATGGAGGCTGCAGGGGCCGTAAAAATCTTATGACGTTCTGTCGAGAAACACCAACTAATGCATACAACATACATCGGTGATGGAGACAGCAAAGTATACCTTGCAGTGAAAGACTCAGAACCTTATCAGGGGCCATCGAGAAACATGAATGAGTTGGGCACGTCCAGAAGCGTTCGGGCACCAGGCTCAGGAACATAAAGAAGAACGAGAAGGGGAGGAAACTCTCAGATGGCTTGCCACTGTCAGGGAAGGGACGACTACTGTAATTTCACACGTATAAGCCACACCACAGATAAGTGGCAGGACACATTTTTAGGAACATTTTTTGACGCCTTCTGCTGGCACGCTGAATAGAATAAAAATGCCACCATGCATAAAAGTTTGTGGCCGTCAAAAACGCATGACAAAACCTGTCATTGGTGTCCCAGCAAACACACGACGACTTGGCAGCAAAACTGTTATGCCTGTTTCACACATTGTGCTACAGGAGCCACCTACAAGTGAGGACGGTAACTGCGGAGACCTCCAAATATGCAGTCAGACTTCAAGAGGTCACCATGCAAGGATGAAGAATCCTGGCCCTGTCAAGTTCTTTCGACTGCGACTGAGATCGCAACAATTGAAGACGTTTGAGTGGTTTGTCCCTATGTGAAGAGTGGAAAATATTGATTGATTGACTGACTGATTATGTGTTTAATGGCACAAAGGCAACAAAGGCCATAGAGCGCCAAAACTATGGTGAGTGTGTCGGAGATGATTATGGGAAAGATGATGTGAAAAGTGGAAAATATACTGTCAAGAAGTATGTTATTAGGTGAGTGTGACTGTCTCACTCATCGATCCACTGTTGCGGCCCTTAAGAAGCGATGCATTAACACCGCTTTCTTTGCAGAGGAGGACGAGACGAGAGTTTTCCCTAACAGAATCTCTGAAGCTGCCCTTGATGAGACAGTTGACCTGAACATAATTTCAGGATATTTCATGGTTGATAATGGCAAAGAAGATAGAAAGCAAGCAAGCTGGTGGCAGATATCCGTAATGAAAGCCTGATACTCCCAGAGACGAAAACCTGTCTCGGGTGTTCATTACGGATATCTTCCACCAGCTCGCTTGCTTTCTATCTTCTCTATTGTAATACTCCCTGATGCAAGCTCCTCTCCTGTTGTGCCATCTCTTTCATCTCCTCCTTCGTTTTTCTGCAACCTTCGAGTTCTTCAAACTGGAGCGCTGCTCACAGTCTGCAAGCTTGGTCATAGTTTTGCTGCATCCCACACTGAGTTTTGCATCTTCAGCCTCCAGTTTTGAAGAAAGCGCTTGGTGTCTCACGGTTCCACTGACGACCTTCCGTGGAACTGGAAGAAGCTGCTGTTAACATCGCATTGTTCTATTGTGAGTGAACAGCTGAAGTTCCTTCAATCAACTGCAGACTCCCTGTGGACTTTACTTTTGGGTGATAACTTTCGTAAGACTTTGTTGTTTGCCCACTGGGTCGCTCTACACAACTTTGCCTTTTATTCACGGTTTGCCATTTCACGGACTTCCTTGAAAGTTTCACTTCCCCAGAGAAAGCGTACCTCTCATCTCTCTCCAAGTGTCACAAACCCTGAAAATGCTTGTCTGCCTTCTCAAACCTTAGCTGTCCTCTCTAAATGTCACACGGTCTTGTTTGGATATCGCCGCGGAGCTCTGCGACATAGACGCTGCCAACAATGCTGACAGCCATGTAGCACACAGCAGTGGAACTTCAGTGACGCGCAGTGGGCTAGTCCAGCATACATTTCATGACATGTTCTGTGGCGCGTCAGCTATTGCACTCCCATCAAAAGCGTGTAATTTTCACTTGACCAGAGCAGAAGGAGTGAAAAGTGTGTACTTGTGTGAAATGGCAATTCTTCCAACAAACAACCTACCAGGATCAACAAAAACATTGAGTATATGTCCTTGCACTTACAACAATGACAAATTTTCAAGTGGAGGCATATGTTCCTGACCATCGTCTAGATGCTGCAATAGTCACAGATGGCTGCATACCACAAACTTTGGATGACATCTCAAAAGTTTTGGAAACTTTCAATCACTTGTCCCTTTGTGTTGGAGGCCCACAGAAGGATGCAGTTCCAACTGCACAACTAGAGTGTGCATTCGTCGACAGGACAGGTGTTTGGAGGCATAACCGGTGCATGCACATAGACAGGAATGAAACAGTGAAAGTTCTGCAAATGCCTTGAAAAGATATTGCGTGTTCATAAGGCACGTCGATCAGGATCTACGAAAGAAGAAACTAAAAGTTCGTACTCAACTCAGCCCTTGAAAGGAAGAGAAAGTAGAGGCCCTGCAGAGACAGATAATTGCTTGCTACAAGTCTAAGATGAGGCTCCTTAAATCAAAAGAAAAGCTGGAAAAGGTGCTGAAGCAGGCACAGGAGAAAATCCAAGATCGCAGGGATGTGAACATGCAGGAAATCCTGAGGGCATCAAAATTACCTGAAGCACAGCAGATGGTTCTAATAGAATGTGTTGCTGCAGCTAAAGTTTCGTAAAAAGGGCGAAGGTATCCAGGCAACTGGCTACTCCTCTGCTTGTTGCTACATGTCCGTACACCTTCCGGACACTGAATCCTAAGGGAAAATGATATCCTACCACTGTCCTGCGTGAAAACAATCCGTAGATACGTATCAGTGGTCGGCCTCAAGTGTGGTTTTGATCTTGCATTTTTTTGGGGGGGCCTTAAAGAATAAACTTGAGAGCAAGGCTCCGTTTCTGCGACAAATTTGCTCGTTTGATGAAATTCAAGTCCGCAAAAAGAGGTCTGTTTCCATGCAAAAACGTATCCATGCAGTGACCACAAAAATGAAATGATCAAGGCTCCTCCACTACTATGTCACAATGAGAATGCAGCGGAGCTGCAAAGGAATGTACCGGAGTGAACAAAAGGGCAGCCAGGCAAACAAGAAAAGTTCCAGGCTGTGCACCTCATAAAAATGTGTTTGTGTATGCTGTGGTATGCATGACGAATAGATATGTGTGAAGTGTGTTTTGTACGTATGCATTTAAAGTGCAAAGAAATGAGACACAGTCCGATGTTCCCAACATTCAACATTCGTTTTCAAGTTAAATAAGAAAGGGGGAGGCTAATTATGCAATATGAGAGGCACCAAATGTTAAACAAGTTGGCAATGGGCATTCTACCCCATTCAGGTTGATTACTAAATATGAGTGAAAGGATATGTGGTCAGAAGAACAATGTAAGTGAAAAGTGAACTAGCCACGGGGAAGGCTGGTAGAGAGAGTAAAAAAACATTGCAGACTGTATCACATGCTAAGACAGAGATAACAGAGTTGTAGCAAGTGGTGCACATTGTCCAGGAAAATAAAAAGACAAGGATTTTGTAATGGCAGTTCACAGAACATTGTCCTCGTGGATGTGGAGCTTCTGCACATCCCCATTAGTTTTGTATGTGTTTTCTACACACACACACACACACAAAATGTATAACTGAGAAGCGCTATTGACATTCTAGTGTCCGAGGTGCACCAAAATGATCTGATGCATTCATTGAGTTGCGCTTCGGATACCGTTGTACCCAAATCAGAACCTCGTTAGTCGGAACACAACTACAGGAGAGACTGTATTTTCAGTCATGGAGCCCAGTGGAATACGTTCATTGCTCAGCAGCTGGAAAGAAATCCCCTCACCTGCATTCAAGTGGCAAACATTTGGTATCATAGAAATCTATGGCATGCCACAATGGCGGAGAGACACAAATGAGTATCGAAAGAACAGCACGCTCTCACACGCGTAGATCGCCGTTCTTCCCAGATCATGGCCCGCACGGTCAGCGCCACATGCTGAGCTCAATAAGAAACCGCGAGGTTGCTGGAACAGAATCTGGCCGGTTCGCGCGGGTGCCTGTCTTCACCTCTATAGGATTATCTTACGCCGTGGTATTTGGGCGACCGCTATAGCCGCCGAAGACGACAGTATGGTGCGGACTGTGGCATGAAGGCATTGTGGGGCCCTTTTTCTTTGATCACACCGTGACGGGAGAGAATTATCTTCAAGTGTTGAAAAGTGAGTTCCTGCCAGGACTGGAGCCTCTTCATATGCAGAGGGACATATGCATCTTTATGCAGGATGGTGCTCCTCCACATTTCGCCCCAGAAGTGAGAGAGTAGTTGGACCACGAGATGTCAGAGGCAAAGATAACAGGAGCCGTATTGGCGCACGCATAAACATGTTAACTTTCTACACCATTTCAGGAAATGTTTTTGCACCTCCCACATAACTGGAAGCTGACCCTCTAGGTGCAGAAAGACGAAAAATGCTCCTTGGGTTTGGGTGTAACAAGAAGAGTGTTGCAAGAAGGAAGAGAGCAGGTGATGCTTTTCAAGGACTCGTCTAATATTGTGACCATGCACAAAGATCTGAACACATGACCTCCACACGGCCGTCAAATTCCTTCAGTTCCCACATGGTGCCTATATAAAGTGTATGCCATATTATCCTGTGTATTGTGTGTAAGTTCAAAATTTCTCGCTATGCAACTTTTTTTGTTCACAAAAATCTTGCTACAGCGTACAAGCGCCACCTTGCACGCACCACTTCGAGTCTCTATCGTCGTCATCATCATCACGCGAACTGAGTCTATGTCGCTGTCGATTACGCAATTAACAATGGGAACCGGGCAGCAGGACGACATTTTGACACCAATGGGAAGCTAATCGAGAACTGGAACAAAAGCCGAGACTGCACTGTGCGACAGCGCGGTTAGCGAGGAGTGGCGCTCAGTTTCGACAGCAGTGGTCCTTGCAGGTTCCATGAAGGTGGGAGTAATAACACGTGCCATTTGTTCAGGTGTGGAAGCGGACACAAGTGATAGAATACGCTACCCTGAGTACTTCGGAACTGACGGAACTTATAAGCTCCTCGATATTCGCACTCCCGTGTTTGCAACCCACGACACTGATGGTAAAGAAAGCACAGGGACCGTGTGCATCACCCTCGTACTGCATTCACACTAAGCTGCTATAAAAGTTACAAGAACTTCGCCCAGCCGCATCACGGACTCATTGCGCTATATATGGCTGATAAGGAATTGTTGGAACGGCATCTTCTCAAGGAGCACTTCCCCAGTGCTTACATCCTGGTGTGTGCCCATCGCACACTGCAAATTTTCAATTACGAACATGCTTCGTCTCTCGTTCCTCCTATGACCCTTCTGAGATGTTAAATAACGCGTTATTACGTGGAACTGTTCTTGACGTTACGCTATCGAATGCATCGCAAGAAGCTGTATCAATAGCCAAGTGCACATCGTATAAAGTACGTATAACCCTTGTCAGCATTCCTGAACAAAAGCACAAGCTTGTGCAATTGCGCGTGCCTTTCTACTAGCATGTAATAAATTCCGGTGGAAAATGCGATATTTCATTTTTTGTTAGCCCGTGTGTGGTTGAGTATTTGTGATTAATTTATGTCACTTCTTTAGTCAATTATCGAATAAAGATATTAATGGTACAACCGAATATTCTTTGTGTTTGGGAGCACGGGTGGAAGAAAGAAAAAAGGCTTGACCACCATTGCAATGGCGTTACATCAGCATTGCAGTAGCCGTTACATATTGCAAAAATTTATCAATCGATTTTCATGGACGTTTTGCCAGGGTTGTAAAGAAATCCGTGATTTGTACGAAACAGCCAAAAAGCCTGATTTATTTCAGTTCAAGGGACTTCATTCAAGGGATTCAACATCGGGAGATTACCACCAGAAGATAATGATATGCAGTAATTTAAGGGAGGAAATTCTGCCGGTGCAGCAGAGCAAGGTCATGTCCAGAGATGAAGAAAAGTTCAATGAACTCGAAGTAAAGTTTTATGAACTTGTGCCGTCTACTGTGAAACAATGGGAAAAAAAATGGACTGATCACCGGAAACATTTGGACCAAGTTGAGAGTTGAGAGGAAACTTCAGCAAACCATGGCAGAGCCAAGACACCAAGACAAAACGAAGCACAAGACATGCACCTGGTGTATGATGCTCAGAAGTGGGCAGAAATCAAGGAAAAGACAAAATGTACTACTTCCACGTGATGCCTCTTATGTTGACTCCGCTGTGGTATTTAACTTCTCGTCGAAACAAATCTCCAACGAACATGTAAGTCTCCTCGCCAAAGGCTTGAACTTCGTGATTACGCCACAAACGATCCGCAACATCAAGCTTATAATACAGATTGAGGAGAAACGCTTCCGTCTCAAGGATACAACAGGGATTAATTTGGCACGCAGCCACATTGCAACCGCCCTAGCCTCAATAGCAACCACCTCGCCAGACCACCTCAAATTTGAACCAGCAAGAACGAGCAGCATTGGAGGAGCTGAAGTCGGACACATCGGACATTATCCTGCCTGCCAACAAAGGGAAAGGTACCGGAATTCTGAACAAAGGAGAGTACGACACCAGGATGCAGACAGTGTACCTTTTTCACATACGCGTCGTACCCTAGCGAGTCTCCAACGAACTATGCTCGGCACACATCAAAACAAATCCACGTGGATAGCACAAAGGACCAAAACCGGTCCGGAGTGGAGCTGACAAGGTCGTGCCATACGTGCGGTCTCCCCATTGGTCCCCACTTCTGTCGTCCCCATAGTGCGCTGTCGTATTTTGTACTGCAAGTTGTTGCTTCACCCACCACTGGGGGTGTTTTGTTTGTTGTCGTTAAAAAGTTTTCTGGGACTTCTTAATTTTTATTCGAGATTTTTACCTGATTTTCTTGACTGACTGATTCTTTCCTGACGATCCTTGAGCCATTGTACGAACTCTTGAAAAAAGACAAACGCTGGGTATGGTCACGCAAATGTGCAACAGCATTTTCGAAAGTGAAGGACTTGTTGTGCAGTTCAGAAGTGTTGCAGCTGTATGATCCTACTAAGCCTGTGCGGTTGACGTGCGATGCCTCAAATTACGTCTTGGGTGCTGTGCTAACGCAAGAAACAGAGAAAAACATGTTTAGACCTGCAGAATTCGCTTCGCGGACCCTCACAGAAATAACGTCCACGGGTTACTCAAGAAACGTGGCTGTTATATATGATGCATACATGTGTACCGAATGTAAGTTCGGTTTCGGTTTGGATGAGTTGTTATCGCGCCCAGGGGGCGCGCTCGGTCTTGCTCTCTCGGATGTAAAACGTGGCGGAATAAACAAAGCCTTTTGTGATTGATCTCTGCAATCCTCTGCCATCCTGAGGCTACGGGCTTTTCCCTTCTGTCACACATCACAGTGGCTATGCAAGACAGTTCGAGGAAACAACAAGGAAACTCGCGTAAAAAGAAACTGCAGGAAGAAACCACCGAGAATCGGGGCACCGTATCCATTCCGTACATAAAAGGTGTGTCAGAATCAATCCGAAGTATCCTCCACCCACTTGGTGTAAAAACAACCTTCAAACCACACATTAGACTCCGGGACCTCCTGTCAAAACCAAAGAACCCCATTGATCTGGATTCCCAAAGTGAAGTTGTCTACAAAGTGATGTGATTTGTGTATGATTGTGACGTCAGTTACATAGGTGAAACCGTCCGGAAACGAGGAACTCGACTCAAGGAGCACAAACGCGATGTAGAAAGAGCCACAAATGCAACAAGGACAGAACTGCCTGATCATTGTTGGACAACTTGTCACACCTTCAACTACAAAAATGCGCTCACTTTGGGTCGCGAACAAAGGTGGGGCCCCCGCAAATTCTTGGAGTCGTGGCACATTCGGAATGATAAGACTGTATGTAATGTCAACCGTGGCCCACTTCCCAAAGTCTACACTGACCTTAAATGAGACGACTGGTTTGGTGTAATCCAAATTCTGCCTTTGGCAGACACTGATGATGTCTCCCGTATGGAGGACAAAACGTCTGAATTAAATTGTTTTGTATTGTTTTGTCAAGTCAGTGTATACCCTTTTTATACTGTGGAACAGCACAACGAGAAGAACTGGGAGAGTGTCATGTACGAGTGGTATACTGGAACTCCAGTTTACGGAAGGAACATCATTTAACAATACCACAAATAACAGGCTTGAACGGTTCAATGAGCAGCTAAAAAATATCATGGGCTCCATGAACTCTTTAAAGGGGTTCTTCGTCCAGCTATTCAAGCTACTGGGCATGCTGTGGGAGGGACACAAGAACAGGTACTACTATGCACTCTCAAAGACACCCATGAACTTTTCTGATAACGATCGCTCCCCGCTCTTACTATACCGTACTACAGCAAGCTGACACCCTACGCATTACAGCATGTCTGCAAGCAGTAGGAGCTTTCCTAGCTTGTAAAGCTACCAGAAACAGCTGATGGTATCTACACGTACAGAAGCAGAAGAGGGTCGACTCTCACTGGATCTTCTGAGGAATGCCAGTGCACGGCCTTCCATCTCGATGCTCCTCCCCTGCTGACACATTTTTGCTGCACGATGTGAGCAGACCGTGCATGTCTTTTTGGAAGACATTGTGGAAAAGAGGTGGACTCTACTGTGCTACCACGAAGAATTCAGGCAGTCTGGTCAAGCACAGGCTGAAACTGATGAAGCAGAAGACCAAACAGTCACATGCTCAGAAATTACAAGAAACAAGAAGACCAGTGGCACAGGACGAAAAATATCAGAAGGCTTGTCCATCCTGCAAGCCCCTAGCCGAACTGGCCAAGGAAGAAACTAGACAGACTTATCTGGATCGTCGTTTCCTTGTTTGTACACATAGTTAAGGGGGAATCACTTCTTCAGAAATCTATGGCCGATTTTCGTTCGCACAAGACACATGAACGCTCTAAACTATCACCTTAAGATTGGTACTGGCGTGTTCTCTTGGCTTTTCTCTAGTCAGTGACGTATTTTTTTAGAGGACAAGGTTGAGCCATTGATTTTTAAGAAATTAAAGTTTTGTGCGTCTCAAACATGTGCTGAAATTCTACAAAATGTGTCATTCACAAGGGTAAAGCAAAGAGAACACGCCAATACTTCCGTTTTGACGATATTTTACGCCGTTTCTGAGCGGTGTGCAAACAAATTTCTCTCTCTATTGTCTTGCACAGACGTGATTCCCTCTTAACACACTGTTCAACTACCAGCTGGGTCAGATAATGTGGATGAGCAGGGCACTGAGGCATCCCACCAGGGTTGCCACCAGACCTGTATTATACAGGCAGAGCCAGTTACTTCCTCGCTCTGCCGGTTGCCGGTAGAAAGGCGGTACTGGCAGCCTTTTGCCGGTATTTGTGCTCAAGACCTTTCACATGGGCTTTTTCGGGGTTTTCCCTTCAACAAGGGTACAGGACAGCTCGAATAAATCTGGAGCACGTAACTCCACAGTCACCAGTCGGTTTCTTAGTTATGCACTACAGCCTTGTGTTCGGAGGGGACAAGAGCAGTGGTTGTGCAAAGCTGTTGGTGGTTGTGTCGAGCCAGCTAGAACTTAGGTCGCATACAATCATCATGAAATCCTTGTCTGCAAAGGGTTTGCCTGTGACTGATTGGCAATCCAATCTGGTTGCTCCAATGCAATCCAGTGTGGCGTTCATCCCTGTTTAGAGTAGTTTCTAATATCAATAATCCAGCCCCACACAGGAGCCTTTCCGAAATTTATTTGAATGTTTTTGATGTTGGGGTACAAGATGTGGTTAACATTGTATGCCCAGGCAAGGTTATTTTGTGACGTTTTGTTGATGATATTATCGTTATTTCCAATCAACTGCGTGTTCCCTTGAGTTCATTTAAAAATCTGTCGCTGAACTTGCACCTGAGCTAGCTTTCTCCTCAGAACCTTAAGAAGGTTGTTTGAAGTTTCTAGATCTAACACTTCTTTTGAATCCTGGATTAACTTTGGTTTTATGGGAAGGATAATCCAAAACCGGTGCTGCACGCTTCCAGTTCTCATTCAAAACTTGTTAAATTTGGTGTTGTATCATCTTTCCTCAAAGCAGCCACCAGAAAGAACTGCATGCATTTCGTTTCAAGGAGTTTAAATTATCAGAATGTTAGATTTTGTAAAGCAGGTTATCATCACGGTGTCATTTCTTCTCGTGTTTTAAAGATACTGTTACCTAGTTGTAGTTTGCAACAGAATGTTGAAAGTCCCAGAAGGATTTTGGTCATTCCATACTTTCATGGCGTCTCGCATAATATTTTTTCTGTATCCGGGAGCTATGATATAAAGGTAGTCTTTTCAAATGCTTTCCGGTTCAGCAGATAACACTCTTTTTCTCATACGTCTGTTAAACGCCCAGTGAAGCGCCGGAATCCTTTTGTGAATTGTAAGGCAAATGCTGTCTATGTCATTCCCCTTTTGTGTGGATTTTCATGTGTCGGTCAGAGTGGACGTTGCTTGAACGACCGTCTTCGAGAACACTCTTGTAATGTCACAAAGAAGAATATGTCCTCGGAGTTGGCCGTCCATCTCAAAGAATGGAGTGGGTGTGCCCTGTTGTTCCATGAGACCGGTGTACTTGCGGTCGAAAATGAAAAAAAGACGGAGGTCACAGAGAGAGTCTGTTGAGACAGCCACACGTGGCAGTGTGGTTAGTACTCCCTCGTTTTGTCTTCTCACCCCTCAGCGTCAGCTCTTGTTTATACAGTTGAGTCTGGGTAATAAATCTTCTGCCAAGTCTGAGAATTTGGCGTCCATCTTTGTTACATGTCTCTCAGTCCCCTACCATGAACTGTAAGTAATATTCGTGACTTTACATATTGGGCACACCATCACAGGGGGCGGATTCAGGGGTCATTTCTGGGAGGCGGGGCCCCTTTGAGGAAAAATTTGAAATCCACTGAAATCAGAAAAGTCGAAGCTGGTCACGAGTCAGCCACTGTCTGGGTCCACAGTGCAAGCCAAAGACAGGATCTACATTAGAATGTCGAAAAAGTGTTATCATACCAAGCATGGATTTGGTGATGTTGCAATGTACGGACAAACAGTGCAGTGCAAACAGTGTGTCGGAAAGAATGAAAGAACTCTCCAAAGAAGGAATAATGTCAGTACAAGTGAAGAAGTGCATACGACACTGTGCGCAAGGAGTGTTTTTCCTTTTTTTTTCTGGTAAGAACACACCAGATGAACTGTGCAGGGCATCTTTCACAATAAGGACATAGCTAATCACATACAGACTGCACATAGGGCAGGCAGGGAGAGTAGCATTGACCAGGAGGAACTGAGAGCATACCTTATGGGCCTTTATGAAGAGCAAAAGGACTCACACATTTTACAGGCCATATGTAAAGTCGCCTGTACCACAGGAGCTTGAAGAAAATGATAACACTGAAGAGGCAGTTGCTCAGAAGATTGAGCAAAAGGTATTATTTTGCTATCGGTCGTGGTGTAATCACCCGAGTGATAAAGAGAAGCCATGAGTTGCTGCAGTCACCAGCATGAAGACACACCCCTGTCCAAAGGCATTTAAGGAAACGCACTGAAGAGTATGGGCTCTGTTCTGACTGGGCTGTTGGCCGGTCAGGTGCGGTATTCTGTGCGCGTCAGTGAAGACAGGTGCGACCGGCGGATTGGATCGGATTGGATGCATTGGATGTAACCTTGTTCTTCGTTCTGTAGTTGCTGTGTTCGTGTTCTTTGGGGGTTAGGGCGAGTCGGACTCTGAACCTCCTCCGGGTCTGTGGGCCGAGGATCCCACACAGTCAAATCTCCTGTGTGAAATGATGGCCAACTATGGAGGTGGTGTAGCACGACTGAACTGGTTTTTCAAAGCAACGTGGATGTTTCTGACAAGGATGAGGCCTTCCACTGTGACCTCGACAGTGATACTGATCATGACCAAGGGAGTAGCAGCAATAGGGACAAAGAGTCATCGCAAGTGCGGTGTCATGGAGCAGAAAAACGTCGTGAACCGCTGTGGAGAGCAAACCTATATTCAGTCCAGATGTGAGGCCACAAGTCTGTAACAGCAACTTCTTTGGAGATGCAGAAATTCGCAGGGATACACGTGATTATGAGCCTCCTTAGTCTTCCAAGGGCCAGGCTGTACTGGTCCCGTAGACTGACAGTGCCTCTCATCAGTGAAAACATGGCCCGCAACTTATTTCGAACTCCGCCACATGCTACACTTTGTAGATGTGAATAAGATCAGTCACAAGATAAGTTGTTCAGGGCATAGCCCATTTTTGAGAGCTTCCAAAACACCTGCCTGAAGCTTCCTCGTCCAAACAAGCTCTGCGTAGATGAGCAAATGATCCCCAGCCTGACAGCATGTTCCAAGTAAGCCCCACCCAGTGGGGTTGAAAAACTTTGTGCTCGTCACGCCGCACGGTTTGGTTCTTGACTTCGTAATTTACATAGGAAAAGGAACTGTCCCTGACAATGTCACAGAGGAGCTGGGGCGTGGTGGGGGCCCAAGACACAGACCCCAACTACTTGTCTCTGAAGAAGGCAAGGGGTCACAGCAAACATGAACATTGGAGGACTCTGAATAGGTTTGGGCAGAGTGCAGGTGAACTTGGAAAAACTCCAAATATCGATCCCCTGAATCCAAAGATTCAGAC
Source organism: Ornithodoros turicata (assembly GCF_037126465.1). Lineage (NCBI taxonomy): Eukaryota > Metazoa > Arthropoda > Arachnida > Ixodida > Argasidae > Ornithodoros > Ornithodoros turicata. The sequence goes on from NC_088201.1 coordinate 182,572,861, forward strand.
ATAATGAAAATTGCTGTTTTGATAGTTGAACTGCCTTACTTTTTGTCTTCTTTAGTTGTACTTTGTATAACTTCTATTTTCTCCTTAAAATAAATACCAATACGGTCGAGATCATCCCACTTCGACTGTGGACTAGCTATGAATGCTGATTAAAACCACTGTAATGTAGACAACTGAACCTCTGTACGCAATAAGGGGATAAGTCGACTTATCCTCTTTTTACTATTTTTGTTGCAATGACATCCACATAGCAGTATGCACCTGCCAATGAAAACTTAGGACCTTATTGCGATTTGTTGGCCCGCGACAGCATGGTAAAAAACTGGAAATGCATGTGTGTCAATGGGACGGACAACCAGATCAGGTCCCTTTTCTCATTTTGGGATTTTTCGACTTACCCCTTAAAAATAAAAATAAAAACAGATGTCACATGACTTGATGTACACGGAGGAGAGGTAACCCGACACTAAGCGCCTCCCGTGGGTTTCCATAAGTCGGATGCTGCCATCTTGTAATGTTGATTACGCTGGGGATGTTGCCTGACACTTGTGTATTCTTTTTTCATGGCGCTGCGGCCACAGGCACCATTGCCACTGATTGCCATGCATTGATGTTCGTGACGCCGTGCTGCCATCCTTTATCAGACATCCAGCATCATATCATGGGCGACACCGTGAGCCACAAGAGCCGTCATTGAAAACAGACTGCTTTAACCCCTGTCCAAAAAGCAAGTCTACTGAAAATGGTGGACGACAACCAGAGAACACGAAAAAAGATTGTGGACGAGTTTGGTGTGTCGCCAGCTACAAGGTCTGTTCTTGTGAATAGCAGGAAGCAGATGGAGGACGCGTTATCAGACGGCACAAGCAGAAAAAACAGAGGGTGCTTGGAGAACCTTTTTGTGCAGTACAGATCTCGCAGTTCCCGAACTTCAATAATCAGTTATTTTAAAGTCAACTAAGTTATTTTAAGAACATTAAAAATTTGTTTGCATTCTTCTCAACCTTCACCCTCTACTCCTTTGCGACTTGCGTTTGATATATTCTTCACAACCTATAGCAGGTCCCCAAACCTAAAGAATTGCAGCCTACTGCACGAAAGTCTCGTTTTTCTCGAACTCCGGAGGTATCCCTGAGATGCGGAATGAAACATTGTAAGTTTAATGATGCTCATTAACTCATACTGCAAAGGTCCACAAGCACGGCCGCAGCGCGATCCATACTATCAACAGTTAGCAAATTATTTTCACTTTGCTAACAATTCTGACTGGTTCCGTGTGGTTTGGCTGCACAGGCTGCAGTTGTGCATGAAGAAACGCGAAACGCTGAATTTCGCTATTGCCCAGTGGCCTAGCATTGTTGCTACTTCAGTTACCTCAGTGAGCCATTGACATTACTGTTGTTGTTTCTTCGATCAGCCCTCTTTATCGCACGACATGAGCACAGGGAAAGCCTAGTAGCCCAATGTTGATGGTCACACATCTGAGTTTTAAATCACACCACCCAGTGGAACGTAAACCGGCAGTGGATAAGGCCGTATTCAGCAGATCAGATAGATGGTACCTGTCCCAGCACCGTACTCAGCCGAAGATGCCACAGTCACTCAATCGCCCACTAAAGGAGCCCAGACAGCCATCCAAAAGATTTTCTGTTTCTGGCAATTTATGAAAGGTCACAACTTGACATGACAACTAACACACACACAAAAAAAACATCTCTGTACGCTATATTTTTCGTGGAATAAGACGAACATCGACGCGCACGTTCCCTCTCGACTCACTTTGCAGGCTGAAACGAGGAGGAGGAGGATTGTGACGTCATCGTGGTTACAAGAAAGACCACTCTCCAATCGAGGCCGGTGCTTTTCGTACTTTTCTTTTTCATATCTACTCCCAGTCCTCGCCCTGTGTAGCAGACGACATTTCTAAAAAAAAAAAAAAACAGTTGTGAGTTGCACAGTAGTGACATCAAAGCGACTCTAGCGCCAAGCTGTGGGCATTGCCACCGTTGCGCGTGATCTTTTTCCAAATCCAATTTCGCGATACGCGCTGTATAAGTGGTTAAATTCGCAGGCACAATAGTTCGCGAATTTGTGAGGAGCCAGGATTAGGCAATTATTCGCGGAACCTCGAACTCGAGGTACTGTGGTGCGCTGACCCTGCACCAGGCGTCTTAGGAGACCTCCACCTTTAAAATCCAGGAAGAAGTTAACAAAAGGCATCACAACTGGGTAATAACCCGTTGCATTTTTCTTCCTTCTGAGCCCTTCTGAAAGAGAGGGCTGCGAATATGGGGTCCTCACTCGACCGGTATCGGGGGTCACTGCCGAATTGCCACGTCTCCCTTCATTCCTGTCACCGCACTGCGCAGGTACGATTGGCATTCAGTGCAGCGCAATAGCGTAAGAAACCGCGTACATAAGATGCCTCAGCGTAATGGGTAAAATTTCATACATATTTCGTTCCCATATTTTTCTGTCATCGGTTCGAATATTTTGCGGAACTTTAGATTCTCGAAGAAAAGAGCGCTCTCAAAAGTTAGTTCCTCACAAAAATTACTACTTATACAGTATGCACCAGTCGAGAGAGTCACTTCTCATAGTGCATTTTAGCAGTCAGGTTGACGGCTTGGTTTGAAAAAAATTGTCATGACTGAAGTGCTTTCTTTGCTCCTTTACACAAGGAAACCCTCTATACTCAATGAACGACACCTGGAAACAACTGCAGACGAGTCAACAACAACAAAGCGTCCAGCAGCACTTAGTTAGCAGCACTTTCATCAAAGGCGTTTCCAAGTCAATTCGTCGAGCCCTTCGTCCATTAGATATAAAGACAACATTGAAACCGCATTGAAACATTGAAAGCCGCTTCAAAGAACGTAAACGCAACGTCACCACCCCGTCGAGTGCAAGAAGGCCAAAAACAGAGCTAGTTGACCATTGTTGGTTCATGGTCCCATAGCCTCGACTTTGCCAGTGCTGTGACCCTGGCGAAGGATTCACGGTGAGGGCCACGTAAGTTCTCTATATGGACTTACTTAAACAGCCTCTGTTTGTTGTTCCTTCCTCCTTCTGTTCCTTAGTGATATCTTCCGCATGGAGTACGAAATGTCTAACTTCTTATAACGCGTGTAATTTTGTAATATTTGTTGTAATTTTTTTAGGCCAAAATTTTGCACGTCATGTTTCTGGTTGTTATTCAGGTCTTACATGGCACACGAAACGACGACGCCATTCATTTCGTGCACTCAGGTTTCACGACGATGGTCCATGTCTAGTTTAGCGGCGCCACTCGATTTGAGCCTTGAAATTTACATACCTGAATAAATTATCCAAGGTGCATCGTAATCCATCTTTTGATTGCTGTACTTCCGAAACATTGCCGTTCTTGTGCAGGGAACACTGCAGAAGTACATGAGAGAGGACAGTGTCACTTGTACTTTTGTCTGTACTCTTTGTCTCAAGCTAGTTCTCAGTCATGCATCGGGTTGTCAGCATGATTTGGACGTTTGTCAACTGTACAATCTCACTGACAGTTTTTGTTTCCTGTACTAGAACTAAAATAAAAATGCTTACCGGATTATCACTTTACGATAGAAGCATAGGCCACTTGCTAACAATGTTCAACGCGCTCCACAAAAGAGAAACACAAAACCACGTGAAACAGCGTCTACTGCATAGTGTTATATACAGTCCGATCCATGCCCTGATCCGTGACGATGGTGATAACGATGGTGGTAAATAAAATTTTTGCTGTGTTCGAGAATTCTTGTTGTGTCGTCTCTCTCCTTCCCCGTCTCGGGTTCCGCCTCTCTCAACGATGCTAATTTTTTAATGTGAGTGACTAGAAGTTGCCCACCATACCGCACTTTTGCACTTTTTGTCCGCGCATTTAATCCTTCATCGAAGGGAAATGCTCCATTACAACGCAAAAAGAGATACAGAAAGGACATTAGCACACAAATTAGCCTGGTAAAGCCACTGAGCAAAGCCCTGTTTGTGTAGTTTTTCGTGAGCAGACGACGTATCTATTTGTCATTACGTAAAAAAATATATAACTTTTTTAACGTGATTTCAAAAATTTTCGTTGGGCAGCGTGGACCAAAGGAGTAGCGCTATAGTATCGCCTAGAGAATTATAAAGAATAATCAAGTGTTCACGAATGCTAAGCCGTGCAACCATGCGAGCGGCAGCGATCATCGCTACCGCTCGCATGGTTGTACGGCTGTATCAGTAAGCGCATTCTTTTCACTTGCACTGGACTGCACTACCTGGACTCCAAGCAAGACGGGTTTTCGGGAGCTGCACTTTCCAGCTGAAAGTAACTTTATGAGTAATGCCTTTCTTTCCAACAGGAAAGTGCAGCACGCAAATAGCAAATAACCCAGTTCAGATCTGGTGCAGGAGGTGCAAGCGAAAAGAATGCACATTGTATCTCTTTTTGCGGTGTATATGGAGCATTTCCCTTGGATGGAGAATTAAATGCTCGCGGACAAAAAGTGCGGCATGGTGGGGGTGGGCAACTTCGTCATTCACATGAAGAAATCAGCATCGTTGTCGCCATCGTCATGGATCAGGGCAAGGATCGGGGTGTATATAACACTATGACGTAGACGCTGTTTCACGTGGTTTTGTATTTATCTTTTGTGTAGCGCGTTGAATATTGTTAGCAAGTGGCCTATGCTTCCATTGTAAAATGATAATCCGGTAAGCATTTGTATTTTAGTTATAGTACAGGAAAGAAAAGCTGTCAGTGAGATTGCACAGTTGACAAACATCGAAATCATGCTGACAAACCGATGCATGACTGAGAACTAGCTTGAGACAAGGAGTACAGTAGACAGGGATTTCCCTAAACCCCCCCCCCCCAGGGGGGTGCCCCCCCTTATACACACACAGAGATTTCTCAGGTGCCCCCACCACCGACCACCAGCTGGGCCACCAACACGTTGTGGTAGTGAGTCCTGCGCAGCGAATTACATCCTGTACTGTCAAACTTGGGGTGTAGGACCTCGGACCACAGTCATGCAGATGATCGTACCATGCATTTCTCCAAATTTGAACGTGACTGTTCAATGCATATATTGCGCGCATAAATGCGAGCAAAAATGCGTGCGGGCACGCAAACTCAATGTGGATCATCAAGAACCATTTGCGCCGAACTCAATCAAGCGAGGTAGTCTGCTTTTTTCGTCTAAAGTTTTCACCGTTGATTGCTAGGTATTCATTGAGCTTCGTGAGACAAGGTGACAGTCTTTTTTGTTTGTCAGTCGTGTGATTATGCATCTTAATGTTGAAATGCCGTTCATAATATGAATATGTATTCTAATGTACTGTGTTCTAATGTAATAACACGTACAAATAAAACGGGAAAGCTGTGCAGATATGTCACCATTGTGCCACGATTCTTTCCGTGTCGAAGAAAAATTCCGTAAGTGGAACCTTCACCAAGCATACCTCCCCCCCTCCCCCCCAGCAGTGAATTTATGGGGAAATCACTGCAGCGATGTCCTGATCGTCTCAGGCCGTTCGCTTACGTGTGCCGTATTTTCCAGTGTCGGACGCGCACAGCAATACGTCAAGTCGTAGCGATATTCGTGGTAGTCAGTGCGTCTCGTCCGCCAGTCTCTTCCGCAAACATATGGTTTGCAATAAAAAGTTGCAAACGTTTGCACGTGTTGCCGCAAGCTGACGGCGTCTCCTCTGCGTCAGCTTCGTTCCACTCTCACCTTTCAATTCCTTCAGTTGTCGACACGCGATATCAAGGCCTTAAGGGCGCCTCACACTAGACGAACAAAACACGAAGCAGCAGCAAAGCACAGCAAAACTGCTGGCAAGCAATGTTTCCAGAGCACGTTCGCCGAACATCCTCGCACACTGCAGAAGCAGACAAAAAATATCAGGGGACAGCAAATGTTTTGCCAGTGTGATTGAAATCGCGAACAAAAACATGCACGAAGAACATGTGCGCCGAACAAAAAGCTGTGTTTCGGACATTGCTCAATTTTCGAGATGGAAAACACGGCTGTTCACAGTACAGCGTTGCGAACCCAAGGGAATTTTCTTAATATCTATAGAATTTGAAGTTGCATCGCCAAAAAAAAATAATAGTAATAAAATAAAATTCTTGCTCAAAATCTAGGGAGTTATATATCGTCGAATATACATGTGTAGGAGCTATGACATTTTTTTTAAGACGAAAAGAACGTAACTTATTAAAATTAGTACCCGCCGTCCCATTTGCTCGTCCAGCTGTTTCACTCTCCCTTCCGCTCTCCCAGAGAGCGCAGTTGGAGTAGACACCAGGAGCTTCCGAAAAAAAAAAAAAAAAAGTTGGAAGTAGAGCAAGAGAGAAACTGATGTTCTGAGGCTGGAACAACATAGAAGGAACAGATACAAACAAAGCCTCAAATTGCCTGAGAAATCAACGATGAAAGATGAAAGTCACTGAAAAGGTTAGCCAGCTGTAGGGATCGAACCCACATCTTCTGGATTACCGGTCCAGGGCTCTACCAATTGAGCTAAGCTAACATGCCTCTCCAGCGACTTTCGATGACGACCTTCAGATGACGCACCCCGAAAGTCGCTGGAGAGGCGTGTTAGCTTAGCTCAATTGGTAGAGCCCTGGACCGGTAATCCAGAAGATGTGGGTTCGGTCCCTACAGCTGGCTAACCTTTTCAGTGACTTTCATCTTTCATCGTTGGAAGTAGAGATTTAGATTTCCACGTACGGTGAGTCCTCCCACATTTGTCTGGCGACATACTGCACGTGCCGCAGGATAGGACCTCGGGTAGGACTTCCGCAAGAAGTATTAATTGTTTCAGCGAACTTTGTGGACAGCCTTGTTAATAACCCTTTTTCCCTTACACTTAATAACCCTTAATTTGTGGGTCGAGCTCGTAGAGAAATTAAGTATGGCAGATCTATTGCCACTGTCGTCTCCAGGAGAAAACTTCGGTCATGTCTACGACCATCCCTATAACACACGACCTTAACACTTGCCCCTTTCGCCTATGGGAGTTCCGTCCGCGCCTCGAGGAGCGGAAGTGCCGTATTTACGCGCGGAGCGCCCGCCAGGGGCGCCACTTGCGGGACCCAGAAGAGCGCCTGTTGTAGCTCAGCTGTGTGCAATATGAGTGGTCCTTGTGGTTAATTCTTCGTGCGTACTTGTGCGTGCATGTGTATTGTTGAAGGTTCTCTGTTCATGTAGAGCTAAGAGTTCTGAAACTAAATTCTCAGAAATAGGCTGTGCTCTGAAGCGTAGGTGGCATGTAAAACTGTGAAACTCGCGCACTATGTGCCGTACATCGTACACATAAACTTGGCAGCAGCAGCACCTTGTGTGTTGGGCCAGTTATCATGCGTTTATGATTGTCAGACGCAAGCGCGTTCAGACTTTACGTTTCACGTGAGAGGCGTTCCGTGTTAACATAGAGGGCAGTTACAGAGAATGGGTGAATGCGACCGTAAGAAGGAACTGTTCCTGGCAAAGAGATGACTGACACCTGTTACGACGTCCAACAGAATTTGTTGTATAAGCAAGCACTTCAGTTTTAAATCAGCAGTTGCTTGTTTTGTTTTCCCGCTTATTGGTCCCTTTCTATTTTACTTTTACACTTTTTTTTTCTTTTGCGGTTTGCCATTACAATGCTCTGCTAACATTTATTATGCTGTTCGGATACAAACCACTCTGAGAATTTTTCTTGGTGGCTTTTCTGCGACGCTACCTTTTGGTGCCTTTTTTGTGTTCGTTTTGCACTCCTGGGAGGTGCAAGGCTGTGTAAACGTCGTGATTACTAAACGTAGGTACCGTAGCCACGGTGCCACGTCTGAGAATTTTGCGCTTTGCGCCGATGCTAAAGTCTTCGGCCTTGAAATGCCGAGAACACGCAGAGTTCGAGCTAGCATGCAGGCGAAAAACGATTTTAGATGGAGAGTTTTTCAAATCAAATCAAATCAAATCAAAATATTTTTATTTTGAGCTTTAGGTACACATGATAGGTGTGGGACAGCGAGGACAAAGCCTGTGCTGCTGTCCCGAACATGATAGTACACAGCAATAAACGCACGTCTTGTGGGCCTACCGGGTTATAACCAGTTTGTAAACATAAACTATCATAACAAAAAAGAAAAAAAAAAGTGATATCTGCATCAATTACACGCAAAAATAACTTTGAGATACCACAAAAAAGGGGAGACACTATATATCTATATATATATCTATATCGATTAATACACAAAAGGATAGAACAAGGCTAACGTCGATCCTATCACATCTCCGACAAAATGAAGACCTTGAAGTGTTTTTTAAAAGCTGGGAAATTATTCATTTGTCTATATTGTAATGGGAGTGCGTTCCATAGCTTTGGACCTTTGTACCTCATTTTTTGTAGTCCAACGTTAGTCCTTTGTTGTGGCACTCTGAGATACATATCATCTCTTCTTAAACTGTAAGAGCAGGTAAAATACTCCAACTGAACCACGGAGGAAGTATGCTTTGAATAAACCGTACGGTGCATGAATAGTAGCACCTTGTATTTGAGTAACGTAAAAATGTCCATGACGGATAATACGGAGAATGCAAAGGAAATCGATTGTCCCGGTTCTATTCTCAGTATTACTCTCAAGGCGCGTTTCTGCAATACCAAAAGAGGTTGGAGAACACTCCGATAAGTTAAGCCATAAATTTCCAATGCATAATGCAGATGTGAATGAACTAGTGCATAATAAATTTTAAGAAGAATATTAACAGGAAATAGTGACACCACTTTCGAGAGCGCCCGAAGGCCTGCCAGCATTTTTCGTTTCACGGCATTTACATGGTGTTGCCATGTGAGGTGTTCATTTAGTGTCACCCCTAGAAACTTCACTGAGTGGACGTGAGAAAGTACATGGGAATCAAAGTGGACTTGTAAGTTTTCTAAATCTACTAACCTCTGAGCTGGGTGGAAGACCACATAATTTGATTTAGTGAAATTAGGTACTAACCGGTTCAAGGACAACCATAGTGATAGTTTGGATAGAATTCTATTCGCTTCTCGATATAGAGTTTCTGGTGTATCTGCGTCAACGAATAGATTAGTGTCATCTGCGTAAAGGGTGCAGTCTGTTGATAGAAACTCAGGGAGATCATTTACGTATATTGAGAACAGAAGTGGGCCCAAGATCGACCCCTGAGGAACACCCATTGTGCACTCGACAAAATTTGACTGGACTTTTCCAATCGTGACATATTGTTTTCTACCTTTCAAATAGCTGCTGATTAATTGAAGTGGTAAACCTCTTATCCCATATCTTTCAAGTTTCTGTAACAAGATATCATGATTAATAAGGTCAAACGCCCGTGTTAAGTCCACAAAGATACCCATCGTTAATCTTTTTGAATCAATGCTTTCTCTAATCCTCTCATTACATTGCCTAGGGCTAATTCTGTGGATCTACCCTTCCTAAATCCAAATTGTGAGTCGGACAAAGTATTATTATTTTCAAGATAAGATGTCAGTCTGCGCGAGATTAGCGTTTCAACTATCTTGCTCAATACTGAAAGCACTGCCACGGGCCTATAGTTCAGAGCAGAACGCCTGTCCCCCTTCTTGTATATTGGTATTATTTTAGCTTTTTTCAGTTCTCTTGGAAAGATGCCTTGTTGGAAGATATCGTTTATAATATCAGAGAGAACCCTAGAAAGATAGTGGCGAAATTCTTTTACAAGCGCAACTGATATTTTATCATGGCCTGTTGATTTTTTTTGCTTTTAAGGCTTATGATGACCGCTTCAACCTCTGCCTCACAGGTTGGTTCAAGATAAAATGTCTTAGGGTACCTCTCAGGTAGCATTAGTTGGATGTCCCTTGGGGGAGGTGTGTATTGTACTTGATCGTTAATGTTAGAGAAACAGCTGTTAAACATACTACAAATATGCACTGTATCGTTAACTGCGTTACCATCAGCATCTACCACGGAGGAAATATCATTAACCTGAGCTGCATGATTTAGTGCTGTATTAATCAGATTCCAAATTTTCTTTTGGTCGCCCTTACAATCAGCTACAGATCGAGAGAAGTATTCCTCTTTTGCTCTCTTGAGCACTTTTCCGAGCATATTATTATATTTTTTGTAGCGATCACACAAAACAAGATTTCCTGGGTTACATCGATGTTTCTTATGTTTTATGGATCGTAATATAGCTGGGGTAATCCACGGCTTCTTTATCGTACTTCGCTTAGAAACCAGTATCTGACGTGTGGACTTTGCGATAATAGTTTGCAAGATAGACATAAAAATTCTAAATTTCTCTTCCACATTGCCATCATTAGGCATACACCACGCCTCCTCGGCCATATACCGCTCAACGAGCGAGAAATCAATATTAGATCGTTCAATATTTGGAGAATTAGGAGAATTTTCGCTGTTGTTGCAGACAATGGTCGCGGCTGATTACTTTGTTGTACGAAGCATCTTCATCAAATTGAATGCAAGCCTTTCTCATCGGCACCAGTGAAGATGCTGTTCTCCTTTGCGAATCTGATTGTACGGCCGAACACAAGAATCCTAAGTGATGCAGTCAAAACATTCTAATACTAAAATTACCGTGATAATCTAACAAATAAATGCTATTTTTCCTTGCTGACTTGTTATGTTCGTCGTTATTTCTGTAATTTCAGATGACATCTTCATCACAGTATTTATTGTACTAGTTACGGCATTTAAATACTGTATATTTTATATTTAAATACTCCTATCGAAAAGCATTTATGAAGGGTATTTAAACACCCCTTTCAACAAAGTATTTTGTATTTATATTTAAATACTCAAAAAATGCATTTATGTCCACCCCTGGTCGGAGGCCACGGTTCATTATTCGTTTTTTTTTTTTTCAGAGAGAAATGCGTAAAAGGTACTCATCTATACAGTCAAACTCCTTTATAGCGAACACCTTTTTAACGAAAATACCACTACAGCGAAATTTTTTGCGGTCCCGCTGGAGCCTATAGGTCCAATAATGGACATCCTTTGTAACGAAAATACCTTTACTGCGAACTTTTTTTGCTGTCCCCTGAGCTTCGTTGTAAAGGAGTTTGACTGTATTAGATAAAACTATTTATGGTACACACTGCCATCCAAAAAGTGCACCCTATATGAAATGAAACAATCGCAATTCGCAATGAAGTTACTTGTGTCAAGACGCCGCGATATATTTTGAGCCACTCCTCCCGTAAGACAGCATTTGAGCGCAGAACTCGTGGAATGAAATACTTGTGTTCGACTCTGCTTTCTTCGGCTTCCAAAGCGGGACGGTGCAGTACACCATCACGTCAGCACCATGCATTGGAGACAAACACTGTCCACCGCGTGAAAAATAGCAAAAACCAAACCCGAATGACGGCAGCAACGGTATCCGCATAGCATGCGTCGTCTGCCGAGGGTCCCGTATTCAGCGCCACAAACGCGCGGCGGCCGCTTGGCGAAACTACATCAGTGGCGCTGGGGCTAGGTGCGAATGTGATGGTCGTGTATTATAGAGATGGTCGTGGTCATGTCATGCCATGTCATGTCATATGGTATGTGGTGTATATGCATGTTCAACGGAGTCACTCTCTCAGAAGAGCTGTTTCAGACAATTTATTTGCACCTGTTTTTGTGGCTGCAGCTTTTAACTTGTCTTGCAGCAAAGCCTCGACCACTCACTACATCTTCATTAAAGAAATGTGGCTTGAATGTGCTTGAATGCGGTTGCATCAGATGAACATTTGCAACTAACTTCGATAAGTGGCCAGAGAGCCTCCTGTGCCGTCTCAGTTTTGTGCGATGTCCTCTGGTCTGTTTCACCTTAGTATGAAGATTGTACATTGGTAACATGAAGCATTTCGCCTAGCAAAGTAGTTGTACTCGACCTACCTGGAGCGAGGTACCTGAACGTGATGGGCAGCCTTTCTCTGGGTTCAGTCACGAGACGGAAGGGCGTGACCTGCTTCAACAGTATCACGGAATGGAGAAGCTCCTCACATGTGTGCCCAGGTTCATCGCCAGTAGTTATCATGGTCTTCTCGAGGTTCTCACAGCATCCCTGCACCACACGGCAATCATGACCTGACCCACCATCTTCGTTGTCGTTGTCTCTCGTCGTTGTCGTCCCTGGTTTCCAGGGTTCGCCGAATGGACCCAGTTTTAAAAAACCCACCCGGCTTTTTTTGGGTCCACCCGGGCTGAAAAACCCAATAAAGCCCACACGCGGGTGAAATACAGAAACGAAGGGAAAAAAAGAAAAGAAGGAAAAGGGAAGACTGCTTCGGAGATTCCTTTACCGTAAATTCTACAACGGCTAACAATTATTTATTCCAGAAACATGAAAAATAGGTGGAGAACGGCTGTTGCGTGTCATATGCAGCAGTTCGAAAAAAAAAATCCCAGCACCCGAAAAACCCGAAAAAACCCACTGGGGCAGGCTTTTTTAAAAAAACCCGGGTTTTTCCGAACCCTGCTGGTTTCTGACTTGTACATCGTAAGTGCTGCCAAAATGTCACCATCGTCATTGCCCATGATCAGCCAGACAGCACAGCAGTATCGCCGCAACGCCAAAGCGTCGTCCATGATGGATTGTTTTCCTAGCGCGTTTTCACGAGAGCTCGTGCAGTGTGCGTGCATTGCGAAGGACGGGCAGAACATGAAATGTTTTGCAAAGCAATGTTTGCCAGCACTGTTGTTGCTCTCTGTTTTTTTTTGTTTTTTTTCCAGTGTGATAAGGCCCCGAACAAAAGCATAACATCTGCGAGCACGTGCTTTTCATCGCGTGTTCTGCTGTTGTTCGCCTAGTGTGAGTAGGCTGTTAGAAAACAGAGTAGTCGCTACACGGGGTATACCAACGTTGCTTCTGGACAGTCGTGATGGTCACCATTAAGAATATCAGTTGCCTCATCAGGGGGTTTATGTCAGCCAGGAATACCGGTCTGGAACAGAGACTAAGAGGCATTGGCGCTACGTGCAGGGTGTTTATTTTTATGACTTATTAAATAAAAGCTATGATAGCAGCACATATGTCGTTTTGGCAGTTGAGTTATGTGGCCAGGCGAACGATGTCGAAGAAAGTAAACTACAAGATGACTATACTTACCTAAAATTTATTAATTAACTATTGAATTAGGGAATTTTGGGCACAAGCGAGACAGCAGAATAAAAGACATTCCTCGTTGAATGCCATCCACGTTTAATTCAATCCTGAAACACGCACGTGCGTTAAAATATCCATACCCGAATTTTGATATGCAAATGAGACGAAACCGAAACCGCAGCGACCGGGAACGCAGGGAGAGCACAGCCAACGCCACCTAGGCCGAGGCTGTTTCCATGCTTGATCAGTGCAGTTTGAATTTCCATTCAGAAACTGTTAAACTTCCATTCGAAAACGAGGATGGTTTGCTGCTGGAGTCGAGCTGGCAATGGGATGTTACCTGGGCTTATATAAAGCGAGAAAAAAACTGTCGAAATTAATTGCACAGCGTGTACAAATAATTTACGCTCAAATATAATAAAATAAATAAGTAACATAACAAAAATACACTAAATAAAATTATAAAATAGATAAAACCATGAAATAAGTAAATAAATAAAGACCCAAACGTGCGCAAAGTTATGCATACAACTCCACGCACCTGAGTAGGTTGCAAAAAGTGATTCTGCAATACGATAGCGCTTTTCACCGTTGATTGCTAGGTATTCATTGAGCTTCGTGAGACAAGGTGCCAGTCTTTTTTGTTTGTCAGTCGTGTGATTATGCATCTTAATGTTGAAATGCCGTTCATAATATGAATATGTATTCTAATGTACTGTGTTCTAACGCAATAACACGTACAAATAAAACGGGAAAGCTGTGCAGATATGTCACCATTGTGCCACGATTCTTTCCGTGTCTAAGAAAAATTCCGTAAGTGGAACCTTCACCAAGCATACCTCCCCCCCCTTCCCTTGAAGGCTCGCCCCCCCCCCCCCCCCCAGCAGTGAATTTCAGGGGAAATCACTGCAGCGATGTCCTGATCGTCTCAGGCCGTTCGCTTACGTGTGCCGTATTTTCCAGTGTCGGACGCGCACAGCAATACGTCAAGTCGTAGCGATATTCGTGGTTATCAGTGCGTCTCGTCCGCCAGTCCCTTCCGCAAACATATGGTTTGCAATAAAAAGTTGCAAACGTTTGCACGTGTTGCCGCAAGCTGACGGCGTCTCCTCTGCGTCAGCTTCGTTCCACTTGCACCTTTCAATTCCTTCAGTTGTCGACACGCGATATCAAGGCCTTAAGGGTGCCTCACACTAGACGAACAAAACACGAAGCAGCAGCAAAGCACAGCAAAACTGCTGGCAAACAATGTTTCCAGAGCACATTCGCCGAACATCCTCGCACACTGCAGAAGCAGACAAAAAATATCAGGGGACAGCAAATGTTTTGCCAGTGTGATTGAAATCGCGAACAAAAACATGCACGAAGAACATGTGCGCCGAACAAAAAGCTGTGTTTCGGACATTGCTCAATTTTCGAGATGGAAAACACGGCTGTTTACAGTACAGCGTTGCGAACCCAAGGGAATCTTCTTAATATCTATAGAATTTGAAGTTGCATCGACAAAAAAAAATAATAGTAATAAAATAAAATTCTTGCTCAAAATCTAGGGAGTTATATATCGTCGAATATACATGTGTAGGAGCTATGACATTTTTTTTAAGACGAACAGAACGTAACTTACTAAAATTAGTACCCGCCATCCCATTTGCTCGTCCAGCTGTTTCACTCTCCCTTCCGCTCTCCCAGAGAGCGCAGTTGGAGTAGACACCAGGCGCTTCCGAAAAAAAAAAAAAAACAAGTTGGAAGTAGAGCAAGAGAGAAACTGATGTTCTGAGGCTGGAACAACATAGAAGGAACAGATACAAACAAAGCCTCAAATTGCCTGAGAAATCAACGATGAAAGATGAAAGTCACTGAGAAGGTTAGCCAGCTGTAGGGATCGAACCCACATCTTCTGGATTACCGGTCCAGGGCTCTACCAATTGAGCTAAGCTAACATGCCTCTCCAGCGACTTTCGATGACGACCTTCAGATGACGCACCCCGAAAGTCGCTGGAGAGGCGTGTTAGCTTAGCTCAATTGGTAGAGCCCTGGACCGGTAATCCAGAAGATGTGGGCTCGGTCCCTACAGCTGGCTAACCTTTTCAGTGACTTTCATCTTTCATCGTTGGAAGTAGAGATTTAGATTTCCACGTACGGTGAGTCCTCCCACATTTGTCTGGCGACATACTGCACGTGCCGCAGGATAGGACCTCGGGTAGGACTTCCGCAAGAAGTATTAATTGTTTCAGCGAACTTTGTGGACAGCCTTGTTAATAACCCTTTTTCCCTTACACTTAATAACCCTTAATTTGTGGGTCGAGCTCGTAGAGAAATTAAGTATGGCAGATCTATTGCCACTGTCGTCTCCAGGAGAAAACTTCGGTCATGTCTACGACCATCTCTATAACACACGACCTTAACACTCGCCCGTTCGCCTATGGGACTTCCGTCCGCGCCTCGAGGAGCGGAAGTGCCGTATTTACGCGCGGAGCGCCCGCCAGGGGCGCCACTTGCGGGACCCAGAAGAGCGCCTGTTGTAGCTCAGCTGTGTGCAATATGAGTGGTCCTTGTGGTTAATTCTTCGTGCGTACATGTGCGTGCATGTGTATTGTTGAAGGTTCTCTGTTCATGTAGAGCTAAGAGTTCTGAAACTAAATACTCAGAAATAGGCTGTGCTCTGAAGCGTAGGTGGCATGTAAAACTGTGAAACTCGCGCACTATGTGCCGTACATCGTACACATAAACTTGGCAGCAGCACCTTGTGTGTTGGGCCAGTTATCATGCGTTTATGATTGTCAGACGCAAGCGCGTTCAGACTTTACGTTTCACGTGAGAGGCGTTCCGTGTTAACATAGAGGGCAGTTACAGAGAATGGGTGAATGCGACCGTAAGAAGGAACTGTTCCTGGCAAAGAGATGACTGACACCTGTTACGACGTGCAACAGAATTTGTTGTATAAGCAAGCACTTCAGTTTTAAATCAGCAGTTGCTTGTTTTGTTTTCCCGCTTATTGGTCCCTTTTTATTTTACTTTTACACTTTTTTTTTTCTTTTGCGGTTTGCCATTACAATGCTCTGCTAACATTTATTATGCTGTTCGGATACAAACCACTCTGAGAATTTTTCTTGGTGGCTTTTCTGCGACGCTACCTTTTGGTGCCCTTTTTGTGTTCGTTTTGCACTCCTGGGAGATGCAAGGCTGTGTAAACGTCGTGATTACTAAACGTAGGCACCGTAGCCACGGTGCCACGTCTGAGAATTTTGCGCTTTGCGCCGATGCTAAAGTCTTCGGCCTTGAAATGCCGAGAACACGCAGAGTTCGAGCTAGCATGCTGGCGAGAAACGATTTTAGATGGAGAGTTTTTCGCTGTTGTTGCAGACAATGGTCGCGGCTGATTACTTTGTTGTACGAAGCATCTTCATCAAATTTAATGCAAGCCTTTCTCATCGGCACCAGTGAAGATGCTGTTCTCCTTTGCGAATCTGATTGTACGGCCGAACACAAGAATCCTAAGTGATGCAGTCAAAAAATTCTAATACTAAAATTACCGTGATAATCTAACAAATAAATGCTATTTTTCCTTGCTGACTTGTGATGTTCATCGTTATTTCTGTAATTTCAGATGACATCTTCATCACAGTATTTATTGTACTAGTTACGGCATTTAAATACTGTATATTTTATATTTAAATACTCCTATCGAAAAGCATTTATGAAGGGTATTTAAACACCCCTTTCAACAAAGTATTTTGTATTTATATTTAAATACTCAAAAAATGCATTTATGTCCACCCCTGGTCGGAGGCTACGGTTCATATTCGTTTTTTTTTTTTTTTTTCCAGAGAGAAATGCGTAAAAGGTACTCATCTATATTAGATAAAACTATTTATGGTACACACTGCCATCCAAAAAGTGCACCCTATATGAAATGAAACAATCGCAATTCGCAATGAAGTTACTTGTGTCAAGACGCCGCGATATATTTTGAGCCACTCCTCCCGTAAGACAGCATTTGAGCGCAGAACTCGTGGAATGAAATACTTGTGTTCGACACTGCTTTCTTCGGCTTCCAAAGCGGGACGGTGCAGTACACCATCACGTCTGCACCATGCACAAACCATGCACTGGAGACAAACACTGTCCACCGCGTGAAAAATAGCAAAAACCAAACCCGAATGACGGCAGCAACGGTATCCGCATAGCATGCGTCGTCTGCCGAGGGTCCCGTATTCAGCGCCACAAACGCGCGGCGGCCGCTTGGCGAAACTACATCAGTGGCGCTGGGGCTAGGTGCGAATGTGATGGCCGTGTATTATAGAGATGGTCGTGGTCATGTCATGCCATGTCATGTCATATGGTATGTGGTGTATATGCATGTTCAACGGAGTCACTCTCTCAGAAGAGCTGTTTCAGACAATTTATTTGCACCTGTTTTTGTGGCTGCAGCTTGTAACTTGTCTTGCAGCAAAGCCTCGACCACTCACTACATCTTCATTAAAGAAATGTGGCTTGAATGTGCTTGAATGCGGTTGCATCAGATGAACATTTGCAACTAACTTTGATAAGTGGCCAGAGAGCCTCCTGTGCCGTCTCAGTTTTGTGCGATGTCCTCTGGTCTGTTTCACCTTTATATGAAGATTGTACATTGGTAACATGAAGCATTTCGCCTAGCAAAGTTGTTGTACTCGACCTACCTGTAGCGAGGTACCTGAACGTGATGGGCAGCCTTTCTCTGGGTTCAGTCACGAGACGGAAGGGCGTGACCTGCTTCAACAGTATCACGGAATGGAGAAGCTCCTCACATGTGTGCCCAGGTTCATCGCCAATAGTTATCATGGTCTTCTCGAGGTTCTCACAGCATCCCCGCACCACACGGCAATCATGACCTGACCCACCATCTTCATTGTCGTTGTCTCTCGTCGTTGTCGTCCCCGGTTTCTGACTTGTACATCGTAAGTGCTGCCAAAATGTCACCATCGTCGTTGCCCATGATCAGCCAGACAGCACAGCAGTATCGCCGCAACGCCAAAGCGTCGTCCATGATTGTTTTCCTAGCGCGTTTTCACGAGAGCTCGTGCAGTGTGCGTGCATTGCGAAGCACGGGCAGAACATGGTTTTGCAAAGCAATGTTCGCCAGCACTGTTGTTGCTCTCTGTTTTTTTTTTTTTTTTTTTTTCCCAGTGTGATAAGGCCCCGAACAAAAGTATAACATCTGCGAGCACGTGCTTTTCATCGCGTGTTCTGCTGTTGTTCGCCTAGTGTGAGTAGGCTGTTGGAAAACAGAGTAGTCGCTACACGGGGTATACCAACGTTGCTTCTGGACAGTCGCGATGGTCACCATTAAGAATATCAGTTTCCTCATCAGGGTGTTTATGTCAGCCAGGAATACCGGTCTGGAACAGAGACTAAGAGGCACTGGCGCTACGTGCAGGGTGTTTATTTTTATGATTTATTAAATAAAAGCTATGATAGCAGCACATATGTCGTTTTGGCAGTTGAGTTATGTGGCCAGGCGAACGATGTCGAAGAAAGTAAACTACAAGATGACTATACTTACCTAAAATTCATTAATTAACTATTTAATTAGGGAATTTTGGGCACAAGCGAGACAGCAGAATAAAAGACATTCCTCGTTGAATGCCATCCACGTTTTATTCAATCCTGAAACACGCACGTGCGTTAAAATATCCATACCCGAATTTTGATATGCAAATGAGACGAAACCGAAACCGCAGCGACCGGGAACGCAGGGAGAGCACAGCCAACGCCACCTAGGCCGAGGCTGTTTCCATGCTTGATCAGTGCAGTTTGAATTTCCATTCAGAAACTATTAAACTTCCATTCGAAAACGAGGATGGTTTGCTGCTGGAGTCGAGCTGGCAATGGGATGTTACAGCGAGTACGCGGGATAGTGTGAGATTCCTGGCTGTGAAGAAAACCTGGGCTTATATAAATCGAGAGAAAAAAACTGTCGAAATTAATTGCACAGCGTGTACAAATAATTTACGCTCAAATATAATAAAATAAATAAATAACATAACAAAAATACACTAAATAAAATTATAAAATAGATAAAACCACGAAATAAGTAAAGAAATAAAGACCCAAACGTGCGCAAAGTTATGCATACAACTCCACGCACCTGAGTAGGTTGCAAAAAGTGATTCTGCAATACGATAGCGCTTGGCTTCACCCTGCGAGACTTCAGCTGTTCCATTCTGTCAGTCAAACCGAAACTATAGCCATAATGCTCTCATCGTCATATGCAACCGATCGCCATCGGCATCAATCCTGTTTTGAACTTCGAAACGTCTGGGTCCATGTCTAGTTTAGCGGCGCCACTCGATTTGAGCCTTGAAATTTACATACCTGAATAAATTGTCCAAGGTGCATCGTAATCCATAATAAATAAGCGGCGGTCGGTTTCAGAAATTCTTCCAGAGAGCATTCCCCAACGGAAACTTTCGGCGTCGGAGCCCACGACCATGTACATACGCCCATTGTTTACAAATGTGTGCCTTCGCACTCCTTTCTGTTGTCTCCCTCTCCTGTACCCCCTTGCCCTTTCCAGGGAATTCGTTTGGCTACCGGCTAGGGAAGGAACATATGATTACAGCTACCACGTTCCTTGGTGCGCATTTCTCGAGTTAGCTGCGAACCGTGTTACCTTTCAGGGTGTTCATGATGGCGCTGCAGGTGACACGTGTTTCGCGTTGCAAAGGACATGGAGTGGTCGCTCCACTGCTCTACATATCCAAGGGGCAGACTTTCTAAGCATCTCGTGACCGAAGTCTAGAGAACAAGGGATTATTTCCAAGGCGATAACGCGGTTGTGGTGATATGATTCGATAAAGGCCCAGATACGAATAATCTTTTACGAAAGCCTGCTACCCATCTTTGAATGAAAGCATCTCTACGCTTTTTCATTTGTCTAATGTTATTACAACATTGCACAAAACAAGTTTGAACTGGAAACGTAAAGTGTATCCGTTCGTAGACTGCCGGCAGTATTTTGTCATTATTTCAGAACGTTAGACCTTTGTCTTCTTCTTTTATTTTTATTTCTTCCTTCGTGGGGAGGTGAGGGCAGGTAGCGCCTTTCTGGTAACCAAGTTGTGTGAGAGGCAGTGATTACTCTTTTGATTCCTTCTGCAGAAATTAAAAAAAAAATTATATCACCACAACCGCGTTATCGCCTTGGAAATAATCCCTTGTTCTCTGGACTTCGGTCACGAGATGTTTAGAAAGTCTGCCCCTTGGATATGTAGAGCAGTGGAGCGACCACTCCATGTCCTTTGCAACGCGAAACACGTGTCACCTGCAGCGCCACCATGAACGCCCTGAAAAGTAACACGGTTCGCAGCTAACTCGAGAAATGCGCACCAAGGAACGTGGTAGCTGTAATCATATGTTCCTTCCCTAGCCGGTAGCCAAACGAATTCCCTGGAAAAGGGCAAGGGGGTACAGGAGAGGGAGACAATAGAAAGGAGTGCGAAGGCACACATTTGTAAACAATGGGCGTATGTACATGGTCGTGGGCTCCGACGCCGAAAGTTTCCGTTGAGGAATGCTCTCTGGAAGAATTTCTGAAACCGACCGCCGCTTATTTATTAGGGATTACGATGCACCTTGGATAATTTATTCAGGTATGTGAAATTCAAGGCTCAAATCGAGTGGCGCCGCTAAACTAGACATGGACATGGCATATCTGTTATCATCTCTTATGAGGTCGTGTGGATCAGAAATTAATGATTGAATCAGAGGTCTGTTTTCATTGTTTTAGCTACCTTCTTCATGCACCTTCCTTTCTTGCTGTGAAACGAGTTTGCATAGACAGTGTCTTCGTTTGCAGCCAGACTGCCTCACATTCTTACCATAAATACCATTGCTCATTGTCACTTGATAATTATCTAGCATATTTCAGTTTTTGTTGCTTCATTGTGCAACAGTTTCTCTTGAATCAGTTGCTTCAACGTGATCTGATGCAAGTTTTCAACAAGTGTACCCTACATATGTACATGAAAAAACGTAGAAAAGTAACCAACCTTTCCATTCTGAGGCCTTCCCAAAGCGATACTGAAGTCCCTTGATGGTTTCGACAAATAGCTTGGTGGAGTCATTATTCCTCTGTTGATGATGCTGATTGTTTATTTCTTGCCCACGTACAGCGTGTTCATTTTATTTATTACAAAATTTTTATGAAACAATTAGTAGAGCAAAATAGATGGCGTTTTTCCAGTTGAGTTATATGGCCAAGCGGACATTCGCTCGAAGAAAACAGAAGAAAAGAAAGGAAGAAAATCATGCAACTACGTGATCACTAATTACGTAAAATTCGTTACCTCTTTAATTAAGGGATTTCGCGCAAAAGCGAAATAACAGAACGGGTAGTCAACTTCGAAAACAATTTCATTTTTAAAAGACACTTAAACGCGCACGTGCGTTGAAACATCCGTCGCTGAATTTCGCTATCCGCTCCTTGCACTAGGCAGGTGGAGCCAGCGTCGTATGTCCCCTACCTGCGCTGTGCAAAATGTTGGGTAGTGAAGGGTGCGTATCCTCGCTTGCTTTGACTACGCGATTTGACTGCGTCGCGGCTGTTCCTGCTCTACTTGGCCTCAGAAATACTGTAGCTAAAGTTGTTGGCTGTTGTTATGACACGGTTTCTGACCCGTGAACTGCCTGGACACTTTTTTTTTTTTTATGGAGTAGCGCTGTCAAAGGGTCAAGGATCTGTGAATGCACATCATTCGGCTGAACAGCTGAAGATTTCCCGGGGTATTGTCGTAACGTGTGCTGGCTTGGACTCATGCCAAAATCCCTGACTTTTGCGGAATTCTATTTCCGCACGCATGTAGTCTCAGAAGTTGTCTATTTGCCCAATTGTTATGTTGCGGTTGAACGGTTATGGTATATGGTTTTTGTTAGATATGTAGAGTTAAAACACGCGGAGAGGTAGGTCACGGCTACGTTGGTCCCTGAGTTTGCATAAACTATTCACAAACGGTACAGGTGACAATGAATTTCAATTAAAATTGCCGCGGATACTGAGCTGGCGTTTCCTTGGCCTGGTGGCTCTCTGGTATCAACGAAATTATGCTTATGAGAGCGCATTGCACAACTTTAATAGTATATTCTGCAGAAACGTTCGAAATGAAAATGAAATTTCGAAAATGCAGAACTACACAGCAATTTTTAGACATTCTTTCATTGAACAGTAGACATGACGTCACATTTAGCTTAATAATTACGTAAGGTCTCTTTAGGTTCATGATTAAAAGCGTTAAAACCCTACTGCCGGGGAGCTAAAAAGTCAGACACAGACACATGCACTGACGCCGTTTTGCGTTGTTGCCGTTTAGAAAGCCATGTAATGAGGGGTGGATTTCAGCGTAATTTGCTGCACACTTAATAGTGTGTTTCAGTATAACCGTGGTATAACGTACGCTGTCGCCTTTGCGCACGTAAGGGAAAGCGTTGGTGGTTCGCACGCGCAAGACACAAGCAGCGCATTGCGCAGAACCAAGAGGCTATTCCTTACGTATACGCAAAAGCGACAGCGTACGGTATGCTAAAACTCACTATTATCTATTACGAGCCTTTCCTATCAGGATGATCGTGTAGTACCGCAATTTCACCTCTCCCTCGAATTCCACAAGGAATGTATCAAAAGAGAAACGTGACGAAGTAAAACCCACCGCAATAAAAAAAAAGCATCAGAAGAAAAAGAAACCCGTAAAAACCAGCAACCGTAAAAATGTCAAACCCACGGAAGAAAGTGGGAGTATTCGACTCCTTTTTCATTTCGGCGAGATTTGCCTGCTAGAGTCATGCATAGTAAGCTCGTCGCGTCTTATACATGTTTCATTACAAAAAATTACAAACGTGCAGTGTAACTTTGTCTAACCTAGAGCCACTAAATAAATTTGCGCTGTACTGAGCGATTGTAATAAGCTTCGCTTGAGTGGACACCATTTAGCGAGACAAGTCAAACCGAAGGAAAGCAGGAGACCCGCCCGAAGTTACTACTCAAATGTTAACACGTGGCTGGTAGAGGGCGCTCCAGCTGCTGGAGAAACTCTACTGCAAGGAGCGGATACAGGTGAGCCTAGAATCGCTAAATAGGGAGCCGAAACATAACCTTAGCTCTTCTCTAGCGCGGAAAGAGCGACATGCAATCCATGTAAGAGGGACACGTGCTTTGGGGCAATGGAGCTGATCGGTGTGGGTGCTAATCTATTGACTAGATAGAGCGCTCTGCGACCCAGATAAGGCGAAGGTCACATCATTTCTGCGCTCGCAAAGTGCGTATTGCTTGTTTCGGCTCATTGCCATAGCGAAATTCAGGGATCAATATTTCAGCCACAGGTGCACTTTTAAGGTTTTTTTAAACATGGAATGTCTTTCAACGAGGAATATACTGTAAACGTATTTTTATTCGCGTTGTATTAATTTTCGCGAATCGCGCGTTCAGTCATTTGCGAAATTATTCGCGCGTATTTAATTTCGCAATTCCAAGGCTGTTTCCTTTAGCGGGATAAACATCAAGCTCTGTTCGCGAGTACAATTTTTCGAGATTTTTTACCGGTCGCGAAATTCGCGAAAATTAATACATCGCGAATAAAAGTACGTTTACAGTATTCCTTTCTTGTTATCTTGCTTTTATGCGACATCCCATAACTAAAATGTTAATTAATCAGTGTTAGGTAATTATAGTAATCTTGCAGTTACATGCTTTCTTCCAGAGATTGTTCATCTGGCCATAGCTGTTTCCAATAGCATGCGCTATTGACCCTGTACCACAGTATTCCTTTGGCTGCAATGCCTTGTGTTTTTGAAATAAAATAAAAAATAATAAAAAATAAAAAGCTCTGCACATCTAATGTGACTATACACACAAAAAAAAAATCTACTGGGAAATTGAGAACCACTCCAATGAGAAATATGCTGCTCTGGCTCATTGGTTCAATGAGATATGAGGAGGACATTCAATGTGTTTTAAGCCACCACTTCTCATTACATCGGATTAACGTTTACCGTGATTTCTCATTAATACTGAGCGAGTATTGCACCATTTTCAATGTAATATTTGTCCCAAATCATCTATTGGAAATGAGAATTTTCGAGATCACTGAATGAGATTTGATGTACATGAGATGAGATTTTTAATGAGACAGTTCCCAGCGGGGATCCGACGAAGAAGAAGAGGAAGGAACCGGCCGTGCCCGAGGATGGCTGGATGGGACTAGTGAAGGATGCACTTGGCATCCCAGACTGGGTAGAGTCACTAAATAAGCTTTGCTTCACAGTATCGACTCTGAGTTCCAAAAGTGAGTATGCGCCATCTTGTTTCCGCGCAACGGTAGCCACGCGCACTTCAGGCGCATTTCAGGGCCGTTTATAAAGAGAGTTTGGCCATTAGGAGGAGCCTAACATAAAGCGCGTCATGCGACATCACGGCTGAACGACCTCCCTCGTGGTGCTCTATTGTTATCCAGTCGTCAACCGGTCGCCGACGCCATATTGATGCTGATCGTTGTTTACATTCCAAGGTGAGAAGACACGTGCGTACTTCATGCTTGGAAAGCCTTTCGTCCTTGAACTCTTTCTGTTTGGCAACAAAGCCCCCCTTATCACTTGCGCCAGTGGGTGATAAGCCGGTTATTCCTGTAGACTACATTCAGCGCGACCACCAGAGCCCACCAGAGCCATTTATAGGGAGAGTTTGGCCATTCTTTGATCTTTGGCCGGCTCATGGGAGGAGCTTATTTTGACGTCAGAGTCGTCGTTGCGCCGCCCAAAAAGCCTGAATCCGAGCGGAATCCGCTTATCAGCCATCTAGTCCGCGCCATATTGATGCTGTCCGCCAGCTGGTCGACACCTTTGTGGCCGTGTTGAATGTAATCTACAGGAATAACCGGCTTATCACCCACTGGCGCAAGTGATAAGGGGGGCTTTGTTGCCTAACAGAAAGAGTTCAAGGACGAAAGGCTTTCGAAGCAAGAAGTACGCACGTGTCTTCTCTCCTTGGATTGTAAACAACGATCAGCATCAATGTGGCGTCTGCGACCGGTTGACGACTGGATAACAATAGAGCACGACGAGGGGGTCGTTCAGCCGTGACGTCGCATGACGTGCTTTAAGTTAGGCTCCTCCCAATGGCCAAACTCTCTCTATAGGCATGTTCGGCTGGAGTTTCGGGGGGCGACGGCAGCGCTGCTTTTCTCCCCTGGTGGGCCAGTCTCGCAACTCTGCTAAGTACACTCGTATTCGCTTCGGCTACAGTCGCACGTGTTGGTTCAAGTTTTTCGCTTAATCACTACCGTTCGTGCCACAAGCGTTCGTAGGAACAACATTAGTACCTTTATTCTCACTATAAGGGGGGATACACTCTTAAGTGGCTTGTGGGTATCATTCCCAATGGCATGATTGCGTTTGTTTCTGAGCCCTATGGGGGACGGCACTCAGATTCCCTCATAACAAGGCAGTCTGGTTTTCTCACACATGTTCTGCCTGGTAATGAGCGACAAGGGTTTCCCCGCGATAAAAACTATAATGGGGGAACAGGGAGCTGTTCTCCTGATGCCACCATTCAACACTGGGGGAGGTCAGCTTTCTGTAGAGGACATGAACTCTACACTTGTCATAGCACAAGTAAGAATCCATGTAGAGCGTGTAATTCAGAGGTTGAAACTGTATAATGTCTTGAACAACGGCGTACCGCTTGCCCTAATTCCCCACATGGGTAAAGTAATGAAAGTGTGTGGGGCCCTTGTCAACCTCCAGGCACCGATCATAAAATCGTAGCTATGTTAAATGTCCTACTGCTCTGCAAATGTTACCAAGGCCTGCTAAACTTCCATGGAAGTGGGGTGCCGAGAGACGTGAAATAAAACATTGAGAACATACTGACTTGTGACATATACACGGTCCGCCAAGATAAACTCCCGGGTTTGTAGTGCTGATAAAATGAATTATGCGGAACACTCAGAGCCAAATCGCATATCAGAGGATGAATAATGCTCTAGAATTTCATCTCATAGCCTTGCTTTTGTTTAATTTGCCGTGGATAATTCGAAAAAAGGAAAAACCGCGGCTCTTTTAACATTTCCTATTGCCTCATAGGGCGCTAAGCCTATAAAACCACCCGCGGGGCAAGACTGCTATCATGCCGCTAATCCCGCTGCATCCTGCACATTCACATTACAAAACCTTTCCTATGTTGCGTATTGCTTGACGAGTAGCGTCCCTTTCTTGACATTTACTGGAGAAAAAAAAACGTTTTGTTTGTTTGTTTGTCTGTAAGAAAAAAAAAAAAAAAACAAGGAGAAATTGAACTCTTCTCCCGATTTGTTCTGCTACTCCTAACAAAATTCTCACCCCACCCCACCCCCAAAAACTACTTCTCAGGTGCTCTACTCGCAAGTTCGCCATTCACTATCCACATGTTCACTAGAGAAAAAAAACTAGAAAAAAACGTCAATCCCGCGCACTTCAGAGAACGAGTAAGAGAGCCGAAGCATATCCCAGCCGTACGAAGTACTGTGTGGCTATGCCAAACAGCACACCGTGTACTTAGCAGAGTTGCACAAAACTGCCACAGGCGTCTCTGAAAGCAATGCGCACTCGCGCCCTCTGGCCAGCCGTACAGGCCTATAAACGGCTCTGGAGCCCACGGAGCTGCCGACCATCTGGCGGACAACATGAATATGGCGCGGACTAGATGGCTGATAAGCGAATTAGGGATGGATTCAGGCTTTCTGGGCGGCGCAACGACGACTCTGACGTCGAAATAGGCTCCACCCATGAGGCGGCAAAAGATCAGAGAATGACCAAACTCTCCCTATAAATGGCTCTGGCGCATTTTAGCGGAAGATGCCATCTATAGTGCACGGGTGAAATATTCCTTTCTCTTGTAAGCAGCTCATCAAGGTTGACAGCCTTCAGCTCTCCTTGACATCCTCAAGACGCTATGGTGGACAATGCGTGTGGTTGTGGCTTGTGCGTGGGTTGTGGCTTGTGACAATCGTACACGCTTCTCTATTACACAGCGAGCATTATGTTAGCCCTCTTTGATCCTTTGATCCTATGCTTGTGCGAGTCTGGCCTGTCTTCTCTGGGTATATTGGCAAGGTGCTCGGGACCCCCGAGTGGGAAGAATAGACGAGTTCAGAAAATCCCAGAGTGCTTAGCGTCGCTTTGAACTGTGGAAGTTTACTAATACCACGGTCCATTGATACTCTCTCTGGTCACGAAACTCCGCCGGAGAACAGTAGGTCAGGTTTGCGCGCGTCGCTACTTGGGGAGAAAACGCCAGCTGATACGGGTAAATGCCTCTTCTTTTGCCTGCGTTTTGACCAGTGTAGACGCTTCTTCCTGAAATCCACGTGCATCCTCAGACTGTGAATAGATTTCGGCTAATGTATGCATGCCGCAGGCGTGTTGTATCCCAGCGTGTCGCTCGGGATATGATAATTCTGGTGAAAAGGTATCGTTTTTCGCGTTGTCGACTGATGCCATCAAGCGAGACAAGTGGAAGCGTTCGATACCCCAGAAAGAGGACTCGCGTTTCAGCTTTGAGTCAAAGTGGACACGTGTGTGCGAGAAGCACTTTGACACATCCGACATTGTCAGAGCGGACGAATTCCTCGTGACGCGCGAAGCCCTGAATGACACCGCAAGCAAAGAGAAGGTCACCATGCCTCGCGACAGGTCAAAGCTGCGTCCTGAGGCCGTGCCACGAATTTTTGACGGGTGTCCGCAATACTACAGAACCCCAAAGCCTAAAAATCGCGCAACGACGAGGCTGCCAGCAGCGAAACCGTCCTCGAAAAGAGAACGAATGAGTAGTGGTGGTAGAAGCTCGGCGCCTCTCATTGACGTTCGAACAGGAGAACTCTGCGTTCAAGACAGACAGCTAGGCGCATCAGAGTAGAATGTGCGTTAATATTCATAGAAGCCCTTTGAAACTTCTCTGTTGTAACATATGACTGCAATGCAGCCCACAAGAGGCCATAATAACACGCATTCATTAATTTATCCCTTCTAGCCTGCAGTAAAACTTGCAACAATTCCTGTCGGACTGATTCACATGTGTGCATAAAAGTCCGGGTCCTAGCGTTGGATGCAGTGCGCACTAAATCCAGAAAACAACTGAAGAGCTTAATTTTTTTTTAGATGTCGGCTGCGCTTCTTCGCCCGCAAAAAAAAAAAAGAAAAGAAAAACAAGAAGCTTAACCTGGCTACACCCAGATCACGCCCTGTTGCCGGTGGCAGGAAAGGTTCACCACTGTCGGTGAACAGTGCAAATAAGTCTGGCCATCCAAGGCTGTAAGGCATTTGGTCATTTCATGAGTTGCCCTGGGACATTGTTTTTGCCGATTATCATAATTGATTATGTAAAGCCCACTCACTCACGGCCATTGATGTTCTGTGATATGAAGTCCTCATTGCCAGTGCCGCTGATTGTGATCACTGTTGTTTCGCGAATCATAAAATGTAGTTAATTAAAGCCTCCATGGTGTGGGAAACACGTTGCAATAGCAGTATTGTGGAGTTCTGCTACCTAAAATAGTAAATCTGCAATAAACTTGGGTTCATTGCTGTAGCGCAGGTGGAGTCATCATTTTTTCAGACATCAAACGCGATCGAAACACTTACAGTAAAGCATGTCGATGACATAACTGCCTAAACACAGCGTTTTTAAGTGACAAAGTGCCGCTCCAAATTTGCGATCAGTCCCATTTGGACGTCGGTATGTGAAAGCCATTTCTCGCTGAAGGTTCTCCTCCATCCGCAGCCGATTATACTGCTCAGAGAGCTATATATCGCTGCACACCCGTGCACATCTAAAATAAAACAAAATTTCGAAAACGTTGAACAACATTTGGTTTGTTGTGCTCAAAACCACCCAAAACGGCCAGCTCAGCCCACGCGCGAACATACGGCTACGATGCGCCAGACGCGACCGTCACCACCTGCTGCTTATGCGCGCGCGGCCGCGCGGCAGGTCCGGTCCCTAGGCTAACTTTCCGGCGGAGTTTCGTGACGTGGCGGAGTTTCGTGGAGAGAGAGTATCAAAGGACCGTGCTAATACGAAAGAAACGGGTGGCCTCAAAACTGTTCGGATTTCTTCCCTACTGGTCCACAACGTGTCAAGGTGAGCGAAAGCGATAAACGTGAAGGATTATTCTTCGTTCCCCCGCTCAGCAAGCGCCCATGATGCGCAAAGAGCACGGGGATTTTCTCAATTCGTCCATTCGCCAACCACTGGCGCGCAACGTGGAGGCGTTCCCTCGTTGCCAATGCCTCGAGAAGTGAGGCGCTTTAACTAATTAAATTGTTGTGTTGGTGTTCCAGTATGGAGCGTGGAGCCTCCAGGTCCGGTGTTCCCGGTCCGGTCCCGGTGTTCCAGTATGGAACCTCAACATGGCTACGCTACGCGCAGTCGTACAGAAGTGCCAGCTATTCCTGACAACCCTGAGAACCCGTACATGGCGTCGACGAAGGACGAGCCAACCGAAGCTGTTCCTACACATTCCAGCTCCGCAACGGACTCTCAGTCCGGAACTTCCACGTCGCTGGAGCTGCTCGCAAGCATAGCCCAGCTGAGTTCTATGACGGCGCAGCAGCTCGGATCCGCATCACATATTTCAGTGGAGGAACCCCGTTCGACGTTCACCGGGTGCTCGGATCCGAAGTCTGTACAACACTTTCTCGTGACCTCGATACTTAATAGGTCATCATGGGGGTTATCTGACGTAGATCTAATCCGGCGGATTTTCCTCATCTCTTTAGTCAGGGCCACAGCCAGATGGTACAGTCCCCAGCCCGGATTCCTCTCCAAGGATGACCCAGAAGATCGTCTGACAAGGACTTAATGACCGTATGCACTTAAGGCCGTAATCGTGAAGGTCGTAAGTGCGCCCGTCTGACAAGGGGTATATCTGCGCTCACAGCACAGCATGGCATGCAGCTCTACAACTGGGTTCATTAGGAAGTACGCGTGAAAATGCAGCGTGGGGTGGAAGTTACGTTTTCACGTTCGTTTCCAAAGGTGGCGGAACTTGCCGAAGCTTGACGGAACGCCGGAAACGGCAGTATTTGCGGAAGCGCGGCTGTAACGTTCCAATATTACTCGGCGTGGCGCGATCTTGGACATCAACTCGACGCGCGTCCACGTAAATGGTGCTGCATCGCCTTCATTCCAACTCCGAGTCGACATTCGAGACGCTTGGTGTTGTATTAATGTAAGCGCGGCTCATCTATTCCAGTACCTGTAATCCTAATTTCTACCCGTTCCAAATTACCACAACGCGGATAACGAAAATATGGTACGTTTTCTCGCGTATTCCACGAGCAGCATACGCGGCGAGGGAAGAAGAAAACTGGGAGAGAGGGAAATAGAAGAAAAGGAAAGGATCTGTAAAAGATCGTAGAGGATGCGGTGCCATCTCCGACGTCACGGTCCGAGTGTCTTACGGTGGGACGGTACGCCTTAAAAAAAAACAACAGAAAACAACAACAGCAGCGCTGACAATGAAAGCTTCCAAAACGAGAGATATTGCAGTGGGAAAATGAGCAAAGGCACAGCTTTCTAGTGTGAACGTATGACATGCATTTGAGCCTTATGATAACTTTATGCGCTTCATCGTTCTCTTTCTCATGTGTTCCAGGCTGCAAGCTGTTACTTCGTAGCTGCGACGGTTGTGCGTCAACCTCGCCAACGCCCTATGCAGCGGATTTTATTTGCGTCGGAACAGTCTGCCTTCGAGACGATGTTGTGTCCACATTCCTTCTGTTCATGTCCTTCGCGGACGCGTCACCTTGGCAGGCGTTTCTCCCGAACTGCACATACTGTACCTCAAGAGCTGTTTTGTTGTAAATTTGCCGTGTGTTTTGCTGTCTGTATTTCTTCGCTGTACATACTGTACCTTCCTGTTGTTGTTTCATCGCACACACTTGGGAGGATGTCTGATGTCGATTTCGGGTGGTCATGACGTGGTAACTTTTTTTCTTTTGCCAGATCCCGACTGTTCTTGCCAGCTTGGCAGAGATCGCATGGTCACGTGGGACTGTCCGGGCGCCAGGAATTTGTCAGCTAGCACTTTACCCGCCTTGCCCTGAAGCGACCGGGCAGCAGATTGCCCAACTATATCCGTTGTCGTCACATCCTGATTGCGAGAGTAGCGAGGGCCCTCATTGGCCCGTACGTCGAAGTTCACATGAGTTGGCAGACGACGGAACCCGGAGACGAGCGACCGCGACGCCCCTGGCGGGATCCAAGCGACTATAACCGCGTGATTCCTTGCACTCTCGTTCGGGTGGCAACGCGATCCAGCGCGGGCGCCGACCTGGCAGTTTTCGAGCGCTAGGCCGTGTTGCCACGAAATGACCACCCGCATTACTGTTATCGTTCGCTGGCGGAAAGCCCTCGTTTATCCAGAACCACAACCTAGGGGGGAGGGAATTACAAAAAACTGGGGGTGCAGTTCAATGGATCTTTTTCACAATGGCATTTGCGCATGCGTATGATCCGAGAGGATTATCTCCGTCTTCACTAGATGGCGCACTATGGGGGCGACAGAAGTGAGGACCAGTGGGGAGACCGGACGAATGGCTCGACTTTGTCGGCCCCACTCCGGACCGGTTTTGGTCCTTTGTGCTGTCCACGTGGATTTGTATTGACGCGCGCATAGCATGGTTCGTTGGAGAGCCGCTAGGATGAGACGCGTATGTGAAAAAGGTCCATTATACCGGTATAGCACACAGGAAAAAGTTAAGGGGGTGTTACCAAATATTTGGTGGTGTTTAAGGGGACTGGATAAAATAGTGGCAAAGAGTTTGCGTGTCCCTGAACTGTACATATATAGTCTCATTAGTACTGGTCTACGTTCTTTGTCGCCGTTGTTGGTTTTGTTGTAAATATCTGGTCGAATACTTTGCTCTGTTATTTCGTCAGGGGAGAGGTTGCACGTACTGAAGTGTACATTGTCTGATTCGAACTGGTTTGTGTTTCTTGTTGTCGTTCTTTTGCGCATGTACCGCATCTTGTAACACGTACACAAAACATTTCTTGCCCTTTAACGGTTTGTTTTTCTTTGTTCATTGCAGGGGAAATAATAACTACACCAGATATTTGCGTCAAAGAAGAGCCCGAGGACTCCCAAACATCCCTGACAATAAGACAGGCCTCGTCGAGCGCGCAGGCTGTAACCGTTCTCGAAGGTCGTTGCTTTCCACCAGGTGTCCCGTCGAGTGTGAGTAGCGAATCGAACTCAGGTAGCCACGACCAAGGTGCTAGTGCTACAAGCCCTTTGTGCACGGAGGAGAACAACGGAGGAAACGGCACAGACTCGTCGCCGCAAGAGAGCAACCATGAAACAGATTTTCTCGATGCTTCAAGCGAGCTGTCTTTCAAGTGCAACCTATGTCCGGGGACGTTCATCGAAGAAGCCCATTTGAGGAGCCACCTCGAGGCGCATGTCAGGAGACCGCTGGTTTGTGATACCTGCTCTGCATCATTTTCTCAGCTTACGGCCTTCGTGTATCACATGAGGCAGCACACACAAGCGAGGCAGCGCAAGTGCCCGATATGCTCCGGCGAGTTCGACACGCAGTCCTTGCTGGAGAATCACATTGCCGTCCACGCCGGCGAGGTGTGCGGCAACGGGCAAGTTAGGGACGCGGGACTCGCTCAGACCACGAATCGTGTACGACTACAAACGACCAACAAGCCTCACGAGTGCAAGCACTGCACCGCGTCCTTTGCCTTCGCCGCACAGTTGAGTGTCCACATGTTGGGGCACGCGGGGGAGAAGCCGCACAAGTGCACGATGTGCCCCGCTGCGTTCTACGGGCACTCGCAACTCACGTGCCATATGCGAACGCACACGGGTGAGAAGCCCTTCAAGTGCCAGCTGTGCCCCGCGGAATTCGTTATCTCGGCCCACCTTAAGTCTCACATGCGGACGCACACCGGCGAGAAGCCCTACAAGTGCGAGATCTGCCCGGCCTCGTACTCGCAGAGCGTGGACCTCAAGAGGCACATGGCGAAGCACACGGGAGAGAAGCCGTTCAAGTGCGCCTTCTGTCCTGCGGCGTTCGTTCGTTGCTTGCGGCTGGCCGACCACCAGAGGACGCACACGGGCGAGAAGCCGTACAAGTGCGAGACGTGCGACGCCACCTTCTCGTACACCCGCCAGCTCAAGGCCCACATGGAGACGCACACGGGCCAGAAGCCGCACAGGTGCCGGCTGTGCCCCGCGCAGTTCAGCCAATCCACCAACCTCAAGCGCCACATGCAGGTGCACACGGGCGAGAAGCCGCACAAGTGCGAGATCTGCCTCGCGACTTTCGCCCAGCACTCGCACCTGAAGCGTCACGTACGGATACATGGGGAAGAGAGGTCAAGCGTGACGTCCGAAGCGCTCTGCTGATCGCCGTAGGGAAGCCGTACCAGTGCCGGACGTGCGGTGCTGTGTTCCCGTACGCCCGTCAGCTCAAGGCTGAAACTCACACGGCGCGTAGGAGCCGCACCGCCGCAAGCTGTGTCCAGCGCGGTTCACGCAGACAATGAATGTCACGCGCGGGTGCACGAGGACGAGAAGACTTGCAAGTACAAATTCCGTTCCACGACCTTCAGCAAGCCACCCGCACTTGAAACGTCACGCACGATGTTCGGAGGAAGAGAAGTCGCGAAAATGTGCCGTACGCTTTTCTCTCAAGTACTTTGTCATCATTCTTCACCATCAATAAAATTACGGGATTTCTGTTTCGTTAACATCCAGAGACAGCGTTGCGGAGTCTCAAAGCGGGATAGCGGAGCGACATACAGCGCGCACGAAGTATATAAAACGGAACGAATTAATTACTATTTTTAAAAAAATCAAAGTGTCGACGCAAGTTTATCGTTTCTGTTTTCTTTTTCTGAGCAGAAATTCTCACTGAAGATCCCGATGGCCAAGGCACATGAATTGGAATCGTCCAAAGTAAAGCTGATAGAAGTCGATATTTTTATTTAATTAATGGGCGCATGACAAATGAGCCACTCTCGGGTTGTCTTGGCCGACGTCTCAAGACTGTTCGCGAAGGTTACTCGATAGCGTCAAGTAATCGTTTACATAGAAACCAGCAGCAGAGGGGCTAGAAGAAAAGCTGGGAGCGAGGATACTGGGGGGAGAACAAAACACTTATACGGAGGTCATACCTCCTCCCAGCACAGGGGAGGGGGCTCCAAAGCATGGGGTCGGAGCGAACCGAAAACCGAAAAAAAAAAAAAAAACGCTATTTTGGTGCGAACCGGAACGGAATCGAAACCGTATACGTTTTTTCCTCTCAAGAGGGAAACCGAAAAATATATTTAACGGTTTTCGGTCCAAGAAAAAACTTCGCCGGTTTGAACTACGGATAGGCGAATGAAACAGACATCGTGTGCTCTGAAGTCATGTCATGGATACTATAGACCGTTTGCAGCAGAGTTATCTGGGCGCCGCCATCTTAGTGCACGTGACCTTGCGCGCCACTGCTTGCCTTCTCTTTCGACTGCCTGTTGACACGGCGCACGTAATACCAGGCTCCCACAGCTCCCCATAGAGCCCATAGTTTGAGATAATTCAGGCAACACTGGACATGCAACCAATGAAAATGAACTATGATGCCTACCTTTCGGCCAATCGGGAGTCTCTCAGTTTGGCTCGCCTTTCGGCCCGGTACTGGCTACCATCGGCTTTTACTTTTACTGGTTTTCATGCCCGACGCTTGTTATTCCGTATTCCAGAACAACTAGGCAAATTTTTGACAAAATACACATTTATTTGAAACATCGTACTGATTCAATAGTCTGACACAAATATTCACCGTGCCTACAGAGTCCAAATCGTTGCGTTCGTTGACCAAGTTCGAACTCGAAACACACACACACACTCTACTCCCAGAAGTGAGCGACGCTCACACGAGTGCACGCGATTTCACGGTTGGCATCTCCTTTCGTTGGTTGCAGTGCGAAGGTTTCAACGACGCGGGCAATGCTTGTCGCACGGACACCGAATCCTGTCTCCGTTGTGACTGCATTTGAAAATGCGACGGCGCTCACAAGTGTTCCTCAGGCGTGAGCTCACCACTGCATTCCAGTTCTGAACTCGAGAGACTGTTCGTACGTAGGATACTTGTGTCGGGAAACATCACAACACGCGCTGAGTCACTTTGACACACGAACAAATCTGGGACTTCTCTTTGAACAATGCCATCATACCGTGGTGTCAACTGACATCGTCGAGACGCGAGACGCCGCTGCCACTTCTCTCCCTTCTCTTCTCGTAACTGCCCGCCAGACAGGCAGCCCACGAAAGAATGCTCTTTTGAAACTTTGCCAACCAATAGCGGAGCGCGCAATGTCCTTCGGCCAATGGGTATCAGCTATGATGCCTGACGGAGTTATACCACGTGTTTATGACGTTTTAGAGCCGCGAAGAGGGGAAGCTGTGGGGGCCTGGTAAAACGGCGGTGCAACCCAGAGACGCTTTCCCCGATTTTAAACTTTTTGCAATGAATTCCGCATGGAAGGATTTCACGAGGCTTTGGCCGAAGTTTCAACGGTCAGGTGAGTGCATTTGCTTGATTTAGAGTGATATTTCTGTCCTCGTGCGTCCCACATAATCGGCCCCACTATGTTCGACTTACTACATATTTCGGCGTTTTTTTTTCTCTCTCTTCTTTTGTTGCACATACGTTACGTTGTGGGTACGTTCATAGTGTAATATCGTAAGATCGTGATTTCTTGCTTTTTATCGCAAGAGTTGCGGTACATGAAAGCTTGTAACCATTAAAGGAAAGCTTGTATTTTATAATTTTGTTGTTACAACTACCTGAGAAAGATATGCATGTAAGGGCTGTTATGTTGTCGTTATGAAGTAGCATATTTTTATTGTTGATTTCAGATGTATACAGCCACATGATCAACGAGCTAGAGGGAGACGGAAGGCCTGCGCTGAAATACAGAGAATTTGCAAAGGGAACGAAGCTGTTTGACATCGGCCATGTCGGTGTAGTACTGTGCCACTGGAACGATGGTGTATGAATTTTAAAGGCCGACATCAGGTCGACACAAACAGTGAGCAGAACGTGTAGTACAGAGACTCGCTTCGGGCCCACTTTGGCGGCAACATGCACATATAAAGCGGGTTTGAGCAGCAGGCGCAGTGATATTTGTACACTGGTCATCAAGGTTATAGAGGCGACAAACAAAGGGGCTCATGAGTGCTTCGTGCACTGACAAGGCATGTACATAGAACGGTTCAACTGCAAAGAACCTGACCCCTGCTACTATGGGGGAAGTTTATTCTCACAAGCAGCAACCAACGCTTACAGCAGAGTTTGGGGCTCACACAAATTCTGCGCCACTTTGAGGGCTGCATCACTTACCCTCGCTGACAGTCCCGGTTTGAAATCCTTCCTCTGAAGATTCGATACCTACCGTTGTCGAATCAGCTTGTTTTTCTCTCTTTGTGGAAACCCGTGCATTGCAAAAGGCCTCGAACGTGGGCAGTCTTTGTATAGCGACGGCTCGTGAATTTAACACAGCTTCGTCCCACACGATCAGATCCCTGTCACAGTTTCTACACTCAATCACGGAACTATTCTTCCCTCTGCTTTTCCAGATTTTGCACAGAACTGTAGCACAGCGGCAAAAAAGGTCGGAAGCACTCACATAGGCAAAGGCACTCGCAGAAGGCAAGCGATGGCGTGGCTACTGTGGCGCCATCTATTAGCACCCGAAGCAACTGGCTGCTGTAAACGGTCTATACGAGGGTTACGGTTACGGTGGAATGTATGTCGGTATACAATGACCCTTAGGCTCCCTTTGTAATGGTTTATCGTTCGCGCACGCACACAGACTTAGAGGTACATGTGACTCTCCAGCAATGTGCCGTAGTGTTCGTTTTAATTTGATCTCCCCAAACTCTCCTCAACTCAACAGCGACCCAAGAGGGCTGCATAACGGCTTCTTTATCGGTAATGTCGCGCAGCGCGTCCCTTGTTTGAGAGCAGCTAAGTTGAATACATTTACGTATACGCGAGGGCAAGCCCGTGCGAAGTGGCAACTCTTTTGTGGACAGGACACGAAGAAAATAAAACGGAGCAGTCGAGCGCGTTTGTGAGTGAAGGTGTTCCTCGATTTGCGTCGTACTCGTGCGGTGGTGCTTGCTGGCTAGACAGTATAGCAACAGACATTCGGATGGGACGCGATCGCTGCAACCCAGCAAGAAAGTACTTTACGTATGACATCACGACAAACAAGTCCGTTTGTAGCATGCGCTTCAAGAAAGGAGAAAGCCCATTTGAACAGAGAGTAACCTACAGGAACCAGGAGCTACCAATTCCACAGCTGTCTATTAATATTAAATACCATGTATGCGGAATAAACGGGTTTACATTTTGTAACATTGATTTTTTTGTTGTGGGGATGAATATTCCCAGCAGAAGCGGAACCGGTTAAAAACCGGTATGAACCGTTATTTTTTTTGCTCCGGAGCAGAACCGGTACCGGATCGTTTATGACGTAACCGGAACGAAAAACGTTTCGGTTCGACACCCTGCTCCAAAGTATTGCTCCACAGAAGAAAGCGCGCCATGGGCGAACGCAATGCGTTCTGGACAGCCACAGAAAATGTCAACGCACACGTGACTTTAAAGATGGCCGCCCCCGTGATCGGCGGCCAAACCGTTTGTAAACAACGCGTTTGCTGTTTATCCGCCGTTTTGGACGTCTTTCGACCATGGTAAATAACCTTGACCGACAATCACCCAGTAACGCGCAGTTTTGAACATGACTGTTGACGTGAACGTACTGTTGACCACTTCGAAAGATGTGATAACGGCCCTGAGTTGAGAGGCACCTGAGCTGACGTAGGTTGTGTTCGTTTATTAGACTCGAGAGCAGAGAGAGTAAACTCTTGCTGGGTGAAGATGCTCTCGTGACGCCCTGTCAGAGACTCCCTTTCGGAAATTCCAGGAATCAACACTAGAGGTGAGTCGACTCCCAGCGACTCTCATCTTGATGCGAGTCGCTGGAGTCGGTGACGTACTATGACACTCACACGTCACGACTGGGTCGCGCGAGTTGAATAAACGAACACAACCGTAATGTACCTAAACAATATAAGGAGAAATGGGCTGGCATGACGCGGAAGAAGCACCGTGCCCAGTTTACGCTGGCAAAACACGTTCATCTCTCGGCTTTATATGCCGACTGGAATGTGCTGGGAAGCGTTAAAACGACACGCAAACAAAGTCACATGAACTCAAAATAACGTTTTCTACTACGTATTATCAGGACAAGATGGCCGTTTTGCGAAAAACACCCGCTTGAGGGGTTTATTTCTTATTCCTTCCTATTTCTTTCTTTCTTTAATTAATTTCTGTTTATTTATTTCTTATTTCTCAATTTTATTTATTTATTTCCGGAATAGCAAGCCTACGTCCCGTTTGGCTGACCTTTCCCCCGTTTTTTTTTCCTTTTCGTCTAATAAATATATCCCCCCCCCCCCCCTGTGCCTCCCAGCGTTGAAGTGCGGTAGTCACCATGACTATGGTGGGCTAGAAAGACTGGTGTGCCGTTCGGCGGTTGTCATATGTATACACGCCACGATCAGGGTCGCCTTATCCCTTTTGGATCAGGGCAGAGCTCGTGTTTAGGGGCAACCTCCATGGAGCGGATGTACAGCGAAAAAGCTGCGAACTTCGCTCAGCGTCGGACGCCCTGCGCGAGGCGTCAAAAATGTGAGCGTCCACTGCCGATCTGCCCAGGCCAGATATTTTCGCCCAGCGTCTGCGATTCCGGAAGCGTCAACTGCAGATGAACCAATCAAAGGGCTTGTCGCGGAGAGAAGTAGACAGGCAGACAGCTTAGGAGGCAACAGAATCAGACTGCACTCGGCTCGCTAAGAACTAGAGCCCGTGAGCGCGCGTCAACGTTTATTTTTGGCGCGTATCTACCGGTGGCGCCGACCTGCGGCCGCTACAGGCTCTTCCGCTACGAATCTACGCCAGATCGTCTGCACGTGGTCGTCTGCTCTCGTGAATCATCGTCATCGTCCTCTTTTTGCAACTGGATGCTGTCGTCTGCTCGCTGTTTCGCCAACTGCTAGAACGTTCGCTAGAACGTGAGGCATTTTCTGCCAAGAAACATGCTTTCCTTTCGCAGTAGTGAATATGCCTTTCGGTACATTGCTGGGCGCATCTTTTCAGACAGTTGTTGGATAGTTACAAAATTTGTGACATTAAATGCATTTTTTCGAGCAACTGATTTCACTAAGCTTTCACCTTGTGCTCTGGCAACAGTGACACCACAGCATGACTTTCTGACGCCGTCCGCTGGTTTTTCGTCCCATGGAGCTGAGGCCAGCGAACAACTGGCGGCGGAACGCGCGTGGCAGTCTGCTGCGCGAACTTCGTTGCAAAAAATTCGCTCCATGGAGGTTGCCCTTAAGAGCTTCACAGGCGTAGAGACAGGAAAAGTTTCTGAAAAAAGAAGAAAGAAACACTACAATATCGTCAACTTTCTCTCGACGCTTCGTGCCAGGCATCCAGGTGGCGCTTTGTCTGCTCAATGCTCGGTGTCGAGTAGTCGCTGCCGAAGCCCAATAGCGAGGACATTGGTTCCGGTTTCGGTCTTGTTTGTTCCAGTGTCCGAAAAGAGAATAGTATTGTAGCGGCACTGTGCGTAGCCGACGATTAAGATATCACCAGGCACGTGTTGCCAACGCCCACGCCCACGCTCTTCTGCACCAGCCACCCAGTCATTCTCATTCCTTTCCAGCTGTTCGCCAGTAAACAGCCTAGTCCCACCTTACGCCTCCGGTCTCCTTCACTCTCGGCCTAACATAACTGGTGACCCGAACGTCGAATGCCTGCACCTGCACAGTAGTTATCGCCGGTCATGCCCCTGCTCCGCTCCGGCACCGATACCGCTGCAGTTACTACCGGAGCTGGCACTTCTGCCGCTGCGGCCGCCCCTGCCGGCATGACGACCCACCGACCCGCAACGACCCGACCGCTCACTGATCATCGCTTCACGGCTTCCAGGGACCGACCTGAGCTATCCACGGCCTCCGGCACACCGACCCACTACTTCATTTCATTCATCCTGCATCTCGACGCGCACCCGCTGCCGGCTGCGACACCTGAGCAACGTGCTCTCGTGCCGGTTTCGGCAGTCGCGGCAGCCGACTCCACGGCACGCTTCAGCCGGCGTCTCGGCAGTCAATACGGCTAACGCAGCCTCACTTCCTGGGACCATACGAGCTCTCGCTCCCGTGCCGGTTGTGGCACCCCCAGACGACTCCAGCGCCCGTCCACGACTTCAACGACTTCGCCATCATCGACCTCTTCCTGCCACGTGTGCTTTGTCGTGCCATGGACATGTCCAGCAGTGCGAGTCATCCACGGTCGCTCTTGCTTCTCCCTCCTGTGTCGACGTGATTCTTCTTTCTTATCGCCGCTCCACAAAGCTCTCAAGGCTCAAAGCCGCTCTACAAAGTACGTACTCCCAAAATAGCCCTTCGGAATTGGGTTATCCCGCAAGCGCTTCCGGTCAGAGATCCAACGAGTCAAGAAATCCAACTCGGTCAAGAGATCCATCGAGTCAGGATATTCAACCGGTCACTTGACGGGCGAGTCAAGAGATCCAACCAGTCAAAGCGTCATATTGGTCAGGATTCCCGACAGAAAAGGAAGTCTATCCCTTACCATGTTCATTGCAGAACGACTGCGCTGTACAGTATTAACCATTTAACTGGTAGGAACTGGTAGTTAGGATGTAAGATGCCCCGTAACAGTCAACGCCCGGTACAATCCTCATTGATGTATATATTTGAACCGCGTAGCTTCTTAGAACCCCCAGTAGCACCTATATCTCTCTACAGTGAGCTCAATTGCAGATAATATAGATCTTGTAGAGGACGATGGTCTTCCTCTACATGAGTCCTGAGCGGGCAGATATGCGTGGCCTCACGCTATAGGACGGCGCCGATAGAACTGTCGCGCCAGCGCCGTAGCGCGTGGCAGCAGAGGCACCTCTATCGTCCTCCACCTGCCGCCACATCACTCCCCCTCCCCCCTCAGACGCGGAGCTGCGCTTGCGGTTGAGTGGTTGACGTTCGCGTCGATAATAAGATGGGAGGAATGACGACGGCATGTGGCGTGGGAAAACTTGGCATACGGCTCGAGTTCGCGGCAGGATAGCGGGCGTGGACATTCGTTGTAGAACGCTGTTGCGGACGGTCGATGTAGTGCGCTGTGCGTCGTGCTGCTGCGCCAGTGATCAGCTTGCGTCGTGTCAAGTGGAAGCAGGACGATGGGGGCAGC
Source organism: Ornithodoros turicata (assembly GCF_037126465.1). Lineage (NCBI taxonomy): Eukaryota > Metazoa > Arthropoda > Arachnida > Ixodida > Argasidae > Ornithodoros > Ornithodoros turicata. The sequence continues at coordinate 182,614,317 of NC_088201.1, forward strand.
GTGAGACATTTCCGCGAGCGTCTTCCGGAAAGCGTTGCCGAGCTGACGCATGTGCGGCATCAGGGCGTAAGAACAGCGACTTACCAATACCGGTAGTGGAGCATGTTGCTCATTGAACGGTCGCTGGTGATGCCCGGAGGTGCCATCCCGAAGCACGTGGAGGCCTGGAGAAGAGTGCGGGATCACGGCGTACCGCGACCGGTACGGGGCGTTGAAACCGAAGAGTGCCGCGTCAGAAGAAGCGAGCGTAGCCTCCTATTAGGAGCCCCGTTGGAGAGACGTGCTCGGTGACTCACGATAGGCAGGCCCTATAGCGCCATCGTCTGCTGTCTTGTGCAGGTGAGCGGATCTTGCTGCCCGATAATAGCCGTCGTCGTGAAATTTGGGATGGCAGGAAGCCGAATTACGCCGAACATGGCGGTCGTCGTTCGGGTCACCAAATGTAGAGGACGGTGGTCTTCCTCTACATGAGTCCTGACCGGCGATAGTTGTATGTCCCAGCGGACAGATGTACGTGGTCTCACGCTAGGACGGTGCCGATAAAAATGTCGTGCCAGCGCGTGGCAGCAGAGGCACCTCTTCATCGTCTTCCACGGGCTGCCACAATCTTGCGCGGGTAGGAATTTTCTTATCCGAACCCGGCCGCAGCCCGCAGGTGCAAGACCCGCACCCGCCCGCAACCCGCGTTTCTTTAACCAAGTGCCACCCGCGCAGACCCCCCCCCCCCCCCACCCACCCCGCAGCATTGGGAATGAACCCGACTCACGACTATCGGGACTTTTTCAAACGACCGTTTCAAACAAACACGCAAACTATTGAAGCGAGATAAAGGGACACTTTACTGCACGCTGTTGATTGCAGACATCTACATGTCAACGTTGCTGTATAAAAACAAAAGGTCGTCCACAGAAGACTGACTTAGGTTCACACGGGCACGAGGGCGCGCTCGAAGCTGGAACACAATGTACAAAACAGGCTATGTTTCATAGTTCTGGAAAAGCGGCTTGATGTTGCTTCCACCGGCACAGGAAGTCATCAGGTGGCTCCTTGACTTTCATAGAAATGTATCTAGCGACCTCATCCATTTCCTTTGTTTCGTCCTGATCTGAGTCCTCGAAGTCCGATAGCAGTGTGCGCGTATTCGATAACTTCGGTCTCTTCTTCGCCTTTTCACTCCCTGGTTCTGCTGCGCTGTGACTAAGCTCCATTGAGCTTCTTTCCGCAGGGCGCTCCGCAATCATCCTTCTAACTTCTTCATAGACACTGTGCCTCTCTGCCTCCGTCTGCAAGACTCTCAGACCCTTCAATTTAGGGTGCAGGAACGTAGCAACTTTGTGGAGCATATGTACCTCAAGCTTATCTTCGATGAGGTCCCTCGACTTTTCCTTTAGCAGCCTCAAAAAATCTGAGTCGTGGGCTGTTTCCTGGCAGTCCTGAAAAAGCCGTCTTTTCCACACGGTCACCATGTGCAGCGTAGGTGTTGACGACGACTCCAGCTCGTCGCTAGCGTTCTTGAACGGTGTGAGAAATGTAACCAATAGCTCGAGGAAAGCTTTGCTTATTGCATCGAGGCGGAACATTTCCTCTCTCTCTCAAAATGTCTTCTATTTTTTTCCCACTGACGCAAGATTGAGACAAACATTTCCAGTTTGCTGTTCCACCGTGTTTCAACATCACCCTTGAGCGACTGCTCTAACCGACTTTGCAACGCGGACCGTTTGAAAAATGTCACCAGCGACCTGCAGGCCGTAAGCAGCACGGAAAAAGAAAATGGGCTATCAGTGTCCTCGACGGAGACAGCTCGCAAAGCGTGGTCAAGGATAGTATTCAAACTGTGCGCGGAACAGTTCAAACGGCACGTTGCCCGTATACAGGGTGTCCCAGAAAACGTGTCATTTAATTATAATAAAAAAAACTACACCACCTAGAGTTATGCGGTCAATGGCATTTGTTCTTACTGGGTTTTTGCCACCTCCTCATGCGAATGTCGTGTAACGTAAGTTTAATTATGTAAATTTTTGCGAGCTTAAGTCGGAAATTTGCCCAGTAAAGGTCACTTTTTTACCCCACCAATGTGAAGAGCGTGTCTAATTTAGTCAAATCAATGATAATTGACAGGGATATTCAGGAGCTATCCCATCGGAAAAAATAGCCGAACATCGTGCTGTACGGAGGTCGCACAGAATAGCGCACGATGAATTTTTCAGCGCAATCTTTGTCAGTCCGACGAAAGGAGGTTAGAAACCCAGCCCTCCCCGACATCGCAGAAAGAGATAAAACAGGCACGGCTTATCATGTCCGACTTTCGCTGGGATAATGCTTTCCCTCTCCCAATTTTAGGAACTGTTACTTTTTCTACTATCACTCTGTGGGCTGGTTTCGGAACCTCCTTTCGTCACACTGAGAGCGATTGCGCTCAAAAAGTCATCGCGCGCTATGGTGCGGTGCTCCGAAAAGCATGATACTCGGCTATTTTTTCCGATGGGGAAGCTCGTGAATATCACTGTGAATTATCATGAATTTGAGTGAATTTGGCAAGCTCTACATATTGGTGGGGTAAAAAAGTGACCGTTACTAGGGAAATTTCCGAGTTCAGTTCGCAAATATTTACATGATTAAACTTGGAGTAAATGACATTCACATTAGGAGGTGGCAAAAGCCTAATAAGAACAAATGCTGTTGACCGCATGATTCTAGGTGGCGTAGTTTTTTTATTATAATTCAATGACACGTTTTCTGGGACACCCTGTACACGGCACGTTGCTGCGATTATATTCGAGCCCCTGTCTGTTACGAACACAATATTGTTCATTTAGTCGAGTAGGCCATATCTCCTCAAAGCTTGCTGTAATGCCAGCCTTACCCCCCCCCCCCCCCCCATTTTCCCCAGTTTTCTTCAGTTCCGGATCGAACTCGCTGGTGCACAACACTCGTTCCACCAGTCTGTAGTCCTTAATGTAGTGGATTGTGACTCCGAGGTAACACACCTAGTAGTAAATGGTCTGGTCGTATGGTAGGGGATGAGAGTTAGCAACCTGGACCCCTGGACCCTGCCCCTGAGCCCTTCGCGTATTTTTCCCCCGCGCGGCGCGTGTGCGGAGGGTTGTCCGCGCGCTACCGGCGGGGGAGGGCTGCGCGTGCGCTTATCGTAGCGTATTTTTTCAGCCTGGGCCGACTTCTTTCACCATTTTCCCACTTGGGCCCACTTGCCTCAGAAATTTTTTCCGGTACAACAGTTGTGCAGTGGGCGGTTTACATGCAAGTATAGACATAAAAAGGATAGCCATACACAGAAGTACAAGTGAAAATATATTTATTAAAATCAGTAGTGCAAGGAATTATGCTGTGGCTCTGTGTGGAGGAGAAAAACCCAGCCAAAAAACCGGAAGCAGAAGAAACACAATACAATACACGTAATAAAGAGTATACTTATTACAGGTACGATACAATAGCATTGAATAAGTATCACAAATCAAACAATATTTTTTATTAACAGTAATCATACACACAAGTTTTCAATGAATCAGAATTGAAGTGGAGTAGTGCAGTTAATCAAAGAAGATATTCTTGATCAATACAATTACAATCAAAATTACAAGTTTTATTATAAAAAGTCTGAGACGTGAGAACATGATATGGAAGCTAACTTTAATATTCCAACATGACATAAATTTAGTTAATCAGTTTCTTATGAAGTGAATAGCGCAGACATAAGGAAATAATTGGAATCAACACACAACATTAATATGACGTACTACATAACCTACCTACCTGACGTACCTAACTGACGTATTCTCCAATATGTAGGGAAATAATAGCTCCACAATACCATATCAAAATGAGAAACAGTCACCACATTTAATCAAAGAAGATATTCTTAATCAATATGATTACAAACAAAATTACAAGTTGTATTATAAAAAGTATAATATTCCTATACGTGAGAACCATCAGTGCAATAGCGGGAAGTTATGATAGTTGTAATTAAATGTGAACAGCAGAGACCCTGGGAGGCCATGGGACACAAATGACACGAACGCAAGAGGAAATAAAATCTATACCACTACAAAGAAGTTATTCCTAATCAATATGATCACAATCAAATTACTAGTTGTATTATAAAAAGTCTAATGTTCCGGCCTATGCCTAAGAACCATGCATCATTGCAATAGTGTGAATATCTGCCATAACATTTCGAGCGCAATAGGCAATCTAAGTTTCATATTCCAACATTACATAACTTTTAATTAATCAATTTCTTATTAAGTTTTGTTTCTCGTTATTTCCTTACGTCTAGACGTAAGGAAATAACGAGAAACAATACAATCAACAAGAAAGCCAAACCTGCACACCATCCAACACACAGAGAAATAATAGCTAATCAATCTATCAAAAGGAGAAATATTACAATATAGTACAGACTTAACGCGGAAGAACAGAGGAACACTCTAAGCGGCGACATGTGAACAACAACAGAGGAAAATAATCTATCATTGAACCATCATAAAATCGACCAACATACAATTTTCATTCTAACAAACACTACGAACCTTGATGGAGATATCCAAGACATAGAAAATATGCACTGTTTTCATCTCGGTTTTCACTCTTTTCCTCAAAGCCAGGAGGCTTTATGTCTCTATCTATATGACCAAGACGAAACAACTCCCATGCTTTATCACTCAAAGGGTTGGGGGCTATATTCCTTCGCCCAGCAAACAGGGCGTTCTAGAGGCCAGATAAGATAGTCCTGTATGAAGCAGCGGCGACGCAGAAGACGTTCGGAGGCTTGCTGTGACCATGATCTTCGCAGTCAGGTTATTTTTGCGTTGCCTTCGACACCCCCTTTTCAACGATTTGTTCAGTGAACAATGTCTATGTCACCTAGCACCGCAGTGCCCCCGTGGTACGCGTACGTCCGCTTTATAAGTGGCCGAAAGCGTCACGTTGTCCGCGTTCGAGATATCAAAAACTTCTATCTGGAACACTTGCGCGATTTTGACAAGACACGGCCGTACTCTGTAAAATGGACCTCACAAAAGAATCCAGACGAGGACGGGCACTACCAAGTTTTTATTCTACTATGGTGAAAGTTCACGGAGTTGAAACTAGCGTTTGCTCATATTTTCTTTGCGCAGAAACGAAAGAAGACGCAGAAGCGCTCCAGAAGAAAAGGATTCCAGTGCCACCACCACGAATGGGAAGCCAACTGGATGTTGCCGAGGAAATACCAGATGATGATGATTAAATCGAACGCACTGGAACGCAACAGGCGAGTGGTTAATTTAGCTTCGCATGGAGCACCAAATGGAGCCAAAATGAGTTGCCTCAATTTGAAAGTCTTCATGTCCTGTAACATGCACAGTTGTTTCAATTATGCCATGCCTATCAACCAGATGTTACAGCACGTGAAAACTGGGCAGTACAATTTGTGTTGCGAAGTGGAAATGACAAGATTTCTTTGTGGTGTGCCACATATACATGTGGCAGGGTGTTGGCAGCTGTTGGGTACGCTTTAATGCCATGCAGATGAATTGTTATTTGCAGTCTTTTTTTTTCTCAGATCCATCTGGGAAATGATGTGTGGCTACCGCTTGAGAGATATGACCACATTCTCGCCATTGGGGATCTGAAAAAGGCTGTCAGAGATGCAGCTATGTCCATTTTCTCGACTGGCGGTCTGCTGGACAAGAGCACCACCGGTCTCCCATCTAACCGATGCATACAGAGTGGTGCAGTCGGGAAGGAATGCATCGACGGCAGGAAGCTCGTGGCATTGTACAGCAAGTTGTTCCACTTTTCTCGTATCGACGGTGTTCCCCTGCCACCACTGAAATGTCCCTTCATTTGTTGACAGACCTATGTGCCAAGTACTGCGATGCACACTTGATAACAAATACCAAAAATGAACAGCATGAATGTACGCAATGTACTGCGCGCAAAAATACAGATGATGAGAGAAGCACTGGTGGGTATGCATGTACATCTAACATACAGGGTGTTTGCACCAATGTGTCCAAATATTTATTTAAAAAAACGCATCCCAGGGTATATGTGCCATAACAACAAATATTTAACAACTATTCAATTGAAATAAATTTACAGAATTCAACGATTTTATTTGCTAAGTTAGCCTGGCGTTTTCTTTTTCTTTTTACTGAAATGGAAAGCGCCATACTAAGGTGTAGAATTGGGGTAGCTGGTATGACATTTTATGAAAAACAGCCACAAAAAAGACAAGGGCGAATGGATGTTGTCCTGAGCGCTTCCGTTTGTCCTTGTCTTTTTGCGGCTGTTCTTCATACAAGGGAAGCCCATGTTGGATTTATTCACTATCGTCACTGAGTGCATTCCCTACTGCAACCGGGAAAAAGCGAAAAATAAACGCGGAAATTGTGGTTTTCAGTTGCACAGTTTGTCAGCCGCTATCTGTTCACTGCTGAGAAGGCCTTACCATTTCTCGTCCATGTCACTGAAAATTACAGAACAGAAAGCAGGAAAGACAGGTCACATCACAATGCACCGATGACGTTGTCAACAAAAGCAGCTTGTGTGGATGCGGAATCTGAAGGGGGGAGCAGAGGATCCATGTCCGGTCGTGAAGTGAACAGATTGTGGCCGACAATATTTGCACCTGAAAGCTTCGCCATTTCCCCGTTTTTTTTTCACTGTCTTTGTTATGGCATATAATGCATTCCGTGACGTTTCCGGATAAATCTGGCACGGGCTTTCCATTTCCGTAAAAAAAAAAAAAAACGTTACGGCAAGTTGACCAGTTGAGGAGTGTAATCGGGATTACAAAAAACATTACATTACTCAAAAATCGGGATTTATTTTTGCTGAAAACCAAAAATATTTTTTTGGCATCGCCAAGCACCCCAGACATGTATGCTGAAAGCTTCAGTTATACAGTATGTGAGATTTAAGTATATGTATTTGGCGCAATAGAGTAGATGCGACAAGCAATACCGGAGCGCTTTTTATTTATATTTATATCTGCCTTTTATTTTGTTCTCAGTTCTTTCATAGTTGTATATACCACCTGCTCGTATCAGTTATACATTCCTCGTTCGCAAAGATCAAATAGTTACTTTGAGAGACGAAGATTGTTGGCCAACAAAGTATTGCTCTGAGTCACAGGGAGGTAGGCTGTCTTATAAAAGTTAACTGTCGGAGAACGGAATGAACAACTGGCAATCGATCAGCACGGTATTCACTTTTTTTTTATTTTTAACGTTAAGTCTTTGTTTGTAACGCTTCTGTTATTTCAATCATGAGAGACCAACTGCCCGCCAGATCATAGGCATTTTACATACGAGCTTAATCTCTCTTGAGTACTGTGTGATACCAGCAATGTTCAGGTCAGAGTTTGTTACCAGCTAACAAAGTACATGTCGTTGTATTTTGCAGAAGTCACAGTGATGAAGGGGAGAACTGATGTGGAAGTTCCACTGCCATGCGGACCGTGCACATGCGACTATCCTACGACGTGCCCCGCAAACCAGACTACAAGAGAGACTCGTTAAGTTCAGCAAGTTGTAATCTCTGTCTCTGTCTCTACTGTCACTTGTAAGTTGTAATAAAGTTTGATAAAACCCTGTTTCTGATGCCTGTGTGTCCTGCGTACATGATTCATCAAAGAGCTGCTCCTGCAGGACCACATTAGGTCACATAAAAATAGACCACATTTGGACCACAATGAAATATGATCATATGTGACCTCAACCAATGGGAACCTAGAGGACCACCTGAATGAGATCTAATAAGGCTGGACTGAATGAGACCCACCGTTATAATCACATATGGGGTGATCCTTGTGGATCCCATTCTTTCTTTTTTTTTAATAGGGTAGCCTTATTGGAGCTGTACTGCGATGGGCGTGATTTGTGGAGCATCAAACACTATAAGAACCGTAAAACTTTCAAATGATAGGTCTTTCAAAATGATGTCAATACAATAACATTTCTTATGGTACAACTTGCGAGGAAAGATGCAGCAGTAAACGAAGTTAGCTAATACCCGTTTACGCACCCGTTTACATACCGGCTTATATATTCGCTTTTGCTGAATCGGAAGCGGGGAGAGGGAGGGATGATGTTTTCACTTTTTACCTTTTCATTTTTCTTTTTCCTTTCTGATCTGCAATACGTGAAATTTTTCTGCGGCCTATACACTACAGACTCTAGAGCTCGTTCATGGCCGTGTATAGTGCTACAAAATATCGTTTCTTTGGCTTCATCATTACTTTCAAGCGAAAGACTGACTCATTAAATTTTCTGCGTTTCTCCTGACTTATCTCTTTCCGGTTATTATATTTATTTGTCACCAGATACTGCAACGTTGTTCTTGTAAATGTAGTTCTTGGCCAGTCCTAAAATTTATTTCCGAGCTATGAGAACAGTGGCCGCTCCTACATAAAGCTTCATTCTGTAGCAGCACACGCCGCTACAATTTTATCGTTTTAACTAGTTTGTTCATTGGAACGTCCTGGAACTGATCTGACTGATACGCCGAGGCTATCTCCAACGCGATGAATTTGACACCTGAACCTCGTCAGCCAATTTCTATAGCTGAAAAGTGCTATTAGGGCCACACTTCAGTAAGCGGAAATTGTATCCTGTTAATTTAGTGACCCGGCTTAGATCATGTTGGAATCTCCTTATTACAACTGGTTGGTCAGTCAGTCCAAGTCGCAAAAATAGTAGGAATACTTGAAGGGTTCTTCAGAAATGTTATCATGGGATGAAATTAATTAAATTAATTGGGTGTTTACGTCGCGAGACAATCATGGGATGATCATGTGCATTATGTTTAAAGGGAACGCATGAGAGCCATTGCTATCTTAAGTCGATACATCTTCCCAAAGTGTGTAAAGATATCTACAATACGTTAATAGTGTAATATAGATCAGTTATTGTCAACCACATCGAAAAACAACATAAGTTTATTTCTTCACCGAAAACGATCGAGTCATGCGATTTATAGCATGTGTGTCCCCCGTCTCTCATACCACCAGAGACGACTTTCAGACGATCATGATCACAACGCAGGATTTCTATAAGTACTTCTTCTGAAGTCTTATGTCTTCTCTGAAATAGAATCACCTCGTAATTTTATCTCTTCTCAGACTGCAACAAACTGCATGCTACGAGGAAACCACGCATTTGGAAAGTTTCGCCCTCACGAAGTAACTACCGAAAGCGGCATTACTTTATAACACACCATAGTTTGTGTGATTGTGTAAGAGAATGAATTAATATGTTTCTCAACCTTTATTGAGAGATATGAGTGAGAGTAAAATCAACATTTTCCGTGCCAGAAAAAGACAACAACGAAAGTTGCAATCTACGCGGAAAATCTGCAAATTTACGCTAACTGAACTAAAATGTGCGGGCTGAACTCATGAACCTATTCGAGAATTATTTCTGCTCTAAACCCGAAATGAACTTTAAAAAGTAGCTGATCAAATCTTCCCTAAAAACACGCAGCGCTATGGAAACGTCGTCTGCTCCACGAGGGTGTCTCCTCCCAAACGACGCGATCGCCCCATGCGGGAGCAATTGTCCCTAAGTGACCTTGTCTATTGTATTCGAGCGGAGTTTCCAGACCAGAAAGAGTATTGGGGGACCGTGGTACTGACAGTGTTAACACAGAGTAACTGTGGTTATGAGCAGCATACAGATATAAAGAGCTGAAGAGAGATATGTGGAAAGAAGTGTGAGGGTGTTATGTGCTCGATATGTTGGAACATCTGCTGTCAACTGACACAGCGTGAAAATTGGGGACAGAGACATACACAACACAAATGGTGTGCGTGTCTCTGCCCCCACTATGTCAGTTGACTCCACCCAACTAGCTATCATTGGAGGACTTTTGCATCTGCTGTCATTTGTCACAAAAGTCAGAGACAGAGTTCGTACGAGAATTTTTTTCAAGGCCTTTCAAGGACTCAGTGGACTTCTTAGGATAATGCCTCTATGCTTAGAACTAGTTTGATAGACACTACTTCTGCAAAGATCATCATCACAAAAATTACAATATAAAAGCAAAATAACTGCGACAGCTACTATTTTTATTGCGCCAACATCCTGCGACAATAGCCCTCATGTCGGTTGTGCAACAATGCTTAGAAGCTATGCTTTACGAGCGTATTTCCTCACTTTAAATTTTAATACATGCACTCTACAACCATGTCACTTGCTGTTCATAAGACACACTGAACTGAACAGAACGCATATGGTGAACATGGGAATGCAGGTGGGCACACGTGCAGGCAAGTGCAGTGGAAGCTTTTGTTTGAGGAGCTGCCAGACGACATGTAAAAGAAATGCTATCAGGCAGTTCCTAACAAGTTCTCCATGTGGCCAGATGAGAAGCAATGCCAGCCTACATTTGATATGATAGGCTGAACAAAATTTATAAGAAATTACAAATTTAGGAATATGATATTTGAATCTGTGGAAACTTATGTATGGATAGGTCGTACATGACAATTATCGTGCCTCCAAATTCAAGGATTTCCAAGGATTTGAAATATACCATTTGCAGGTTAAAATGTTTTCAAAGGTTTCAAGGCCCTGTGCAAACCCTGGATGGAGATATGTTACATAGAAAAAGTGTATGTTAACTCACTTGTATGCGTTCCTGCTAGCTTCGGCTGAGAGGGAGGTTGGACTTGCATGTCAGTGCTCTTAACTGCTTGTATTCTTCTTCGTATTCCCGTGGCTTCCTTTGCTGCAGTATTTGTCCAGTCTGAATGGGGATGCTCAGCTTCTACTGCAGTCAACCTTACCTTTTCATTTTCAGACAACACGCGATGATGGTGGCGGGCTTCTGACAATAGGTTGAATGGCTCCACTTTTGTCACAGGCGTTGTTGTCTTCTTGAGAGAAAATCTCTGTTTTGCGCTCGGTGGTGGTTGAGCACTGAACGGTTTTGGGTGCTATGAAAACATTTCTTTTCTTGTAGTTTCAGTGGCGACTTAACATCCTTTCATCGTTGACTCATCGTTTCGAGAAACACTGTGTTGTGCTCGTCAGAGTTTGTGATTACACTAGGTTTAATCCCCTTAAGTGATATTTTGCATAACACATACGGTACTTCTACAGTCCAATATGCACTGAGATGCGACTTGAAATGAAAGATGTGCTTTGAGGGAGATCTAGGGCCTTGTTTTTTTGTGAGATGGGATGAATCCATAATTTTCCGTATCCGAATCGAAGGAAGGTTCTTCCTAATCCACGAATCTCGAATCTTTCGAGTCCTTCCTTCAAAAGAGCTTTGAAAAGGCCAGAGAAAAAACACATACAGAAAAGTGTTTTGAAGCAGATATATTTGTTTAATGAAAAACAAATTCAATAATAGTTCATTTTCATGACAAAATATACCACATAGTTCGTCAGAAAAAAAAATCGAGAACAAACGGGTAGAAAGCGCTTTTTTGTGATTTGCGTTTTTTTCGCAACTTTGACGTAGCGTATCCCTGTCCAGGTAAGAGCAATCGTCCAAATATTTTTACTACTTATTGACTATACCACAGGCTTTCAAGCCAGGGGACAGTTCCATCTAGTCAAGTCTAGAAAATTTCATACAGAGGTCGCAAAAATGCTCCATCGTCAGTTTAGCGCGGTCTTTGACGGGTTATTTCTCCACCGTCTTTTTAAAGTAGGGCACCGCGAGTTATACCATCGGAAAGCTTAAACTCTTCTCTTTCTAATGATGCCTAGAACACACCTCTAGAGCCTTTTGTTAAACTACAGCATACATTTCAATCATAGTAGGTACGAGAAAATTGGCGAATTTTGCGTAACTCTTCTGCAAAAAAGCCATCTTAATTTTTTAAAATAAAATGTGTACTTGAAGAATAATGCATACCTGCCAACTTGGGAACATCCAAATTAGAGAGATTTAAAAAGTTCGCGGGGGGGGGGGGGGGTAGGAGAAAGCCGATGTTGGGTGGCTTTTATTATTATTATTTTTTGCCAACATTGACAGACATGCCATCAACACTAAAATGAAGCTCAGCCTGTCCACTTCAAAATATAAAAAAAATCTCCAGGGTACTTTCTTCTAATTTTTGAAACAATTTTTCAAATCTGTCCCAGATGCAAGCGGGCCCACCCTCTTCAGGTTCAAACGCTACCGGCGCTTTTTTTTTTTTTTTTTTTGTCCGAGACGGGCAGATTTTGAGATTGTCTGAGCGTGTGGGTAGAACTTTTTAACGCGACTGGGAAATTGTATTCCTGTAATAAAGCCGGGAAGGGGTAATTCAATCAGGCATTTTGCTGGCGACGTCTCCGGCGGATGTCCCTGTGGGTGTTCCGATACAATGCGGGGAGTAGTAAAAATTAGCATGGCTACATCAGTTTTTTTTTTAATTATGTGTTAGCACCGTGAAGCAACTGTGGCTATGAGCGGCGTACAGACGTGGACAGATGGAGAGAGGACAGCAGGAAGGAGTGGGGGGACAGAGGGGGGCTACATCAGTCTACACCAGTCTACACTCAGTTGATTACTGGCTGCCCGGTTTCCGCTTGACGCCGTCACAGGAGGCTTGTCGCTATAGGTTAGACACTGCGGTAGGGTCATTGTATGTGAAAGGAAACAAGCTTCGCTGCATGTCAGTCGCCACTGTCTTCGTCCATGGAGTCAGCCTCAGTAACTCGGCTGACATAAACAACACTGACCTCAACTCGTCGAAATTTCTATGTGCATGTGCCCCGTCCGGCGCACTGTGCTGTGAAAGTGGCCATGGAGCATCCGTCTATGTCAGTGAATGTGAGTGACAGTCCAATTTGTTCATTTGGTCCCAATGGATGCAGCGATGAGCGCACTTCCCCTCCAACAAAGTTCACTGAACTAAGTGAAGAGGACCAGTACCTTATTTCTGCCCGAGGAAAGCGCGCCTCTTCCTCAATCACTGCCGTTTGCAAGAACCATCGTGCGCTCTTTGTGCGAAGGTACACCTTAAAGATGGCATCCAAGTGGTGCGTCGACCCCCTTGGACAACACAGGAAGAGAGAGCGCGGAACTAAAATAATATCGTCAACCCTAGCAAAGAACGCAGCAAGGCTTGCGCTAGTTCCTGGGGACAGATTGTGCCCCAAATGTTACATGCTGTGCACGAAGCACCAGTCTGATCCTTCTAGCGAGACAGAGCCACTGTCCAGCCCAGGTCATGACCTGGCGTTCGCAGATCAGGACACATTGCAACTTCTTGGTGAAACTCCGTTTAGACGGCAAAGAGCTCTACCCCAGAGACAGATGTATGCACAGGAGAAGCTCCGTAGGATAGAGTGCAAAGCCAGGAAAGCCCTGGAAACTTCGTTGGGCATACCAATGGCATCCACTTCAGGAGCTGAGGAAGAAATATTCGTCTGAACAGAGCCAATCAAAAAAGGTCACGATTCTAACGTTAGCCCCACCGTCGTGGCAACAAACAATGCAGTTTTTTGGAGCTTCGGAAAGTCTTCTTCGCCGAGCACGAGAAATTAAAAACACGATGGCCATCTTCAGCGAGAGGAAGGGCTCCGTTGTCTCTTGTGACCAAGGAATCAATTGAGAAGTTTTACCAAGATGACTTCATATCCTACTGCATGCCAGGACAAAAGGATGTTCCCAAGGGTCATCAGAAGAGGCTAATGCTTACGGGCTTGAAGGAAGCCTTTCTCGTATGGAAGGCAAGCAACCCAACTCTAGAAGCTGGATTTTCTACATCTGCATCCTTGAGGTCTCCCTGGTACGTGCTTGCTGGAGACCCAGGAACGCATTCAGTCTGTGTGTGCTCTTCAGCGCGTCTCGGACAAATAAACAAACACCGGTAGCGTTTCAAGTCTTACACGTTATAGAGGGTGGGCGCGCGGAATGGGCGCCCGCTCGCATCCGGGTCAGAGATTTGAAAAATTATTACAAAAGAATAAAAAAAGTACCCTGGAATTTTTTTTATATTTTGAAGTAGATAGGCTGAGCTTCGTTTTAGCATTGGCGGCATGTCGGTATCAGGATGGCAGCTTCACCTTTTATTCCTTCGAATGTTGGCAATTTTCGAAAATTTGCATATTGCCCGCCATATTTCGCAGCCTTCTCCTTTAACCGAAGGAATGAAATTTTTTCTACATATTAACCATGTCCACATCTATCAGGACACCAAATTTCATACTTGTGCATGCTTCCAGCAAACGGGAAAAAATGCCAAACATGCGACAAAAACGCAACAGTTATAGCCTGTAGTCTGAAAGTGGCAAATCTCAAATAGCTTGAGCCGTTCCCTGCGGAGAAGCCATTAAACGCACCCCACTTTTTGGCCCTCCCGCAGACTTAGGCGCCGCCTCGCATGAAGGCCGTGTGGAATTCGGCTGAAATATTTTTCTGACATTCATAATTCAATGATACGAAGTAGTGAAAAAAAAAAAAAAATTGTCAAAGTCTGTAGGGGTCGGGCCACGATTTTGGGACGGTTCTTGTGGAATGACCCATATAATTTCTTCCTGCAGACTTGTTTACAATGCTGTTGGTGGCTGTGGACCTTCCAATGGTTGAAGTATAATTCTGCAGTGTACTTCTAGTAACAAGTAGACATTAACTGCTATTAAGATAGTGAAAGAACAATACATAAAGCAAAGGGCAATATGAAAGGAATCATAACATGGAAAGAAAACCAGAATCTAAGAACCTGGGTCTTTCTGAAGACCTGTTCTCTGAGAACTAACCTGCTAGGAGAAAGTGACAAATACAAATTATGAACAAATAAAAGTGGTATACACCAGTCTATGACTATGAAACTGACTATGGAAGTCTATGACTTGTGGTTACTTAAGGAATTTAGCACCTACCTCTTGAGATCGCTGTCTCTCGTGGGCAATGAACTCTGCTTTCTTGTGGAGAGACTCCTCAAGTTTTCTCTGGAACGAGAAGAGTTCTGGAGTGGTGCTCCTCGCTCTTGGGGTGGGAGCTCGAGCACCCAATCCCCTGACATTCGGCAGTCGTGCAGAGGACGTCTGCTTGCTTTTCTGTAATTATTCAGAAATTAGCATTGATTTTTAAAAAATTTTGAAAACACAGCAGTATCAAATTCAAACCTTCAGCCAATGTGTCAGACAGTGCCACAGCAAACTAAAGTGCAGCAAAGGCTACAACGACAAGCTAAAATGGCACATGCTAATACACCTTAAGAAGCTATCCTGGCTTTACACCTCCATGAGTTTCCTGTGGGGGTGTACTTTACACTTTCAATTCAATTTGATTATGAGTTATGCCATACACAGTATACAGTGGGGGCCCCGTAGCATAGCTAGAGGTGGGGCCTCCCCGGAAACGATCTGAATACCATACGTGGTGACAACATCAGAACAAGCCATGAAATATAAGGATGCACATTATATGGAAAGTCAAGGGAATATATGGTCACAGTAAGGGGGAGAGCACAAGGGGGGCAAGAGAAAAGAAAAACAAACAAAATAAACATAAGAAACAAAAACAACTGAGAACCAGCAAAAATGTGGCGCTTACGAAGGTGAACAGTGTAAGCGAAAAAAGCCCATGGGAGAAACAAGACAAATAGGTGAAAAAGTTACTGTGTATAAAAATGAGGAGTGTGTGAGCTTGTCTTATCACTGGACAATTAAATTTACAAAAATGCAGAGTACCCTGGAGAAGCAGCCCGATATGTTGACGAGAATGAGCACAATGAGACGTGACCAACCAGTGGTCTAGTCACAGGGGTAAGTCCTCTCCCTCACGTAAATTTCCCGTACGACACTTCCCGAAATATTTATCTGGCTATGCTACAGGAGGCAATCCATTGAGCAGTCGTGAGTGCACTACCCACTCCACTTCCATAGGGGCTCCCTACATCACGCAGTGACGTCAACCTCACTCGTTCTTTTACGGGTTCTCAAAGACCCTGTCCAGAAAAATACTTTTGTCACACACACTAAGCAGACTGTGATCGTTGCTTTTCTGCAAGAAGGCTAATTATTATTTCTCGTGCAACCCACCGCACCAAAAAAATAAAATTGCTGGTGGGGTCTCCTAGTCAGTGACACAGCCATCTGTGCATGCTTTCAAATTCATTTTCGCACTTTTGTTGTTTTGCAGCTTCATTCATGGATTTCACACAAAGTGTGAATCAACACGCAGTCCGAATGTCCGATATCACCAGTGCTGATATTGAATACGGGAATACTACTTGAGCTCTGATCAATCGTGCGGACGTTCCACGAGACAACATTGTATTTAACCGTGAAGGCTGAGAGTTGACATACAAAATGATAATGATATCAGTTCTTGCAAGATTAATAATGAATAATTATTTGGGAGAACAGCACTCTTCAGGATGAAGATGAAGTTTTCAGGCACAAATCAATGCACCATTCCAGATGAGTCCACTGCACAAACAAAAACTTGAGGCATACTATTACTGTTGCAGCATTGTGGCTGCACTTCCTTCCTAGCTATAGAACTGTCAACAACTTCTGAAGGGGAGAAATAAGTTAAGCACTCAGCAGCATAACGTCTGACAAGACATTTGAAAAACATGTTGGCATGGTGAGAGTTCCTGTACGGATGATCCAAGTAGCCATACAATTTCGTCCCAATTTTTTTTTTTTTTTTACCACAGTTCCAGTGCCAGGGCAATACTGCACCCCACTGCTCACGTAGCATGAACAAATGTGATATCTTAGAGTATTGGAAAGCGGAAAGTTAAATCATACTGAAAAGATTGCTTTGACATGCCATTCTTAATTTGAGCAACACCACAGTAGACTCAAGTGTAGCTAATGACATATGCATAGTACATAAATAATTTTTTTTTACATTATCATTAGAAGAACAGACCTGTTGCAGACATGTCAGTTTGGAAAGAGCGGAGACCAAAGCCTCAGTTCCAACGCACGCTTCTTTGACTGGCTTGTTGTTGTAGTCTAGACTGGAAGTGAACAAAAGACAGAACATGAGTGTCGCCCAGAAAGTGAAGCTTGTATCTCCGTGAAGGATATCATCTGCAAAGACTTGCCACAGGACAGCGTAAATGAGAACTTTCACTTGTATATTTCTTCATGATTTGCCTATTGTGTTGTGAATCGATAGAAAGTCACTCGAGGTGGGACTTACGGAACTGCGCTACTCGTGGGTCGACTCTCGAGCACCGATGTATTTCGTATATGCAGAAGCAAGGATGATAAAGTACACATGTCGTCTATCCAACTATAAGCCTACATTCTCGAATGGCACTCTTCTTCTTCTTCTTCTACCAATGAGATAATGGCCGTGAGCCACTAAAGGAGATTGGCCAGGACAAAAGGGGCGTGAGATGTTTGTTTATGTCTGTGCAGTAATGATGGGGACTAAGGCCAAGTCGGATCCAAGTATCTTATGACATATATGACATGTGATGACTAAAGCAGGAACTGGATATGCAGGAATATGCGTATGGCGACTATACAGGGCCAAAAGAATGACTGTATGAATGTGTGTGTACGTGAAAGTGTATGAGTGTAGGAAGGAAGTGCCTAGAAGCGGTTGGAGAGCACAATGTAGGATGCAAGACCCGCTACCACAGCCCTATGACAGAGCGCAGTGTGTGATGCTCCGAGAGACAATACTGCCGCCAATGAGAGTGGGGCTCCTAACAAGCGTAAGGGTGTCCAGATATACCTGCGGCGTAATTGGCCGAGCTGAGAGCAGGTTAGCAAGAAGTGTTCAGTTGTTTCATCCTGGCCACAGTGGGAGCAAGCAGGGGACAAAGACCGTCCAGCACGGTGGAGGTAAAAATTTAGCGGCAGCGCCAGGCATCGAGCTCTCGTCACCAATACTTCTGTCTGCCTTGAGCTGCAGAGGTTAGGGTTCCACGAAAAGACGATATGGCGGGCGTGGGGGGCAGCTCGAGACAGACTTGTGAGCCGTCTGTACCTGGCAACAGAAGTGCGAGCAAGTACTGGGAGGAGAGGAAGAATCTCTCCGGAGAGGGACATTTTAGCGAGGGTGTCAGCGGTTTCGTTAAGGGTGAGTCCGCAGTGGCCAGGAATCCACGTGATTATGACGTTGCGAATATGAGGTGGGGCAAGCCGAGCCAAGATGGATACCAATGACTCTGAGGACGCCCGGAAGCCTGAGGGCGACGCCTCAAAAACCCGTGTTTGTTCGTCACAAAAACGTCATCGTCTTTTTCGTTCTCTTCCTGTTTCTCGCGGTTCCTTCAAACTCTAGGAAAAGAAATATTTCCGCAACAATTGTACAGACACTTCTTTAGGGACTGCTCATAAGAGTTCAAGTGACATGAAGGAGGACATGCATTAGATCAGGGTACTATTGCTGAGATTGAAGGCACTGGCAGCAAGTGAAATGTGTTAGCGCTGTGAAGCAACTGTGGCAATGGGGAGCATACAATCATAGACAGACAGAGGATGGCAGGAAGGAGTAGGAAGGAACAGTAAGATTAGTATGCTTCCTGAGCCAACTTCAAAGTCTACTGGAAATTCAAGGTGACACCGCAGATAGCACAGCTGGTGGTACAATTCCAACACACCACCTCGGTTAGCACGACCTTGGCTACGGTCACGGAGTAAGAAGACTAGGAGATGAAACTTCACTCTCTCCCGCGACCAGAGAATGTACGAGGAGCTCGCGCTCCGCGCGCCCTAGAGTCACTGTACCGGGGGAAAAGTACTGCAACCGCTCCGCGTCGTCTGCTCCGGCAGCCATATTGCTTCCAAGCCGCCGCGGATCGCGTGTTGGGATAGCTGTAGTCAGTGTTACATCGCGTTGATTTCGCGGCTGTGCACCAAACATTTTCTGACTTCCTGTGGTGGGACTCGGCTAATACTTAATGAAACATGGCACAAACGTCACTACAGTATCGTTTGTTGTATTCTGTAGCTAACAGACGAATTATGTTGGCGCGTGTTCGCCTCTAAAAGGCATCGTCGAGTCTCGTTTGCGCTCTATAGATCAGTTTTTTTTCCCTTTTAGTTCACTTGTTTTGTGGACATAAAACTATAGTGCTCGTGTGTGCAGCTTCAGGTTGAAATAAATAACCTCCACCAGTTTTACTCTCATCTCTTCGCAACTAAAATTCTATTTCAAACGTTCAATGGCTATGTGCATGCCAACGTTTTTTCACGCGCATGTAAAGTGCTGTGGATTGTTCTTCCAGTCCCCCGCTCCAACGCAAGCAGTTGATCTTCCATGAGGAGTATACAGTAAGCTTCAAGTCACTACATTCCGTCTCAGCCTTTGCTCGTTTCTTTTAAGACTGCGACCTCGTCGAGGGGACCATCACATGACTTGTCTGCAGGTTTTTCCTGTGCATATTCCTCGATGCTCTGGTTTGTGACGGTGTTGTCTTCCTCTGCAAAGTTGATTCACTCACAATTACAGCTCAATATTTAAGAATAGTTTTCATAACTTTCAATATTTAGGAAAAGTTTTCATAAGTTTCAATAGTTCTCATAGTGCATATATGTACAGATATTTCGACGCATTACCGTCCTCCACTGCCCCTTGATCAATATTTAGGAATGGTTTTCATAAGTTTCAATAATTTTCATAGTGCATATCTACATATATCTCGACGCTTTACTATCCTCCACTGCCCCTTGATCTTACACTATGCTGTCATCAACTTCAGTGTGCAAGTCTTTTGGTGACTCCTCGGAGAACTCTGCGTGCGAAGAACGGGGGATAGGAGCCTTCCTCAGCCTCGTAGGTGTCCGGTATGCAAAACTGCTTCGGACTGTCGTCCACTTCAACTTCTTTCGAATCTCCTTTTCCTCGAAGTCGTCGCGTGTGAAGTGGTCCTGACAGTGACGTTTTGTTAGCACCGCAGGA
This sequence comes from Ornithodoros turicata, assembly GCF_037126465.1. NCBI lineage: Eukaryota > Metazoa > Arthropoda > Arachnida > Ixodida > Argasidae > Ornithodoros > Ornithodoros turicata. Next base: position 182,634,144 of record NC_088201.1, read on the forward strand.
CAGGGAACGCAATGGGAAGATCCAACAAGCACTACTTTGATACGCCCGGTTGTTCTTCGCACAGTTGAACTGTTATTCAATACTGTGTGCAAAGGTTCTGCAATGAAAAATAAACACGCCACGAAATTTACCTCGCTCGAACGTGTGTTATTCGTAGGCGCGAAGTTCTTCCGGCAGGTTCTGTGCCGATCTACGCGTTTCGTCACTTTTGCCCGTCGGAATGCAGAAAAATGCTTTCCCTGACTCTGTCCCGTTGCAGCACAACATTCAGACATGGTTGTTCGTAGTTCCTCAGCTCTCTGAGATACATTTCACGTACAAAAAACCAAGAGCGGCACACGAACGTACATGACCAGAATTCAGGGACACCTCCTCTGATTCAGGTTCTGCCTGATAGCAGAAGAACGTGTAAGAAAGACAACTTGAAAGAAAAGTATGCGGCGAGGAGGAAGGAACATGGAAAGGGACGTGGGCAGACGAGGAAGGGAATTTGCACATCAGATATCGCGCGCGGAGCCAGGCTATCAGCAGCAATTGCCCAGCGCAGAATGAAAACGTGATGAATCAGCTCTGATAAGCTTTGCCAAACTTTTCTTCGCTGTGCTGCTGCTCAGAATGGTGGGCTGCTGCTCGTAGCGTGTGGAACGGGGTGATTGCCACTTTTAAGGCTAGCCCAGGTCCATTTTTTGTTCTCTCTGTGGGGAATGGGGATGCCTTCGACGATGACCAATGTATGTCCTGGGGCGACTTCTGAGAGAAATGTGCCGGCGTGTGTGTGACAGCGTCTGAGGAAAACCCCAGAAATTATCCTACATTATGCTGAAAAGAAATTATGCTCTATAAGCTAAGAAAGCGAATTCAGTAACTGCACCTCACTTTGGTACTTGCACCTTGTTACTCCATGATCACTGTATCGAACGCTTCAGTTTGTTCTTGGCCTTATCGTGAGGACATTTCAATGTTTAATTCCAAATTTTGCGTCTTAGTCTCTTCCCGGCACCATCAAAAATGCTTGTCCGTTATCAACTTCCTTCCTTAGAGAAATAAAAATAAGAAAATAAACAAGAGGAAGACTGCTTATTTTCAGAACATCTAGAGGTGAAAGCAAACTCACGTTCGGCACAAAAAAGTGATTGGAAAACCCACACTTCCTAAATAATGTCGGGCATGCACGCTTACGTCGCCTATATGGAGGCCTGCGACCTGCTTCGAGCTTTCTTCTCGTTCGTTTTTTCAGTTACTTCATGGCAGCATCCACAATAGTAACAGCAAGCCTTCCAGTGTGACGCAAGGCACAGGCCTTTTCCATATCCTGGAGGTGTTGCTCAAATAGGAGCTCGAATCAAAGACAAAAGGAAGAGAGATGCCCAAGCAGCACAATGTACTCGAGTGCAGTAGTTGTGGACGGCATGTGTCTTATCAATGTAATTAGTGCGGCCGTTAATTATTTTGTAATGAATCTTCATAATTCCTGAAAACAAGCTGAGCGCGCAATTCCAAATTTGGAGGGCACAACCCTGAGAAGTCTAGTCAGCAGGAATCGAAACAGTAACACTTCTCTGTGCCCTTAAAAAATGAGCGAAAATGCACTATCGTCAAGAGTTGCGCGAGTTCGGGCAGCCGCTCTTTCCTATCACCCTCACCGCGGTTACCGAGAGAAAGCATAAAAACTGTTCCATAGGAAATACATTGGGACGGAGAGCTGGTATGCCCTCTTAAGACGATACTGACATCACGCTGTTCCTCAAAACATGGGGCCCTCAGCTTCCTAGCGTCCTCGTTGTTTTTCTCTTGTTCAAATCTGATACAACGTAGACATTTATTGAGCAGCGGAATGGGTAATTGTGTTTTTGTTATCTGCGAGGTTTTTACAGTAATGCATTTGTAATTTTATTGCGTGACGTTTATCACATCACATCGCGAACTGTGTTGTGCAGATCAAACGACATAACGACGGAAAGAAAATCAAGTACGGCACGTTTTATTATAATGTCGACCGAGAAACAACATCGCTATTTCCCTCACTCCAGGGACAAAGCGGGCTGTTCCATGATTTCAGGAACAACCTGTTGTCAGTTGAGAAGTGGTGACACCGAGACAGGGAGAGGAGAAATTGCCGCAAAACCCGCATAGTGTTCAATTATTTTGTATGTTCGCACATTTTTTTTATAGAGCGCAAAAAGGCTCTGTGATTTCGGTTCTTGCATGGTAGGCCCCTCAGGGTTATGCTCTACATCTTTGCAATTACGCAGTCAACGTATTTTCACTAATTATAATGATTAGTCGGGAACGTTAGTTAACGGCTGCGCTATTTGTTTATACGCCACCAACTTGGAATTGGTCGCGTCCGGAATAGATATATTGAACGACTTTTGCGAAAAAGAAAGTCATTCGCGGATTTCATCAAATTCATTCAGTCTTACTTCACGTACCCTGTATGCAGGGTATCCCAGCTAAATTTTCCGAGATGAAATTAATTGCAATATAGCGTATGCTGAAGGGCATTCCCTAGGAGGGCATTAGCAGACTCCTAAGGCAATGTCTTAATTCTTTCAATAAGTAACTTTTTAATTTGAAAAGCTACGAAGTTGTTCCAATGAGATCTGAGTTCCAATGAGATTCCAATCTGATCTCCTCGGTCACCAGATACCAAAGCCGTTTTCAGAACAAAAGTCTGTTCGATATATCGTATGAAAAAAAATTCGTGAACACTTTTATTTCTTTATTTTGTTCATTGTGCATCTTGGAAAAAGCGCCTTTCGTTGACCCCCGATGCGAGAGAGTGAAAGAGCACAGTGCCGACTCATGCGTCGAAGATTGGCTTTAACTTGCGGAAAGAAAACAAAAACAAATGTATCGCGTGACTCTATCGGAGCTGCCCTTATCTCGAGCTGCATTTTTTCGTTTTTTTTTTATCTTTTTCACGGACGCAAGAGGCGACAGTGTGCTCTTTTATTCTCTCGTGTTGGGGGCGAAGGAAAGACGCGACTCTAGAGATGTGTAATAAATAAAATAAAGAAAGAAATGGTGTTCCTTCACGATTTCTTCTTTTTCTTTTCTGCGAACGATATATCGAACGAATTTTTGTTCTGAAAACGGCTTTGGTATTTGGTGACCGAAGTGGTCAGATGTTCTCATTGGAACAACTTCGTAGCATTCATAATTATTGAAACTTAAGTAAGACATTCCTTAGTCTCCTAATATGCCTACTTAGAGAGCGTCCTTCAGCATATGATATATTGCAATTGATTTCATCTCGGAAAAAGTGATAAGTATAGTTTTAAAAAATATGGTCACATTTAGCGGGACACCATGTATATGACAATAAACACGCATGGTATTTTTAACATATTCATTATTTTGGTATTAGAACGAGTATTAGAACGGTATTAGAACCCGTAAGGTGGTTACGGCCTTGCACAATGCTGCATGAGAACGAAAAATTTAGCGAGTTAGAGAATAAAGGAAGTTTAAGCCACATGTCCGGAATTTATGTTAAATGATTGAAATGCATCTACTCTGCAAAAAGTATGCGTAGGAATTTCTTGACTTTAATTCCAATTACAATTAGAGCGCGTCAAAGCTGACCCGCATTATTGGTTCCGTCGTCATATTGACCTCGAATAAAAATTTGGTGAGTTGTGTCTTTTACGTATAAGCCACAAGATCGATATACATTACATTAAAAAATCTACATTACAAAAGAACATGCTTGTAACTTTGTGCATCCTATTTAGTTTCACCATAATAGAGCCCGTCCAAGTCGGCTTTCACCAGGACTCCGTCATCACATCGATCTCGATGAATGAAAATTTGATTACTTCCGCCTTGACAGGGAATAAAGGACGTTTAAGCCACATGTTTGAACTTGATGGTAAATGATTGACAAGCATATACACTACAACAAACACGCGTGGTACTTTGTGCATTTCAATTAGTTTCCCCATTATAAAGCGTTAAAGTGTACCCGCGTGACGATTCCGTGTGAGGTCGACCTCTATCAATGAAAATTTGATGAGTTCCGCCTTGACAGGGAACGAAGGACGTTTAAGCCACATCTTTCAAATTTATGGTAAATGATGGACAAGCATCTACACTACAACAAACACGCGTGGCACTTTGTGCATTTCAATTAGTTTCCCCATTATAAAGCGTTAAAGTGTACCCGCGTGACGATTCCGTGTGAGGTCGACCTCTATCAATGAAAATTTGATGAGTTCCGCCTTGACAGGGAACGAAGGACGTTTAAGCCACATCTTTCAAATTTATGGTAAATGATGGACAAGCATCTACACTACAACAAACACACGTGGCACTTTGTGCATTTCAATTAGTTTCCCCATTATAAAGCGTTAAAGTGTACCCGCGTGACGATTCCGTGTGAGGTCGACCTCTATCAATGAAAATTTGATGAGTTCCGCCTTGACAGGGAACGAAGGACGTTTAAGCCACATCTTTCAAATTTATGGTAAATGATGGACAAGCATCTACACTACAACAAACACCCGTGGCACTTTGTGCATTTCAATTAGTTTCCCCATTATAAAGCGTTAAAGTGTACCCGCGTGACGATTCCGTGTGAGGTCGACCTCTATCAATGAAAATTTGATGAGTTCCGCCTTGACAGGGAACGAAGGACGTTTAAGCCACATCTTTCAAATTTATGGTAAATGATGGACAAGCACCTACACTACAACAAACACACGTGGCACTTTGTGCATTTCAATTAGTTTCCCCATTATAAAGCGTTAAAGTGTACCCGCGTGACGATTCCGTGTGAGGTCGACCTCTATCAATGAAAATTTGATGAGTTCCGCCTTGACAGGGAACGAAGGACGTTTAAGCCACATCTTTCAAATTTATGGTAAATGATGGACAAGCATCTACACTACAACAAACACGCGTGGCACTTTGTGCATTTCAATTAGTTTCCCCATTATAAAGCGTTAAAGTGTACCCGCGTGACGATTCCGTGTGAGGTCGACCTCTATCAATGAAAATTTGATGAGTTCCGCCTTGACAGGGAACGAAGGACGTTTAAGCCACATCTTTCAAATTTATGGTAAATGATGGACAAGCATCTACACTACAAGAAACACGCGTGGCACTTTGTGCATTTCAATTAGTTTCCCCATTATAAAGCGTTAAAGTGTACCCGCGTGACGATTCCGTGTGAGGTCGACCTCTATCAATGAAAATTTGATGAGTTCCGCCTTGACAGGGAACGAAGGACGTTTAAGCCACATCTTTCAAATTTATGGTAAATGATGGGCAAACATCTACACTACAACAAACACGCGTGGCACTTTGTGCATTTCAATTAGTTTCCCCATTATAAAGCGTTAAAGTGTACCCGCGTGACGATTCCGTGTGAGGTCGACCTCTATCAATGAAAATTTGATGAGTTCCGCCTTGACAGGGAACGAAGGACGTTTAAGCCACATCTTTCAAATTTATGGTAAATGATGGACAAGCATCTACACTACAACAAACACGCGTGGCACTTTGTGCATTTCAATTAGTTTCCCCATTATAAAGCGTTAAAGTGTACCCGCGTGACGATTCCGTGTGAGGTCGACCTCTATCCATGAAAATTTGATGAGTTCCGCCTTGATAGGGAACAAAGGACGTTTAAGCCACATCTTTCAAATTTATGGTAAATGATGGGCAAGCATCTACACTACAACAAACACGCGTGGCACTTTGTGCATTTCAATTAGTTTCCCCATTATAGCGCGTTAAAGTGTACCCGCGTGACGATTCCATGTCAGGTCGACCTCTATCCATGAAAATTTGATGAGTTCCGCCTTGATAGGGAACAAAGGACGTTTAAGCCACATCTTTCAAATTTATGGTAAATGATGGGCAAGCATCTACACACTACAACAAACACGCGTGGCACTTTGTGCATTTCAATTAGTTTCCCCATTATAAAGCGTTAAAGTGTACCCGCGTGACGATTCCGTGTGAGGTCGACCTCTATCAATGAAAATTTGATGAGTTCCGCCTTGACAGGGAACGAAGGACGTTTAAGCCACATCTTTCAAATTTATGGTAAATGATGGGCAAACATCTACACTACAACAAACACGCGTGGCACTTTGTGCATTTCAATTAGTTTCCCCATTATAAAGCGTTAAAGTGTACCCGCGTGACGATTCCGTGTGAGGTCGACCTCTATCCATGAAAATTTGATGAGTTCCGCCTTGATAGGGAACAAAGGACGTTTAAGCCACATCTTTCAAATTTATGGTAAATGATGGGCAAGCATCTACACTACAACAAACACGCGTGGCACTTTGTGCATTTCAATTAGTTTCCCCATTATAGCGCGTTAAAGTGTACCCGCGTGACGATTCCATGTCAGGTCGACCTCTATCCATGAAAATTTGATGAGTTCCGCCTTGACAGGGAACGAAGGACGTTTAAGCCACATCTTTCAAATTTATGGTAAATGATGGGCAAACATCTACACTACAACAAACACGCGTGGCACTTTGTGCATTTCAATTAGTTTCCCCATTATAAAGCGTTAAAGTGTACCCGCGTGACGATTCCGTGTGAGGTCGACCTCTATCAATGAAAATTTGATGAGTTCCGCCTTGACAGGGAACGAAGGACGTTTAAGCCACATCTTTCAAATTTATGGTAAATGATGGACAAGCATCTCCACTACAACAAACACGCGTGGCACTTTGTGCATTCCAATTAGTTTCCCCATTATAGCGCGTTAAAGTGTACCCGCGTGACGATTCCATGTCAGGTCGACCTCTATCAATGAAAATTTGATGAGTTCCGCCTTGACAGGGAACGAAGGACGTACGTTTAAGCCACATCTTTCAAATTTATGGTAAATGATGGACAAGCATCTCCACTACAACAAACACGCGTGGCACTTTGTGCATTCCAATTAGTTTCCCCATTATAGCGCGTTAAAGTGTACCCGCGTGACGATTCCATGTCAGGTCGACCTCTATCAATGAAAATTTGATGAGTTCCGCCTTGACAGGGAACGAAGGACGTACGTTTAAGCCACATCTTTCAAATTTATGGTAAATGATGGACAAGCATCTCCACTACAACAAACACGCGTGGCACTTTGTGCATTTCAATTAGTTTCCCCATTATAGCGCGTTAAAGTGTACCCGCGTGACGATTCCATGTCAGGTCGACCTCTATCAATGAAAATTTGATGAGTTCCGCCTTGACAGGGAACGAAGGACGTTTAAGCCACATCTTTCAAATTTATGGTAAATGATGGACAAGCATCTACACTACAACAAACAAGCGTGGCACTTTGTGCATTTCAATTAGTTTCCCCATTATAGCGCGTTAAAGTGTACCCGCGTGACGATTCCATGTCAGGTCGACCTCTATCAATGAAAATTTGATGAGTTCCGCCTTGACAGGGAACGAAGGACGTTTAAGCCACATCTTTCAAATTTATGGTAAATGATGGGCAAGCATCTACACTACAACAAACACGCGTGGCACTTTGTGCATTTCAATTAGTTTCCCCATTATAGCGCGTTAAAGTGTACCCGCGTGACGATTCCATGTCAGGTCGACCTCTATCAATGAAAATTTGATGAGTTCCGCCTTTACAGGGAACGAAGGACGTTTAAGCCACATCTTTCAAATTTATGGTAAATGATGGGCAAGCATCTACACTACAACAAACACGCGTGGCACTTTGTGCATTTCAATTAGTTTCCCCATTATAAAGCGTTAAAGTGTACCCGCGTGACGATTCCGTGTGAGGTCGACCTCTATCAATGAAAATTTGATGAGTTCCGCCTTGACAGGGAACGAAGGACGTTTAAGCCACATCTTTCAAATTTATGGTAAATGATGGACAAGCATCTACACTACAACAAACACACGTGGCACTTTGTGCATTTCAATTAGTTTCCCCATTATAAAGCGTTAAAGTGTACCCGCGTGACGATTCCGTGTGAGGTCGACCTCTATCAATGAAAATTTGATGAGTTCCGCCTTGACAGGGAACGAAGGACGTTTAAGCCACATCTTTCAAATTTATGGTAAATGATGGACAAGCATCTACACTACAACAAACACGCGTGGCACTTTGTGCATTTCAATTAGTTTCCCCATTATAAAGCGTTAAAGTGTACCCGCGTGACGATTCCGTGTGAGGTCGACCTCTATCAATGAAAATTTGATGAGTTCCGCCTTGACAGGGAACGAAGGACGTTTAAGCCACATCTTTCAAATTTATGGTAAATGATGGACAAGCATCTACACTACAACAAACACACGTGGCACTTTGTGCATTTCAATTAGTTTCCCCATTATAAAGCGTTAAAGTGTACCCGCGTGACGATTCCGTGTGAGGTCGACCTCTATCAATGAAAATTTGATGAGTTCCGCCTTGACAGGGAACGAAGGACGTTTAAGCCACATCTTTCAAATTTATGGTAAATGATGGACAAGCACCTACACTACAACAAACACGCGTGGCACTTTGTGCATTTCAATTAGTTTCCCCATTATAAAGCGTTAAAGTGTACCCGCGTGACGATTCCGTGTGAGGTCGACCTCTATCAATGAAAATTTGATGAGTTCCGCCTTGACAGGGAACGAAGGACGTTTAAGCCACATCTTTCAAATTTATGGTAAATGATGGACAAGCATCTACACTACAAGAAACACGCGTGGCACTTTGTGCATTTCAATTAGTTTCCCCATTATAAAGCGTTAAAGTGTACCCGCGTGACGATTCCGTGTGAGGTCGACCTCTATCAATGAAAATTTGATGAGTTCCGCCTTGACAGGGAACGAAGGACGTTTAAGCCACATCTTTCAAATTTATGGTAAATGATGGGCAAACATCTACACTACAACAAACACGCGTGGCACTTTGTGCATTTCAATTAGTTTCCCCATTATAAAGCGTTAAAGTGTACCCGCGTGACGATTCCGTGTGAGGTCGACCTCTATCAATGAAAATTTGATGAGTTCCGCCTTGACAGGGAACGAAGGACGTTTAAGCCACATCTTTCAAATTTATGGTAAATGATGGACAAGCATCTACACTACAACAAACACGCGTGGCACTTTGTGCATTTCAATTAGTTTCCCCATTATAAAGCGTTAAAGTGTACCCGCGTGACGATTCCGTGTGAGGTCGACCTCTATCCATGAAAATTTGATGAGTTCCGCCTTGATAGGGAACAAAGGACGTTTAAGCCACATCTTTCAAATTTATGGTAAATGATGGGCAAGCATCTACACTACAACAAACACGCGTGGCACTTTGTGCATTTCAATTAGTTTCCCCATTATAGCGCGTTAAAGTGTACCCGCGTGACGATTCCATGTCAGGTCGACCTCTATCCATGAAAATTTGATGAGTTCCGCCTTGATAGGGAACAAAGGACGTTTAAGCCACATCTTTCAAATTTATGGTAAATGATGGGCAAGCATCTACACACTACAACAAACACGCGTGGCACTTTGTGCATTTCAATTAGTTTCCCCATTATAAAGCGTTAAAGTGTACCCGCGTGACGATTCCGTGTGAGGTCGACCTCTATCAATGAAAATTTGATGAGTTCCGCCTTGACAGGGAACGAAGGACGTTTAAGCCACATCTTTCAAATTTATGGTAAATGATGGGCAAACATCTACACTACAACAAACACGCGTGGCACTTTGTGCATTTCAATTAGTTTCCCCATTATAAAGCGTTAAAGTGTACCCGCGTGACGATTCCGTGTGAGGTCGACCTCTATCCATGAAAATTTGATGAGTTCCGCCTTGATAGGGAACAAAGGACGTTTAAGCCACATCTTTCAAATTTATGGTAAATGATGGGCAAGCATCTACACTACAACAAACACGCGTGGCACTTTGTGCATTTCAATTAGTTTCCCCATTATAGCGCGTTAAAGTGTACCCGCGTGACGATTCCATGTCAGGTCGACCTCTATCCATGAAAATTTGATGAGTTCCGCCTTGATAGGGAACAAAGGACGTTTAAGCCACATCTTTCAAATTTATGGTAAATGATGGGCAAGCATCTACACACTACAACAAACACGCGTGGCACTTTGTGCATTTCAATTAGTTTCCCCATTATAGCGCATTAAAGTGTACCCGCGTGACGACTCCATGTCAGGTCGACCTCTATCCATGAAAATTTGATGAGTTCCGCCTTGACAGGGAACGAAGGACGTTTAAGCCACATCTTTCAAATTTATGGTAAATGATGGACAAGCATCTCCACTACAACAAACACGCGTGGCACTTTGTGCATTCCAATTAGTTTCCCCATTATAGCGCGTTAAAGTGTACCCGCGTGACGATTCCATGTCAGGTCGACCTCTATCAATGAAAATTTGATGAGTTCCGCCTTGACAGGGAACGAAGGACGTACGTTTAAGCCACATCTTTCAAATTTATGGTAAATGATGGACAAGCATCTCCACTACAACAAACACGCGTGGCACTTTGTGCATTTCAATTAGTTTCCCCATTATAGCGCGTTAAAGTGTACCCGCGTGACGATTCCATGTCAGGTCGACCTCTATCAATGAAAATTTGATGAGTTCCGCCTTGACAGGGAACGAAGGACGTTTAAGCCACATCTTTCAAATTTATGGTAAATGATGGACAAGCATCTACACTACAACAAACAAGCGTGGCACTTTGTGCATTTCAATTAGTTTCCCCATTATAGCGCGTTAAAGTGTACCCGCGTGACGATTCCATGTCAGGTCGACCTCTATCAATGAAAATTTGATGAGTTCCGCCTTGACAGGGAACGAAGGACGTTTAAGCCACATCTTTCAAATTTATGGTAAATGATGGGCAAGCATCTACACTACAACAAACACGCGTGGCACTTTGTGCATTTCAATTAGTTTCCCCATTATAGCGCGTTAAAGTGTACCCGCGTGACGATTCCATGTCAGGTCGACCTCTATCAATGAAAATTTGATGAGTTCCGCCTTTACAGGGAACGAAGGACGTTTAAGCCACATCTTTCAAATTTATGGTAAATGATGGGCAAGCATCTACACTACAACAAACACGCGTGGCACTTTGTGCATTTCAATTAGTTTCCCCATTATAGCGCGTTAAAGTGTACCCGCGTGACGATTCCATGTCAGGTCGACCTCTATCAATGAAAATTTGATGAGTTCCGCCTTTACAGGGAACGAAGGACGTTTAAGCCACATCTTTCAAATTTATGGTAAATGATGGGCAAGCATCTACACTACAACAAACACGCGTGGTACTTTGTGCATTTGAATTAGTTTCCCCATTATAGCGCGTTAAAGTGTACCCGCGTGACGATTCCATGTCAGGTCGACCTCTATCCATGAAAATTTGATGAGTTCCACCTTGACAGGGACAGGGACAAGGACGTTTAAGCTACAGCCCTTTTCCCTGAGATGTTTGCATTCGTTACAGGACCGAAATTTATGGTAAATGTATCATGTATCAACGCTACAACAAACACGCGTGGTAATTCGTTCATCTTAAGTACCCTTACCATTAGAGCGCGTCAAAGTTGACCCACATAATTGATTCCGTTGTCACATCGACCTGGAGTTTATAGTCAAGAAAGGGCGTTTATGCCACAAGTCCGAAATTTACTTTAAATGATTGACAATAATCTACATTACAACAAACGCGCGTGGTATTGTGCAAAACGGGGATTCCTGTTGCGGTGAAGTAAGTGGGAGTGCAAGAGGAAGTCATCTGCTATTCACATATTAACTGCACAGACGATCGCACAGCATTAGGGCAACTAAATCAGCCCATGCAGTGTGGCATAGGTCCAGTACGGCATTATTAAGCCAAAACTCTGACGCTCTCGACCTGCAAATACTCTCATACCTACCTGTGTTTAACTACCTCTACAAAAAAAAAAAAAAAGAAATCAAAAAGAAGAAAAAAAAACAAGCAGACCGCGGATCGAACCACGTCCCCCGAAAGCAGTGACCAACATCTTTATCACTGAGCCAACGCTGCCCATACCTCCTCCGTGCAGGAATGAAGGTAGAGACTCTGCGCAAGCCACACCGAGTTTGTCAATACTTTTGTCGTGGGAACAAAATTGCAGCGTCCCACAATAGCGCAGAAAGTTGCAAAGCGTACAAGACAAATTCAACTTTCATGTCCTACATGCGCATTTTCTGGAGAAAATGGTAAAGGTAAGCGTCAACAGATATTCTAACAAAACCAGGTGGAATGCATTGCTTCAATGGAGGGCAGCAAGTACGCCGGTCAAGCCAAATTTAAGAAACCGTGCGTCCCAGCTATTGCATTCCCCGTAGACCCGGCGGGAGGTTGGAAACAAAGAGGAGGAAAACGCACCACGTGACGCGCCTCGGCGAATGAGCAAGGCGGCGGCACGGGGAAAGCGAATGCGATACTCTTCCCCCGGGTACAGTGACTCTAGCGCGCCCCAGTGCCGTGTATGCCAAAGGAAGTCTGGCCATTAATGGAACATGCCTATACCTGGAGCTCCACCCACTTTTTGAGCTCTCTGGCCAATCACGAGCCAAATTAGAGTTCGCTATTAATCCCAGGCTATCCAAGGAGGAGGAGGAGTGTCGTTGGGAGGAACCCGAGAGGTCTGCTTGCCTGATTAGGCGGCATGTTTCTCGGGAAGGGAAAGGTGGTGGAGAGGAAAGGGTGAAGTGGAGGGAGGATGGCTGCGTCCATGGGCCGAGGGCATACGCCTATTACACATCTGAGGGAAACCCAGGAAAAAACCCAGACGGCACAGCCGGCCCGCGGATTCGAACCGCGGACCTCCCAGTCTCCAAGCGCACGCGTTACCGCTGCGCCACCGGAGCTGGTCCCATGCTATCCAATCTACACTTTACCGTGATTCACTGGGTGCCGACATTTTCGGGAAACTGGATTGGATTTGATTGAATAGGATATTCCCTGTCGACCTAGCAACATAATGGATTTTGCGTCCACTGTTAACGGCGCCACATGGATGGAGAGGGGCATGTCGGGATGCCTCAGATTAGCAGAAGTGCTTGCTAGCAGAACTGATTGGCCGGAAGAACCGCTTGTTGGAACAGACTGCCGGTATTATACATATTTTAACTATGAAACATAACAAGATTGAATCAAGAACGGGCAAAGGTGTGTATATTAATAAAAGTATGCCATAAAATGCAAATTTTTGGCCATCCGTAGCGTTGTTCTTGCTATTTGCCTGTGTTCGCTGTCGTTACTAGGCATAACAGGGACGACGAAACATATTATTTTCAGGTAAGCATCGACACTGGAACGTAATTTAAATGTGATTTGCAAGATAACTGCAACAGAATGTACACTTACGGAATAAAATTGAAGTAATTTGTGAAAAAAATTGTCATGAAATCCTCGCTTCGCTATTCCAAGCTACGCCGCCATTTTCGGGAAAATTTTGGTGTCATGGCGGCCCGCATAGGAAACAGCAGCCAATGAAAAACGCTGAATTTGATTGACAGTTCGAGCCTCTTTTTTAGGCTCCTCCTAATGGCCAAACTCCCTTTGGCATACACGGCACTGGCGCGCCCCTGTCCACAGTGCCCTCTGTTGCACGGCGACGCAGAATTTGCGAAGCATACGGTCACGTGATACTGTCACTTGTCCGGCGGCGTGATCGAAACACGTGAATTAAACGCTAGAAAAGAAGACGAAGGTGAAACGCTTTCGCGATTATTGTGCTCCCGTCGACTGCTCAACAGAACTAGAGAGACGGGACAACAAGGACTGGGAGAGACTGGGAGTAAGGGACTATGTAGGTTGCGTTCGTTTATTGGACCCTAGCAACTTGAGAGCCGAGAGAGTCGACTCTTGGTGGGCGAAAATGCTGCGGTGTAGCTCTCATGACGTCGCCCACGTGACACTAACTCCCGTTCTAAAATTCAAGGATTCAACACTAGAGGTGATCAAGAGTCGACTCGCACCGACTCTCCTTTCGAGGTGAGTCGCTAGAGTCGATGACGTACGATGACTCTCATACGTCACGACTCCGACTCGCGGGTCGCCCGAGCTTAATAAACGAACACACCCGTAGTTGACATGCATGACCTTTATTGCCAATACAAACATCGTTCACGTTCATTAGTTGGCCTTCATCCGCAGAGGCTGCAGTACGACTCGCGAAAATCACTGCTTTCCCCATAGCTTTCCATGCAAAAGCACAAAATGGAAGACAGCGCCGCCGTGCCATCTGCCGCGTAAAGTCAGCAACTGCGTTTTCTCTCTCCCCCAACGTGACAGTCTCTGTTCGCGTGCCGGCGCTTGCTTGTAGGGACAGTGTCATCTCCTAGTCTTCTTACCAGCTCACGTGGCTCAGTGGTTAGCGTGCTGGTCATGTCACGTCGAGACTGGGAGGTACCCGGGTTCGAATCCCGGTGCCGGCTGTGCTGTCTGGGGTTTTTCCTGGGTTTTCCTCAGACGCTTTCAGACACAGTTCCCTTAGAAGTCGGCCCTGGACGCACATTCCCCCAGGGCGCGAGTCGTGACGTTGCCCATATACATGAGGCCGACAACGGCAAGCCCTATCACCACCACTACCACCTAGTCTTCTTACTCCGTGGCTAGGGTCAACGAATGGATGCATTAACCTGCTCGGCCATGCCGCTGGACCACTGTTTATTTTAGAGGACATTTATGAAATTTGCCTTTCCTATCCCAGAGCCAGTCGATACATGGCATTATGCAGAGGAAGAGCGCAGATAAGCTGAACGATAGGTTTACTGGGTAGCAAGAACAGGAATGCACGATCAAGCTGAAGTAACACCAGGCTGATCTCAATCTTCAACACTCCCCTGCCTCAAAGTGAAAAACGAGGCATGTTGGTGTTGATCTTGCATGACGAATTAGCACTGGGAACGGGACAGAGAGAAGTGCGATACTTAAAAACAGTACCATGTTGCCAATAAATGCTTCTGTTGGAAGTCTAGCACCTGTCCTGTCATCTCTTCTCTCTGTCCCGCTCCCAATGCTAGTTCCTCATGCAAGACTCTCCTGCCTGCAGCATATCACCTGCAGGACACCTAGAGGATGCAGCAGTTCAATAGGTAGGCGGATGCAAGCCCAGGTAGTAGTCTTCAGAGAACCTGAACGTACACGTCCATCGTGCCCCCTATGGACTTTTTGTACCCTGGCCAATTTCTATAGCATCCTCGGCTGACGCTGGTCTGCAAAAATCACAAGGTGATGTTCCCACCCAGCAAACCATTAATATCCCTGTGACATCCTTAAAAGGCTGCGAACGTTTGGAATGTCTGGACATCCACAGGATAGAGGTGGGATATCCCACAAAACATCTGCGTTTTGGTCTTTCACGACAAACAACAGATGTTCAACAAACGTCTGCAGGATATCGTGCTCAGAATGTTTAAATATCCCGTAGAAAGCAAACCTCCAGATCCCAGGGATATTCATCGGAGGTCCAGGAGAGCAGGATTTGGGCACCGAATGAACGCCGCAGGAACGTCACCAGGATGTCGTGCAGAGATATACGGATGAATGTTGGAGGTTTATAAAATCTTGTTCTGAATGCCAAATTAATTGTATCTTTTCCATAGCGCTGGCAGCAAGCAAAAATAACTTGTCTGAGTGTGAGATAGAGTGAACAAGTAAAAGCTTGTAACAAGTATAAGTAACAGAAATGTATTTACAAAGCACTCGCCAAGCAACAGAGCAAGATATTGGTTTTACAGATCCACTCAGCAGGTAACCACATCATGGAGCACGGTATTTGACAGGAAGGTGGTGGTGGTGGTGGTGATGGTGAAAGGGCTTGCCGTTGTCGGCCTCACGTATGTGGGCAACGTCACGACTGACGCCCTGGGGAAATGTGCGTCCTGGGCCGACTGCTTGACAGGAAGGGATGTCTGGAATGCTGCTGGCTGTACTTTGATTCGTTGAAGGTGCACGGGAATCGCGAGGACGTATTGTCGTCACCACACTACAATGTCACCGTTTTACACCCCACTACACTTAACAAACGTGCCCCAACAATTTGTATCTCAGTATATGCTTCACCCAGTTATCAAAATGGACGTTACTGTGGTTACCTCCCCCCCCCCCACCTGCAATGTAAACGAAATGTTTGTAAACTATTTGCAACGGAAACTTTGTTATTCGCACAACTCAGGTCACGTCACCTCAATTCATTGATTGGGGAGATTCTCGCCTTACCCCAACGTACATGAGGTGAGGGCACCTTTACCTGTCCTCGTGAGTATGCCCACTTCTGAAGCTAACGCAACAGGTAAAAACAAGGTGCCAAGTTTCCTCATGCCACAGTAAATAAAACTGATTGCTGATCCTGTGATTGAGCAATGTTAACTAACCCAAATAGTTTATGCCATTTTATGTTCTGTGCTGTATTATCTATACAGGGTGTTTCACCTAAAGTGAAAAAAATTCTAACCATATACTCTGCAGACGATTGTGGAATTTTTTGCTACCATTGGGAGGAAGTCCGGAAAATTTTCAATTATGCAAAATTTATTTTTGCAACTGAACTTCAAAAATTGCCAAGCCAACTTCACGTTCTTTTTTTCTTACAGAAATAAGCCCTCCACGAATAACCCCAGACCCAACAATGTCGCATCAGAAATAGCTGAAAAAAAATTTGTAAAGCCCTATCTGCTTGACTTTCCGAAACAAACACATGCAAAATGTGCGTCTAGAGGAGGAAGTGTACAACCTTCATTTGGTTTGCCTTCTTTGTGATAAGGCAGTTGTCACCAGCATCAAGGTTAAAGCAGGAGAAAGAAAGGCAAAACAAGAGGTGGGAACATTTCCTCCTCTCCACGCACCTTCCGTGCGTTTTTCCCAATCAAGGAGGTGGGGTTCGACTATCCGGACACCGCGGGAGTTGCCCCTTTTCGTCCAGATAACGAATTTCCAGATAACCGAACCCAGCAAAATATCTGAGAAACCCAAAACATTTGGGAGACCTCTTTATTGTTTCGGAAAAGTAAACAAGGAAAAGATCGTTACTTCAAAAATTAATGTGAAGCGAGCTGCTTGAAATTAATAGGCACGTGTCAGACAGAATTTTGGTAATAGCCATGGCATCTGCTGCGTCACCGTACTGTTCACAGAAGGGTAATGCTACAGAAAGTTGGTCCTGCACATGGGTTTCTGCAAATGCATTTAGCTTAGGTCGTAAGACAAGGCAATGTTTTCGGATGGCCTGGACGGGTGTAGCACGATTCCCCCGTCCCAACTCCCCCGTCTCATTTCCCCCACGCCGTCTCCCCGTGTGTCAATTCTCCCCGTGCCAATTCTCCCATGTCAATTCCCCCGTGACACTTTTCGCGCAGTCTGCGTTTCAGAAAGGAAACAAAGACTTTCCTAGGCGTCGACTGTGACGCATTAATCAGTAGTAGTAACTGATCAGTAGTAGTAACTGATCGCACTGATCAGTAGATCAGTAATCATTAATCTGTAGTTAATCAAATGATCTCATCAGTCTTTCAATTCGTATATGTCAGTCCATATAATTAGCCTTTAATTACCCTCAATTACTTTCAGTTGCCCTGTAATTACCCTTTAATTAGCTGAGGTAATCTTGAATTTCATTTCCTTATCTTTAATTACGTTTACTTGCTTGAATTACTCTCAATTTCGTTTTAATTGACGTTAATTACATTTTTAATTACATTTAATTACCTCCAGTAAACTGCGGTTACCTTCGGTAATCTTTAATTTAATTTAATATTTTTCTTAATTACATATATCTTACATTCATTACCTTTAAACCCAACTTTCTTGCTTTAATTACCTCTAATCAACTTTAATTACCCTTACCCTTAATTACCTTCGACTACTTCAATTTCAAATCATTTACCTGCATTTACATTTACCTCCTTATATCCCCTTTACATGTCCACTTATGGGCACCGTGCACTAGCGAGAGGACGCTGCGGTCGCTTGATCGGCAGCGCCACCCGTGGCGATTTCGCGCGTAACGGTCTGGTACTGACGCCGTATACGCCTTCGCGTATGTAGCCTTGGTGCGTACGGGTGTTTTACCGAATTTTATATGTCGGCTTTGGGGCTTTGGACTCATTAACCCGTGAGACTACTTGTGTGGAAGTGGTTTGTCACGTAAAATGTATGCGATGGGGAAGCCTTTTGCACGTGGAACATTATGTGTCTATGCACAATGTGTGACACACTGTGTAGCGCAGACAAGCGTGTAGTATTCGTGGCCCGTATTTACGTGAAGTTAAGTGCATATTTATCCGCAAGGGACTACCAATTATAGACTACACATCAGAGACTGGCTACGTCCAGTACCTGCGCTATGAGGACGGAAATCTCTCACTGAAGAATTCACATGAATAATACAGTCAACAACAAATTGGAATATACATTACGAAGATAGCGGGAAAAAACGTTCTCGTTTCTTTCTTATGCATAATCCGTTAACGTGATGATGCACTGTGAGGATAAGTTTCTTAGTCAAATAATTCCCAATCTTGCATCGCTCAAGGCGGGGGATTCCCTTTTAGCCCTATGTGCCTGCATTTGATGCACAGTCATAGCAATAAAAATCAATCAGTCAATCAAGATTGTTTCAGGATATAAATAAGGCGTGTTTCTGTTTGAAACTGGATATGTAATGATAATAAGTTTTATTAGTGCTAAACAACGACCACAGCGGCCTTATAGTATAGATGAACATAGCGCATCAGACACATTGTCGCAAATTGCAACATAGAAGCAGCCAGAAATATCACGCAAAAGAAACACAAAACAAACTATGCTAAAAAATAAAAAAATGACAATAATTAAGAAGAAACAGTGAGGTTGCTGTTCGACAAACTCATGATTACTTTTGTGTGTGTTTACGTGTGTGTGTGCGGACGAATACGAAGGAGCAAAGAACCACTTGTAAACCGAGATCACAAGATTTGGCAACGATAATAAGATCATAGGGACAGAATGCACCTATATAAAATGATGACAGCTTGCGAAACGCAGCTCTGGGAGGACAAATAATTCCCCGTGTTCGCATACAAGCTTTACTATTGAAGGAAGACGATGTCCAAATCCAGTCTTCGCCGACACGCCGCCGAATTAGGGTCCGAGAAAAAGAGCTAAATACTGTACAACATATGGCAGACACTAATTTTACCCAAGCTCCACGATGTTCATTGGTCATTCATTGGTGTATTTCGCAACTTTTTCACGTCAGTTGCTGTGCTATAAGTCCGCATCGTGACGCTTAACTGGTCATTGACAAATATACTAAATGCAAGGAATGAGTTCTTAGTTTGAAACAACGGATTTGAGCGGCACGTTGGGTGGATTGCCGTGAAAGCGCTCTCTCAAATACGTGATCAGCGGGACGATACAGCGAGAAGGACGAAAACTTTACGGCAAGTTGCCTCTCTTTCACAATAACTTGGTTGTCGTGGCAGATTACCACATAGAATTAATTTCCATTTTGTCTTCTCCTTTGACTTTCTATGCAGGCAGCTTCAAACCGCTCTTTTCGAACGGCGAAACTAGCACAGCACTGCTAGACGCTGCTGGCTGGTACCAGGGCATTACGCCGCGTTTCCCTTCGAGGGGCCGCTGCCGTCGATAGAAAACTCTAGCGCACGGTGCCCATACCGCTGTCTCGGTGGCTTCACCATCTCATACAAGGACACACACACATACATATAGCTTTTTCCATTTTGACACTCCTAGCGCTAACGCATTAAAATTTGTTTAATCTCCCGAGCCATTGTTCTGTTGTAACCGTTGCGGGTCACTGCACTACGGCGGGGAAATCCGACGGGTGAATTGGGGGAGGTGGAGATGAGCCGGTTGCTTCGTGCTGGGGGAATCGGGACGGGGGAGTTTAAATCGGGGGAATCGTGCACCACCCGCCTGGACGCTGACGTTCACATGTGGATTTCTTTGCCAGGTGGGTGCAGGGCACCTCTTCCGCTTATCATCTGCCATCTCTACTGTGTGCCCGCACACAACAAAAGGGGAGAGACCTCTGAAGAAAGGGGAGTCAAACAGAGGGTACAGAATGCCCTGGTGGGATGTCACCCTTTTCCGGAATAATGTGAACACAGCCCACTCCAGGGACAGAGGACATTGACACTTTTCCAGATAATCTAATCAGAACGAAAGGGTCTGGTGTAATGTGAAGTACCCTGTGAAAACCAAGGAGTGTCTAAAAATATAGTACTGAAGTTAATAATCAGAGCCTTATGAGACGGAAATCGTGCTCCGAGACCTCGTCGCGCGTCAAGTTCCTTTCATTTTAACTTGTCCATTTATACATAAAGATTGAGTTCAAGGAGTTATTCCGAAATCCTAAACTGTTTGGAGAAGGCGTTTGATCGAAGACCGCTTGGTCGCAAGCCGTTCGATCGAAAGCCGGTTGATCGAAGCCGTTTGTTCGAAAGACGTTTTTTCGAAGGGAGTTCGAAGCTCGCAGCGTGTCCTTAGCACCTCTTTTTCTGTAACTTTTGATTCGAACATATGGAGCATGAGGCAATCAGTGTCCTCTCCTTTTTTTTTTTTTTTTTTTGGCTGGAGGGCTTTCAGCTAAAGAGGGGAGACCACTGGTCATTTGCAGAAAGGTTTTATTGGTCATTCACGAACAGCACAGCCTTCTGGCTTTTTACTCTCTCCCATCCGAAAGGAAATAAAATTGAATAAAACTGAATTGAATTGAATAGAACAATGCGGAAGCATCCCCCGTAGCTGTAGGACACATACAGAAGAAAATGTCTTCAAGTTGGGAGCAGCCAATAGTCTGTGCTTCTTCTGGGCACCCTTTTCATTGTTGGGATCCGAAATGGGATAGTGATATGTGCACGAAAGGCACTCGAAGCCTGAATGCTAAGAAGGAAATTTCGCCATAGTATAAAATACAGATATTGTATTAACAGCCATATAAAACTTTAGTTCAGTCTTGTTTAGAGTATGCATCTGCTCCAAACGAAGCAATAAAAAAATAAATCAAACGACCGTTGCCGTTTCGATCAAACAGTGTTCGATCAAATGACTTTCGACCAAATGTCCCGCGTTCGATCAAACGGCTTTTGTACGTTCTTGCCGAGACAATTTCTCCGGGGGACATTTTTCCCTGGGGACGGTTCTGCCTGGGGACATTTTTTTCCGGGGAAGAAAATCTGGCATCTCTGGCGAGCTTTGATTATATGAAACGACTTCTCCGTGATCATTCCTTCATTTGGCAACTAGCGCTCATATTCATCTCTGGAAACCCCAATTTTGTAATTGCATCTGTGTTGCCCTTCAAGAATAGTGATTTTCCTAAAATACGCATAAATTTGGCTCACATGGTGTCCAGTTCTTCAGCTTTACCACGACCGAATTTCACGTTTTCAAGTTACGATTGAATTAACTGAGACCTCAGCATTCAACACAACGAAATCTGGAGTAAAAATTTAAGCTTCAGAAATTCTTCTAAAAAAAAGAAAGGAACTGTACTTCTGCCAACTGTACCGAACTGTACTTTTTTGCCACACTCAAACAAGAACCTGTTATGTTGTCGGGTGACCATAGTTATTATTTTTCTCCAATGTGTCCTTTTATTTTTTGTCGAATCGTTCCTCTTGGCGTTCAGGAAAAAAAAAAAAAAAGACTGTGTAGGGAACTTCCGCTACGAGGCCTTGCCGCTCGACCTTCCCATATCTTTTTTGGTTGGTTTCCGTGTGTCGACCCGAAGCCTTTATCGCCCTTCACCTCCTTTGTACGGTTTTGCAACCTGGTACACCAGAAGAAAAGGGGTCCCCTGTCACGGTTAGGCCTCATATCCTCCAAATGCCCATTTCCACCGACGTCCCAAATCAACCAAAAGCTCATTTCATCCGAAAAAATGTTCGGAGGTTCTGGGCTCTCGGTTGATCTGGGCACGCGGGTGGCAGTGACCCATATCCCCCAAATGCTCTTTTCATCCGAGCGCCCAGAACCACCGAAAGCGGGATACTTGAAAGGACACGCTTCCCCCGTTTGTCAGGGAGAAGAGGAAGGCTGAGCGGTTTTTGGGTGTGCGGGAATCCAATCCTGCAACTGAGTCAGAAGTGAAGTTTGCAAAGGAAAGACTATTGATGTCGATCGCGTTCAAGAAATGATCCGATCCGAACAGAGAGATATTTTCCATGTGAGTGACCGGGCTCCAGGCACTGTGTAGGTCATCATAGTGGAAAGCAAATAGTAACAAAGCGCCCACTTTACAGGTCTCGAAGAAGGCTACAAAAAGGACCTCCTCCTTTACTTTTCTTTTATGCGTTCTGTTAATACAGTTCAGACGTCCAGAAAACACGCTATTAACCGGCTGAAATAACTCCTAGAAAAAGCTTGCAAACAGTATCTCCTCTGAAGGCGTTTGAGGTTGGTGTGCTTTCCGCAGTCCCGCTAAATGTTCCAGCCACAGAACATACCACTCCCACCATGCCCTTTTTCCGTGAATCGTGACGCGGACTTCCATGACCTTCCGAAGATGGTGCTTCTCCCGTCAGCAACGTGCATACCAATAAAATTCATTTTCGGGATACCTCTCCGTTCAGATCACTTCTTGAACGGGATCTCATTTGTACACACCGAGTGTCGTGTCATTTCTATCCAACTACGCTCAAGCTTCTTTAATACAGATCTCGTGCATCAGCTCTCATATTTATATTAGTCATATATGTTACATCTCTAAGGAGAACTATTAGTAAGCAGGGGAACAAAGGAAGCTGTGCAAATCAACGGACCGCATACCTCACGCTACAGACCATTTCGAGCACCGTATGAGCAGCAGTCAGGAACCCACGTGACCCTCTCTGGCGAGTTGAAGGAAGTACAGCTCGAAGCAGAGTTAACTGGAACGCCACTTCGACCGCTGAATCGGGAAGAAAATCGCCCTAGCGGCGCTTAGGAGAAATAAAGGGAAATAATGTTTCCACTGTCCTACTTATGGCGAATTGGGGTGGTCATTTAGTTACAACACCGCCTGGCGCTCGGAAATTGCTAGGTCGGCTCCGGAGCTGGATCATGTGACAGTTGCCACCCGAACATGAGTGCCAGGGATCTGGCGGTTAGGATCAGGATCAGGCTCGCCTCATCCCTTTTGAATTAGGGCAGAGTTCGTACACTTGGATCACGCTAGGGCCATCGCGGTCGCCTGTCTTCGGGTTCCGTCGTGTGCTAAATCACGTGAACTTCGACGTGCGGTCCAATGAGAGCTCTCGCCACTGTTGCAGTGCGGATTTGACGACACCTGATATAGTTGGGCAACCCGCTGCTCGATCGTTTCGAGACCTGACGAAATCAGCAAAAGCTGGGAAATTCCGGGCGCACGGAAAGTGCCACGCGAACATGCAGGATTGCTTGACTGCTCGAGATCTGTCAAAAAAAAAAAAAAAATAGAAAAGAAAAGTTGCCACCAAATGACCGCCACTCGCCATGATGCTGCGAGGGTGTCCGCCTTGGCATGAGTTGTTGACTCGGCATTACTCTCAACGGTGGTTATCATCGCGATGTTTGTTTGGGTTTGAGACGATTATGTAAAGGTGTATGCTGGCCGATATCACGCGGATACGATGCTGTTATCTCATTGATACGCGCAAAGGTGGACAGCAACTCCAATAAATTTTCCACTAGACCCTGTGCATCTTCATTTGTTTTATCACAAATCTGAAAATGCCCCACTGAGCGAACGCGACCACTTTCGCGTGTATCAATGAGATAAAGGCATCGTATCCGTGGGATATCAGCCGGCATACACCTTCACATAGTCGCCGCAAACACAAAAAAAAAAAAACATCGCGACGATAACCACAGCTAAGGGCAATGCCGAGTCAATAGCTCACGGCAAGACTTACACCTCCACAGCAACAGTGGGACAGTCGGAACACTATTTGCCTTTATTTCTCGTAAGAGCCGCTAGGGTTGCTCCCTCCCCGAGTTTAGCTCCGCCAGTCGAAGTGGCGTTCCAGTTAACTCTGCCTCGAGCTGTACCGCTCACCCTTCCTCCTCTCCCTGTTAAACGGTGGACGCGTGTCCTTTGAAGTATCCCGCTTTCGGTGGTTCTGGGCGCTTGGATGAAAAGATCATTTGGGGGATATGGGTCACTGCCACTCGCATGCCCAGATCAACCGAAAGCCCAGAACCTCCGAATATTTTTTGGAGGAAATGAGCTTTTGGTTGAATTGAGACGTCGGTGGAAATGGGCGTTTGGAGGATATGATCTGCTACCCCCTGTCACTGGGGTTGTCGACTGACATCATTTTTCTGAGCGTGTGTAAGGTAAAAGAAGAAGAAGGGAGAACATGGAGGAAAGGAGCCTTTCAAATATGTTACTGAAGCTTTCGGTAATAATAAGAAGTCTGTTCTACGACGGAATTTTTGAAAAGTCTTTTGCACCAACGCCTTGTAAATGAATTCAGATATTTGATAATGCTTACTTACCAGAAATATACATATCAAAATGTCATTTTTGCATGAATAATAGAGTTATTATCAAGGTAAATTGCATGTTGTAAAAACATTTTTGGGATCCCTCATATAGGACCCCGATTAGCGAATGCTGCCCTTCTAGACGCAGGCGGGTAAACTTTGTTGTGCATTTCTCACACACAAAATATTGACTTTGTCGCAGGCAATGCTATGTACCTCATAACTTTAATGAGCTCCCCTTCGACAGTTTTTCTTTGGAATCGAAGTACAAACTAAAAAAAGCGCTACGGCAACTTTATCATAGGATGTAGTACCTTTATATGTTCATATACTGTCAAACTGTATGCCGCTGGCTGCTTCAGGGCGAGTGCCACAAGCCTTTCGGCTTAGACGGGCCCGTTTTATTATATTTGTAGTTTGCTTTCTTGAGTAAAATTATTATTATTATTATTATGTAAGCGAGTGTAAAAAAAAAAAGAAGAAGAAGAAAAAGAATAGGGAATACCGTTTCGAGGTTTCGAGCACTGTAAGCGCTGTGTGTAAGCAATGTTTATAGCCTGATTTGTAGCCGCTGGTAGATCCAATTGAAAGCCTCCGAGATACCGGCATCCGTAGTATCCGATCACACTTGTACGTCGGCGACTCGGCATACAGTAAGTATGCACTAGTAAAACAATACGAAGAGCAACTAAACATTCCATAATCAGTCAGTACAGGCGGTAATGACTTGTGAAAACAATAATTGTAGCATAAATATATAAAAACAAAAAATAAATATATAAGAACAAAAAAATAAAAATAAAGTACTCATGTAGCAATAGGAGACGAGCAAAAAGACGTGGATGTCTCAAATCGAACTGCGGACCTTTCGTGGCAAAGTCCGACACTTTACCGCATTCGTTAATTTCCGGGCGTATGAGGCTTACTTGTTTGTGTCGTCCCTAAGTGTGGTCTGCCTCGGCCAAATCTCGTTGTTTACGACACTTTACCACTCGACAACCACACCATGCACAATGGGGATTATTTCGGGAGTCGGAGGCGAACGGCGTGATAAGGACGGCGAGTGTGGCGCCATCTAGAATCGGGAAAATCGTGAATCGGAGTTGCTCCCCGACTGGTATGGCCTCTTAACGTCGGAAACATGGAAATTACTTGGATATGCTACAAATCACACAGCACAATAACTTTGAAGCAGCAAATATACGGTGAGTAGCATATGTGTAACCTACAATATGGCGGCCGAATGCAGCACATCTCTGCGTGCTAGCGACAGCGGCGGTCTCCCGCGGATAGATTTTTATTTTTGACCTTGAAGAGTGGGGAGTTTCATCGCCACAGGCGATACTCTACCCCATTGCTGGTGGGAATGCGGGGAATAAAATAACGAACCCCTTCACAACGATCGAAGTCCGATGGTGTCCAAAAATGTCAGAAGAGCTTTGAGCGCAGAGCGTTGCTCTGCTGGATTGGGCCAGGGACCAAGCAATTTCGATAGGGAGAAAGGGCGACAGTCCAGCTGACGAAGAGACTCGGAGAGTGTGGTTCAGGAATGTTGGTAGTGAGGGCAATGAAGAAGAATATGCTCCCTCTCCCGCGGATGACGTCATGTGAACGGGGCAAAACAGTGATGTAACTGTGTTTTCTACCCAACAGTTTAATGTGCATTCCCACAGACATCTCAGTGAGGGCACTCTGATGGGTAGAAATCGGCTTTCACCCTATAGAGGCAACCTTCGTGTACGACTCTGTGTACAACAAGTGTACGAACTCTGCCCTAATTCAAAAGGGATGAGGCGAGCCTGATCCTGATCCTAACCGCCAGATCCCTGGCACTCATGTTCGGGTGGCAACTGTCACATGATCCAGCTCCGGAGCCGACCTAGCAATTTCCGAGCGCCAGGCGGTGTTGTAACTAAATTGCGATTCGGGGTGCAAACTGGGGTGAAGAATCGGGTTAAGCCCTTCAGGTTCTATTTATGGCGAGGGCTTCAATATTCTGCATAAATAATTATAAGCTGCAGGTATCACATGAGAGAATATACATAGGGCTGCACAATATCAGTTCACAGATGTGATTCAACTACTGAATTCTAAAGATCATAGTAACAGAAGAAAAAAATATTGATAAAATAGAGAGTGCTGCTTTTTTTTTTTTTTCTTGCTGCTGATTCCAGTTTTACCTTTTTTAGGGGTGTGCGAATATTCGAGTTCTCGAATTCGAATCTATAATCAAGCGCTCGAACTATTCGGTTCGCGAATCGAATATCCAATGTTCGATTTTTCGAATATTCGACTATCCCCCCATTATGAATGATACAACCCGAAAGTGGGATGATGCTTCCGTGCATGAGGTGAAGCCTGCTTTACAAAATTGCAAAATTGGCGCCCCTCCCACATGCAGTTTAGCGGTGTCGAGGGGGACTTTGATTTGATGTCTGTGAGGTTGCCTTTAAAAAGTTAGGGCTCTTGAATAATGATAACAGCTCACGAACAAGAAGGGAGTCCTTTATGTCTAAAATTTCAGCAATGCAACTTCATAGGGCGAGAAAAAAGAAACTAAAGGTTGTTCATGGCAAAGCTGAGGCAGGATGCCAATTCGTTTGTTTCACAAATGGCCTGTGGTTGTCTGAAACAATTACATCCTCATCCGTATAACATGCCACTGCCTGACATAAAATTTTGAAATGAGGTAACCACTCCAGTATTCCAGTAAGTGTAGGCTCACCAGAAAAGCAGGAAGCGCTCTCATGTAAAATTAAAGAGTAGGGGACTTAAATACAAGAACTGCATGTCTCTCTTGTAACAGTTAATGGCAGAAAAATTACACTAAAGCCATGGGCTACAAAATGGAAACTTTTAGTATAAAAGTCACATATTGTAAATTTTGCACGAATATTCGATATTCAATTCGGTATTCGGAATTTTTTCTCCCATTCGATGCAATTCAACTTAAAATATTCGGATATGCACACCCCTTTTTTATTTACAAGAACCTCAAGCGCCCATATAGGCGTTACATGAGGGGTGGGCAAGTGCGCAAGCAGGCTGAGTTGCTAACTCAAAAAAAAAAAAAAGGGGAAGACCGACATTGGAAAATTCGTTATTGCAAAGAGTGCTAACCCCTTTGGAGTCGAAGCTACATTTGTGACTTCAAAAAAGCGTAAATTGCACGAGCAGCTCCATGAGAACAAGAAAAAGATGCAAAATCAAGCGTTTTTAAGGACTAAAAACAAATCCAGGTTTTGCAGAGCTTGAAAATGACATTTTCAAATACAAGAGTACTGAAGTGTTTCAAGGATCAGTGGGACCATGTGGACTATAGCATGGGGGGTGAAATCAGTTGCTCTGTGTGCATTGAGGACACATTAGGTTATAGCTTTGGTCCAGATCACACCGTATCAAAACCGCATTACACGTGTGTAGATAATGCTATGTGCTCTCAGTGTACCAGCACCCACACACACCGGTGCATCATTGCTACTGTTCAGCACTCCATCAAACTTGCGCTCAACTTGACTCAATCCAGTGTGGCTATTATGCCGTATTAACAGTATGCCACGTATTAGCCGTGGCTTATGCACATTTTTTTTTTCATGGACACTCTGCGGCTTATCTGATGACTATTTCTTGCTGGTATCTTCCTCATACCCCGGTCTTAACAAAAGGGCTGACAGTGATTCACGTCCTCTGGAAGGCAACTGACCCATCGATCCATAAAAAACACGAAACACGGGTACAATCCGATCTTAGTAGAATGATAGAACTGACCTCATTTGTTATACATAGAGCCTGATCTTCCCCGAATTGGATGTTGCCTCTCTTTAGGGTGAACACATTTTTACTCGTCAAACTGCCCTCGCTGAGATATCTGTAGGGATGCACACCAACTTGTTTGGCAGAGAATGCAATTACGTCACAATTTGTGCCAAACCAGTACTGTTAGTATGAGTATAATTGAGCCAGGTTTCTTCCTGAATACAGCACATACTGGAAATTTTTTCTACCCGAATTTGCATGAATTTCGAGCACATGTTTATTTACCCTATTTTTTTCTCGAAAGTTAGAAAAATGTATTTCCCCGAGAACTTCAGGTTCTAGTTATACACCATGCCGACCCCGGAATGTGGACCACAGGGTTTACGGCCTCCTTTATTGTCTCTATCCTGTCCTTCTAAATGGTCCCCTTTGTCTGAAGACCCACAGAATCTTCTGTCGAATAAGTGGTATCCATTTTCACTGCATTAAAGTCACTATTGATTACCGCACAAATCAGTTGCGTCGTATTGCCCGTGGCCTACCTGTGAGAAAATTTTCGAAACGTTCCTAAAAGTGTGCCCTCCAGCTTATCTGCGGTGTGGCTTATATGCGTGAAATTACGGTACGTACTAAACTGAGGTAGCAAAGCGAAGTAGTTGGTCCATATCCATTGGAAAACCACCTCATTCCTCCTCCTGCTTTGAGGCTCAAGTGGACGACCAATGCTTACATACTAAACTCAAAGTGTACTTGACAAGTTGATTTACTTCATTCTCAGTACATTTGTTGCGTAGTAACTTGTACTACGTGAGAAGTACAAATAACGCACAGAGCTCGGAGCTTCACTTTCAGTACAGTCTTGAAGTACTTCACACTTCACTGCTCTGCACTAAAGATGCGAGTTGTCCAGAGGCAAACCTTACACACGTTCGTCATTCCTGCTATTTGTTTGAGAAGAATGAGACTCAATTGATGGGGTACGCATCGGTGTTTCTGTTTCCGCCATTTTGCTGTGGCTAGATATGCGTTCCCTGAATGCACTTCACTGGAGCCAGTGGTGTAAGGAAATCCTCGCTACTAATTTCTGTCGTTAGAGTTTTATGCACGCTTAAATTAATTAAACACCATTCGATTATCATTATTCATTAAGTAGTAAAGGTCGTCAAATTGAATCAAGAGCCACCAAAGTAAGTTCTATGCCCTCGTGGGCCTCTCAAAATAAAAACGGCCAGTTAAATTTGTTCTGCCTTTCAGACATCAAGAATCTAGTTGTTCATTGTGCCAGAACGTGTAGTCTTGCACCACACTATTACGACCGTCGAACTGCATCGCTCGTAAAAAGAGCTCTAGTTTTGAGAGTTCGACTCATCCGAGTTGCTCCGCGAGATAAGGGGTCCCATCGGAATTTTTACCACGTAAATTAGTGAAATAAATAACAGACCGCATCGAGATTAAGACAGGCGCAAAGTGCTTAAACACCGCAGGAGGTTCAGCAACATTCGCAAAGCTTATATCTCTGGTTACCCCACACTTTCTAACGTAACGACTTCGGAAAGCGGATGCCGCGGAAATCAATCCCACGATCTCCGCGCGACACGACACTTCAACGTTCCGGCGGTCAGCAGAGCAGTTCGGACGTCGCGCTCGACTTCTCTTCCTCGTGCATCCGCACGTGGCGCTTCAGGTGCGAGTGCTGGGTGAAGGTCGCGGGGCAGACCTCGCACTTGTGCGGCTTCTCGCCCGTGTGCACCTGCATGTGGCGCTTGAGGTTGGTGGACTGGCTGAACTGCGCGGGGCACAGCCTGCACCTGTGCGGCTTCTGGCCCGTGTGCGTCTCCATGTGGGCCTTGAGCTGGCGGGTGTACGAGAAGGTGGCGTCGCAAGTCTCGCACTTGTAGGGCTTCTCGCCCGTGTGCGTCCTCTGGTGGTCGGCCAGGCGCGAGGAGCGGGCGAACGCCGCGGGGCAGAACGTGCACTTGAAGGGCTTCTCCCCCGTGTGCTTGAGCAGGTGCCTCTTGAGGTCCACACTCTGCGAGTACGCAGCCGAGCAGAGCTCGCACTTGTAGGGCTTCTCGCCCGTGTGCGTGCGCAGGTGGGACCTCAGGTTGGCGGGGCGCACGAACTCCGCGGGGCACAGCTCGCACTTGAAGGGCTTCTCGCCCGTGTGCGTCCGCGTGTGGTACTTGAGCTGCGAGTCGCGGCAGAACGCGGCGGGGCACAGCGCGCACTTGAAGGGCCTCTCCCCCGTGTGCACCAGCATGTGGACCCTCAGCTGCCCGGCGAAGGCGAAGGCCGCGGGGCAGTGCTCGCACTTGTGGGGCCTCTTGGCCAGGTGCAGTCGCATGTGGTTCGTGGACTGGACGAGTCCTGCGGGGCTGACTTCGCCGTTGCGGGCCTCTTCGCCGGCGTGGACGGCAATGTGGCTCTCGAGGAAGGAGTGCGTGGTGAATTCGCTGGAGCATATCGGACACTTGTGCGGGCTTAGCTGCGTGTGCAGCCTCATGTGTGACACGAGGGACATGAGCTGAGAAAATGATGCGGAGCAGGTGTTGCAAACAAACGGTTTCCTGACGTGCACCCTGAGGTGGCTTCTCAGGTGGGCTTCCTTGAAGAACGTCCCCGGACACAGGTGGCACTTGAAGGACGGCTCGCTCGAAGTCTTGGGAGATGTGGTTTCGTGGCCGCTCTCCTGCGACGACGAGTCGGTGCCGTTTGCCCCTCGAGTCGAGTCGTTTCTCGCCAGGCATGTAGGGCTTGTAGCACAGGCACGTAGGTCATAGGGCTCAGGGTCCGCCTCGCCGTTCACCTTGGAGAGCGTGTTAAGAGGAAAGCAGTGGCCTTGCCCATGGGCCGGAGCTGGCACGCTGAACGAGCCCTGTCTCGATGGCTGGGAGGTGTGGGAGTCCTCGAGCTCTTCGTTCACGTGGATGTCTGGTGTGGTTATTATTTCCTCTAGAATGAAAAAAAAAAAGAAAAAAAAGAAAGCAAAATGTAAAAAAAAGGCAGGAAATATATCATGGACATATTAGAGTAAAGTTCAATACGATGTGGTATTACAATGGTATTATACCATCAAATTAATGCGAGATGAACAAGATCGCATCAAGAATGCAGAAGAAAAACTGTCACCCTCCCGTCCTCTTCCCATTTCCTCGCTCTTCTTTGAGATAATTCTGCATTGAAACCATGCTGGCAAAGTAAGCAGAAGCTTGGGAAAAGAAATGGCAGGTTGCCATCTTGCAAAAGGTAGGGTCATTGGGTAGGGTTAGGTTAGGTTAGCACACTTTAGTTAGGTTACGTCAGTTTCAGTTTGACAGATTGCGGGAAGGGGGATCTGGGGGCGTCCCCCTCCCCCAGGCACACGGCAGGGAATGAGACTCTGCTGCCGGGTTGGCTCTTGAGTAAACATGGTGGATCATTTTGAAGAAACCGGCGATAAATTTTAATTCTTGTATATTTTGCATAGGACACTGATTCTCGTTTCATTTTATCCGTTATTTTTCTCCTTTCTGGTGAAATCATTTGTTATTCGATGTTTATTCCTGCTTGGTAAAAAAGTCATCGACCCGTTTACGGAACTACCGTAATTTCATGCGTATCAGCTGCGGCTTATGCGCGATCTTTTTTTCTCACGGGTGCTCTGCCGCTTATCTGATGACCATTTTTTCCTGGTATTTTCCCCATACACTGGTTTTAACGGAAGGGCTGACAGTGCCTCTGGAACAGCACTGCCCTGCCGATGCATGAACAGTGCGTAACAGGGACCGGTCCACATTCGAGTAGATTGATCTTCCTGGCGCGTACTCCCGAGTAGCTTTACCGAAAGCGGTGACAGTGAATCACGTCTTCTGGAAGACCACTGACTCGTCAATGCGTGAAAAACGCCCAACAAGGGCGCAATCCGATTTTGGTAGAACGCTACAGAGCTGACCTCCTTTGTTGTGCACTATGCCGATCCCACAATATTGACCACAGGGTTTATGGGCTTCTCTATGGTCTCCTTTGTCGAACAAATCACTCATCTCATATTGCCCGCAACTTATCTGCCAGAAAAGTTTCAAAATGTTCCTAAAAACGCTTCCTGCGGCTTATACGGATGAAATTACGGTACATCCGGGTAATTACGGTGCAAAGTGATTCAAAGAAATGATGGAAGTAATGTGTTGCTGATTTCATACCAGGTGTATCTCCTGTAATGAGTTCCTCTATGGTTCCATTGGCTCCTGGAGAGACGCTGCGAGGTTCCTCCTTGACCTTGATGACGGGATAAGTTGGAACCACACGTGATTCTGCAGACAGAGAAGGAAGCACATTTTTGTACTCCACTTATTTTGACAATTAAATGCTAAATTTATGGCACGATCATTGCATTTGAGGATGAATGGGTCATGGGAATGTTACTGTAAGACCCTTTGATTTCGCGACACACATTTTCTGTGAGTCGGGCCCATATTCGTGGTCACTAAATTTAACAAAGTCTAGGCCCTGAAGTTCTTGGGTTGGTTGCCTCACCTCGTGACACACCTCAAAGGGGCAATAAACAGGTATATGATGCGTACTTTTTAAAAATGCATTGCGATACATTGCCAACGGTGAACGTTTTCAGACAATTTTTGTTGCAAAAAAGATAAATAATGGCTCCAAACCGACTGAATATTCACTACACTCTTTCGCCCCCATGCCCCGCTGTGCGACAATAGCGACACGCCATTTTGATGTCGCGCATCATTAGTCATTTAGAATGCGGAACGCTTATACATTAATTTTGTTGTAATATCGAGAAGTGAGGTCAATTCTAAACGTATTCCCACTTGTCAAATCCAAGACAGCGAGTTGAGACTGTACCAAAACCACTCAATATTCTATTTCATGTGCGCACTATGTTTTCAGGGCTGCATTTCTCCATGAGGGCCCCACGCTGTTCCCGCAACTGGTTTCCCTCTCGAGCTGCAGCCTGTCTCAATGGGGTCCCTCATTGGCAAGAAGAGCAAAATTTCCCCCACCTCCAGCTAGGGTTGCCACCTTTCGGAGTGAAAAATACCGGCTGAGGGAGAGGAGGTGGAATAGAGGGAAAGGAGGAAAGACACGTGGGAAAGGGAAAGTGGGTGAGGAACGTTCTAGCTGGCTCGACACAACCACCAACAGCTTTGCACAACCACTGCTCTTGTATCCTCCGAACACAAGACGTAATGAATAACAACGATAATAATAATAACGATGAATAATAATAATAATAATAATAAATAACTAAGAGAACGACTGGTGACTGCGGAGTTGGGTCTGTGCTCCAGATTTATTCAAGCTGTAGTGCAATGTTGAATGGAAAAGCCCGTAAAAGCCCTTATGAAAGGTCTTGAGCCACAAATACCGGCATAGGGCTGCCGGTATCACCTTCCTACCGGCAACGGGCAGAGCGCGCAAATAACCGGCCTGGTGGCAACCCTACCTCCAGTGTCTAGAATTCGGTATTGCTAGAATGCGGTTCCAAGGATAAGGAGAGACTCACGTGGAGTATGCTCTTTGAACGGCATTGTTTCGTGTTAAAGACGCTTGCTAGAAGTGACATAATCTTATATTTGGATATTGTGAGCTACGTTCTTTCAATTAGCGTAATAATTAAAGAACGTGTGCCCCTTTAATTTGCCCTTGTTACGTTAAATTAAGATGGTATAGGGCACACTTCTCCTGTAAAGCAACTCAAATGCTTCCTAGCGACAAAGTGCGAAAATAATGCTTCAAATCGTATCACTGTCTCGGAAGTATCGGTTTACGCTCAAAATTTTTGCATGCCCTCAACAATTCATTAAAACTGGGGCCACACAAACAATAAAAGTTTTACAGTACTTGAGATTTTCTGTTGTTTAGCTTTACAAGTTAGAGCTACTGTAACAAGCGTGCTTAAACCTTGGGAGCAAACAGTTCGTAAAGCGAGGTTTCATAAACCGAATGTGTCAACCTTCAGTTTATCCACACATACGCGGTCATTACGTTTGAGGGAAAAAATCCGCAGGATGAAAATGTCGTGTTACAGAAGTTTTTACTTTTCAGCACAAAAAATTTTTCAGCAACACTATGTCGTCCGCAGTTGTTCATTAATAGAGTTAAAGGAACAGCAATTCAACGGATGGCACACTTCGGCATCATTTCGGATTCACTACATACTGTCAACTGTGTCTTTCCCTAAGGGTCATCGGCAGAGGCAGTAATGTTTATTCGCAGAATAAATGCGTGTATCAACGCACGCCATAGAGACGTGACATTTTGTGCCTGAGGAATACAAAATACTATTATTTCACTGTGCAAATTTATTTTTATTTATTTATTTATTTATTAGTCATCTCTATTGGAAAATACATACATATCTACATACAGGTGGAGAACCCAGTAAGAAACAAAATCCCTGTTAAAGGGTTCATCAAATCAGCATGTCATGCAGATACCCGCATGGATTCGCGTATAACTGCATGCACACACACCTCTAACTGTTGCGCACTTACTATGACTACCCTCGAATATACAGGGTGTCCTAGAAAACATGCCATTGAATTGTTATTAAAAAATTATGCTGCCTAGAATCATGCAGTCAACGGCATTTGTTCTTAGAAGGTTTTTGCCACCTCCCGATGTGAATGTCATGCAACGTAAGTTTTATTACGTATATTTTCGCGAACTGAACTTGGAAATTTTCCAAGTAAAGGTTACTTTTTTACTACACCAGTATGAAGAGCGTGCCAAATTTACTCAAATTCATTACAATTGACAGGGATATTGAAGAGCTATCCCATCGGAAAAATAGCCGAACATTGTTCTTTTCGGAGGACCATAACGCTAGATGACTTTTTAAGCCCTATCTTTGTCAGTTTGACAAAAGGAGGTTGTAAACCCATCCGACAGAGTGATACTATGCAAGGTGACAGTTCTTGGGATTGGGAGACGGAAGGCATGATCCCAGCAGAAGCCGGATGCAATAAGCCATGTCTGTGTTATTTCTTTCTACTATCACTCTGTGAACTGGCTCTGCAACCTCCTTTTGTCGGACTGACAACGACTGCACTCAAAAAGTCATCAAGCGCCATGCTCTGGGTACTCCAGAAAGCATGATGTTTGGCTATTCTTTCCGATGAGTTAGCTTCTCAATGTCCCTGTCAATTATCATGAATTTGAATAAATGTGTGCATGGTCCTCAAATTGCTCGGGTAAAAAAGTGACCTTTACTTGGCAAGTTTCTGAGTTCAGTTCGGAAAAATCTACATAATAAAGCTTACATTGCATGACATTCACATCAGGATGGGGCAAAAACCTAGAAAGAACAAATGCCGTTAACCGCATGCTTCTAAGTGGGGTAGTTTTTGTTATAAAATTCACTAACACGTTTTCTGTGACACCCTGTAGGTCTGTGTAGACACACAAAGATTAACACGTGCAGATATGAAGTACAGATAGGTATTTCTGTGTACATGTTCTGAAACAGAATGGTGTGCAAGTATTAGGTTAAGGCATTGCAACCTGGTAGCCAGCCACGAGTAGTTAGCACAAGTCAGCTACTAGTACTCACCACAGAGGTCCCCTGTTATGAGCTCTCCCTCAGTGCTTTCATCACTACATGAGGAGGAGATGGAATCGTTTGATTCCTGGCCTACGCAGACACGCAAGTCCATTTCAGCTCTACAAAGAGAGAGAGTCACGTAAATTATATTAAAAAGGGGAAGTACTCAGGTCAAGTGATGGGGAGTACTTACAAGTACGAACGTACAAACGTACAAGTCATTTGTTGCAGTAATTAATTGGTTTCGGTTTACATATTTTTGTCACGGCTGGATGCGGCGAAGTGCAACAGGACGTAATTCATTGGTGGACATGGGAGTGGAAGAGCGTCCTTTTGCGCTTCACCGCGACCAGCCGCGACAAACATATGTAAACCGAAACCAATTAATTACTGCAACAAATGACCCGCTTCGGTGGCAAATTTTTCTCTAGAAGGTATCTACCGAAGGTCCCAGAAGGGTTAGTACCCATTTTAATGCCGACGGCGCCCTGCTTTAAAAGTTAGCTTTTTTTCACGAAACTCATTTGAATTTTTATTTAAATAATGAGCGCCTCCTGCTCATTCACGCGGTGCGCATCTTGTAGGCGGTATTGGACAGATACTTGTAAAAAAGAAAGTTATGCGATTGGTGCACCGGTTCGCGAATTATTTAGCCCGGGGATTTAACTGAGACACCCGGTATATATATACACACGTTCAAGTGCTACATCTCAGAAGCCACACATATACAGTGATATATGCTTGAGCAAACAACGTGGAAGAGCATGCTGGGATGTTACAATTTATCGGCTCTTATAGGGGTACAAACTGGCTAAAACAGGCTGAGGTGCAGTGAGCCAGCAAGGACACCAGAAGGACACTTGAAGCGCTTCAACGGAAGGTACAGCGAAATGTACTTCAAGTAAGGTACAAAGTATTACTCGAAGTAAAGCAAAAACACCACAAAAAGCACTTGAAGTACTGCCCCATCACTGGCCAGAACTCAGTCGCACATAAAATGCCTGGGATACATTCCCACGGGCCAACTTTCTGCACCAACTCGAACCAACATCTTATGACCAACTGCAAGACGGTGCTGTCTTTGCGTTTACATCTTTGTATGGTGTCAGCAAAAAAAAAAAAAAAAATGATAATAAAGATATAAAAATAGAAAGAAGAAAAAATAAATAAAATGAAGATTATAGTTTGGCAATGTTGGCATTCCAACAACAGGAAACCCGTTTCGTGGTTTTTGGTTGGTGTTATCTATCCGTCTATTATTCTACCAACCAGACACACCTGCGTCAAATATGTTCATTTTTTGTAGAGTACTTCTCGTCTACCAAAACTCATTAATAGCTAGCTTCCATTGATCGCTCAGGTATGTCTCAACAGGTACTCTACAGAAACCACACTGGAACAAGTGAGCAGACAGGGTTTTCCTGCGATACAAATAACAAAAGGAAATTGAGTTACTGTAATTAATTACCTTCTGAGTAATGAAGTAGTTCTACCTGAGTACTTTTGAAGATGAGTAACTGTAACTGCAAATTAGTTACATTTTGCTTGTAACTTGCACTTAAGAAGCAAGCACCTTTCAAGTTCAGTTTGGTCTGTGCTTTCTCTACAGTGCAAATATACATTTTTTTTTTTATTGTGTGCTTTAGTTTCAAAACACTCCTTTTTTTTTTCTTATTGCACACATACACATTGGTCTGTTTAATAAACCTTATTTTTAGTGGTTTTGGGGGGCACTTTAACATTTGGACACTTGAAATGCATAAAACCCAAAGTAACTCAAGAGGAACTCAATTACGTTTTCGTTACGGAAATTTCATTTCTTTCTGTGTTGTGTAACTGTAACGAACTTGATTAGGTTTTTATTATTTACACAGCCTTCCGATTTCAGAGCCGACTTTGAAGGGGAACTGTTCTGTCGCCCTTGCGGTAAAACCCAGGGGAAAACAGACGAGGCAAAACGGCCGCTGTCGTCTGCAATCCGAAGGGCACCCAACACTTTGAGCGCATGATTGCAAACATGGGAAAAGAGCTATTTCGCACATCGTCTCCCGATTAACAGTACTTCAGCAAGAAACGAAACAGAACAGATGGTTTCTATCCGGCTGTTCTTCGAGTACCAGAAACAGTAAATCCATCAGGAATAAAGGAGGAGCAGATAAAGCAAATTATAAAGTACGGGGTGAAAGTGGAAGCTGCATAGTCGTTATGTACTCGGTCATCTCGTAAAACTACCATGACGCAGGATAAGTGGATTTAAAATCCAAACAGATGATACAAAC
Source organism: Ornithodoros turicata (assembly GCF_037126465.1). Lineage (NCBI taxonomy): Eukaryota > Metazoa > Arthropoda > Arachnida > Ixodida > Argasidae > Ornithodoros > Ornithodoros turicata. The sequence goes on from NC_088201.1 coordinate 182,672,148, forward strand.
TTTCTAGAAGTTGACTGGACGAACTTTTTACGTTTCTTGACGAAAACGAAAGTGTAGAGATAACGACAAAGGCTTACCGTGTCGACGCTGAGCTTTCTAGTTAACTAGGGCAAATCATGTTTCTCGATTTTTGCAACAGAAATATATGTTTCACAAGCAAAGCAACAAAGCAGGGTGTTACAAGTGGTACAGATTACACAACATCCTTATTCCCTTCGATGTCGATGGCAGTCCAATTTTTGATATTTCCATGGCGGCCAACCGGCTTATTGAAATCGCCAAAAAAAGGTAGATTTTCGACGGTTTTTAGGAATGTAAAGTGGGCTATGCTAACATAAATGTTTCTGTGTTCGATAATTTGTTGTGTGTTCCCTTGTTAGATTCCTTGTGGGGCGTACGCACAGCCTTTAAAACTCCACACAATCGAAACAAAATAAGAAAAATGTTGCGTCTTCAAAAGTAATTCACAATAAGGTGTTTGAATAACTATAAATTTAGTTTTTTTACAAAATAACAGCGTCGCAAAATACAACGCCGGCTTTATTCCAGTAGTGGCGCTGAAGCGGGTGAGGATAGAGCGGGAAAATACACATCCTTCTTGTTATGCAGTGTTGTGCAGTTAAATTTGCATGTAAATTTGCACCGAAATTTGCCGTCCTTGTGCTGTTCAGCGTACGATGTTTTCCTCTACTGAAATGACGCAAGCAAGGCAAACGTGCGATGCGAGGTTTGTTGGCGCTAGAACCCAATTGAGGTACAATGGGCATTGAACAACAATAAGCGAAACTGGATTTCCTCAAAATTATAATTTACAGTGAGGTACAAAGTATACATGGGATATGTGGTACTCGAAGTACTGTACAATGTGCGATATTGCTTGATATAATAAACAAGTGAAGTACAAAGCAAGGTATACTTTAAAATAGTACTTGTTAACTATATTGTAGTAGTTTGTTTACTGTTCGGCAGTGACAAAGAGCGAGAAAGCAATTATGTTGGGAATGACATGTTTAGTGCCACTGATTTCTAAGTAAGAAATGTGCGCGAGGAGGACATAATAAGTGACTTCTTTTCGCTTGCACCTCCTGCACCAGATCTGAACTGGGTTATATGCGTGCTGCACTTTCCTGTTGAAAAGAAAGCCATTACTAATAAAGTTCCTTTCAGCTGGAGCTGCACGTTCCCGAAAACCCGTCTTGCGTGGTGTCCAAAGCAGTCCAGTGCAAGTGAAAAGAATGCGCTTAATGTCAGTCTGAATGGAGACAATCCAATAGCTCGGGACTATGTTTGGTGCAGGGTTTGAGACATGTGGTTCCTGTTCCCAGTGTTTCAAACTGAAATGTCAACGCTTGACGGCACGGGCATCTCTTGGGGCCACACACTTGTATTTGTATACAAGTGTGTGTATACATACTTGTACTAGTGCCTTTATTTAGTGCTACCTGTGTACCACTGTGGTGGTACACAGGTGTGTGGCACACAGGTACACAGGTGTGTACCTGTCTACCATCAGTGTATATGTGATGTGAAACCCATCCATATCAAACACTTCCTTGCAGTTAACCATCCGGTGCAGTGGTTCTGAACGTGCGTTATTCGGGGGAATCACGACCTCAATGAACCTACTACCCTGAGGCAGCTGTGCAGAAGTTGGTGAGGAGAACTTTATGTCGTCTGAGTAGCAAATTATTTATTCTGTTTGACTGATTATTTCATTGTGTAATTACAATTAATTTTATTTCATATTATTTCCTCGCAAGATGTCACTTGAGCTTTGCCGGATTCATTCAACTTGCATTGTGAGTTGCCACTGATGCTTGTAAATCCCAAGCCCGCGGAGAGCAGCGCAGAATTTTCTCAAAATTATCTCTGACCTTCCACGTGCTTGAAATGCTTTCGAAATAGTGTGTATGCTCAAAGATATAATGTACAATGCATTACTACTCCGAATTACAATACAATTATAAAACAAACGGTAGACATTTTGCCACCTGTGTAGGCGGCATCATCAGTGCAAATGGCCAGACAAGGGGGCACGTCATCAGTTTGTTATCATCACTTTGATAACGCGAAAGCCTTGGCACGGGAGACAAGACGGCGCCCAAGAAAGTTGTTAGAATCCTGGTCTATTAGACGTGATATATCAGCCTGTTACACAAGCCGGGGCGCCCTCTGCTCAAAGTGTACAACACCCTCCTGGATAAATAGCTTGGCTTGCCCCCTTGTTTGGCGATTTGTACCGATGATGTCACCTGCATAGGTGGTGTAACGTCTATTGTTTGTTTTATATTGTTATCTAAGTCGGAGTAGTGAGGAATTTTACAATATGTCGTCATCTCCCAGCTTGTGAAGTATATTTTCATGTTCAAAGATGACAGTCACTAATCGTTCGACGAGCGTGAATGCTCCACATTATCTATGTTGATCACCAGAAATTTCAATATAAACCTTTTGAGTCCAAGCAGAGAATGTGTCATGGCCCTATCTCATTACCGATCCAACTTAGCTCACCGTAAGATAGGGGTCCTGCTTCGATACTGCGTTTTCTAGGAACGTGCATGTGCTAAAGTGCAGACAGTGCCGGCATTTTAAAGTAACGAAGGTCGATATCATAGTTAGAGCCTGAGGTTTTAGGGTTTTACCCGATTCTTCCCCGAATTTGCACCCCGAATTGAAGGTTGCCTCTTTAGGGTGAAACCCAATTTTTACCCGGCAAATTGCCCTCACTGGGATATCTGTAGGAATGCACTAAATTTACTTGTTTGGCAGAAAAATTCAGTTACATCACCGTTCGTACCAAACCACAACAGTTAGTTTGAGTAACTGAGCCAGATTTCGCCCCGAATTTAGCATACTGGGAGTTTCTCACCCGAATTCGCATGAATTTAGTGCACATGTTTATTTACCCGATTTTTACCACCCGAATTTAGAAAAAAATATTTCCCGAAAACTTCAGGCTCTAATCATAGTTGGTGATCCAGTCTTTAGTAGATGTTCGTACAACAGGGCTATGGGTAACTAGCAATATTGAATATACTCAAACTGATGCCGACTCAGCCAGGGCAGTGCTACTATGAAACGTGTCAATACATGGTTCCCACTGGTGCTTCAAACCCTTGAATAGCCTCGAATTTGAAAACGCCTGGAGTTTTCCATGGTCCATTTGAGATCCCCTGATTTTGCATTTTTTTCTCGTTCTCATGGAGCTGCTCCTTACAAATTACGTTTATCCTGAGCCAGAGCTATAACTGAACTAGAATTCGAAACTATAGTTTCGAAGTCGCAGGAGTTACCACTCTTTAACAATAGGAATCGGCAGCGAGAACTGACAACCTCTGTTGTATTAAACAATGTTCTGTACTGTTCCATGCTCTTCAGTGTTAGCGAGTCTTCAGAAACGTTTGTGAATGGATCACTGTTGGGTAGCAATGCCCAATCCTGCAAAGAACTAACTGATGTCAACACCCTCGGACAGGTTCTCGATCTTCCGCCGGAAGAACAGTGGGATCGTCAAAGCGGATGCCGTTGGGTCCCCACCAACCGTTACTGCGCTCATGGATCACAACAAAGTTATACTAGCAAGAATTTCCTGCGATACGTCCTCCTGTGGACTCCCATTGTGAACTTGCTGTGCCAGCCATTTCGAGCCACCGTGAGTGAAAATTCACTTCTTTTTAAACATTGCAGATTTAAAAGGGCGCAAAACAGCTCGCCGACCATTTCTGAATTACGACGCCCCGTTAAAGAACGTGGTTCACAATATCCAAACATCTAGTAATTCCTTTGCGTGTAGCGAGCATATTTACCAATAAACAATGCCATTCAAAGAGCGTAATCCACGTGCGTCTCTCCCTTCTTGGAGAGCACCACGCATCTTGCACATGTAGCAAAGCTGCATTCCAGTCACTGGAGATAGGGGAGATTTCGGACTCCTAGCCAGTGACGGGGCTCTGTTGAGACAGCCTGCCGTACCTGCAGCCGAGAGAACGAGTTGTGGGGACATGACTGTGACCTCGCAGAGCGATACAGCGCAGCAGATATAATTCGCACACGAAGTGGAACAGTGCGGACTTCTGATACGGTTTGAACTGGCTATCTTGTGCATTTCAAATAGAGATATTTTAGAGAGATGTTTGGACTCTACCTCACTTCCCGATATTACAATAAGTCAATGTATGAGCCTTACGTCAAAATGACGCGCGGCTATTGTCAGCAGGGCATCGCAGGGAGGGGCATGAGCTGGAAAGAGTGCAGTGAATACTGTTTTGGCTTAGAGCCATTATTTACTCTTTGGTGCCAATAATTTTTGGAAAGCGTGCACCGCTGGGAATGTAGGACAGTGCATTAACAGAAAGTGCATTTTGTATACCTGTTTAGTGCTCCTTTAGGCCTGTGTCTAAGAGTTCAGACTGCTCGACGATTTGGACTGATTTTGTGGCTTCTTCAAGTATGAAAAGTTGGTCAGCGACTGTAGGGATCAAAGATTGGGCATAATTCAATTTTTTGACATTATGTAGGAAAAAGGAGTGCAGGAATTACGTACCAACGTACAACTTCTGATGCGCTCTGGCTCAAGAGAGTGTGATCTGGTGATGGCAATACAATGCGAAGCAAGTGTAAGAAAATGGAGTTGAATATTTATTTATTTATTTATTTACAGTCGAACCCGCATATATCGAACTCGAAGGGGGTCGGCAAATAATTCGATATATCGATAATTCGATATATAAAGCGTTCGTATTTTAACTGACATTCGCGTGTGCCATATTAATTACCGTTTAATTGGGATAGTATGAAACAGGAGCTTACCGATTTGCATGAACGAGAGCAGAAACTGCACAAACAAAGCGGGCAACAGGACAGTTAACAACATTTATTTGGGACGGAAGAACTCCGTGAGTTGGGCTTGTCTCTTGTTGCGAGCCATGAAGTCCATTACACTATTTTCGATCTTCTCGAGGCCTCCTAAATGAGAAAGTCCAGCTCCTTCTATTGCCCCGCAGCAGCGACGAATGGTAGCGAAAGCCAAAGCGATCTCGGTGGCTGTGTGCATGACATCGTCGCCGTTAAGACCTCCCAGTGAGCCTTCATCGCCGCTTGGATCGACGTCGTCACCAGCAACGTCCGCTATGATGTCCGCATCCGTCATCTCTGCCACAACGTGCACATTGTCGTTGGCGCTTACAAAATCATGTGCCGTCAGATCAGTGGGAACGGCTTCTGGGAACTCTGCGACCTTTCGAAGCTCGTCATCCAGAGCGTACTCGAAGTCGTCATCGTCGTCTAAGGCATCCGTACACGCCTCATCTGCAACTGCTACGAAACCCGCTTTGCGAAAGCAGTTCGCTACTGGTTCACGCTTGACGTCATTGACGTGGGATGCCGAATGCTTCTGCTACCGAAGACTTCTTTTCTCCATTCTCAACACGTCGGATGATGTTGAGCTTGGTCGCGAAGTCCAGGTTCTTCCTTTTCTTAGCGTCCATGGCTGCCTCATTCGTGCCAACTTTCAAATGGTGGCGCCTACCAAAGGAATGCTACGACGCCAGTCGCCACTGCGCACGTCTCGGCCATGCGCTGCGCCCGGCCGGCATGGACGATTCCATTGGAGGTCGCGTGCTCGGGGAAGGTAGCATGTAGCATGACGCATGACCCCGTGATTTCTCACTTCGGAGCGTGCGAAACAAGGCTCCGTGGGGTCACTAACTTCTCCCGTTGGCAGCCTGCCCTCATTTCCAACTCCTTTTCGTGTGGATGGCTTCATCCCTAATCTCCAAGCCGCGCTTTGTCCTTTTCAATCGCGAAAAATCGCGCGCCGGCTGTTCGATATAGACGTACAGCACGCCTATACATTTACATGCTATTTTCAAGGGGATGTTTCGGATGTTCGATATAGGCGATAATTTGATATAACCGGGTTCGATATAGTCGGGTTCAACTGTATATATTTATTTCCATACGTTGAGGACCTCCAAGGGGGTAATGAGGATCATGCAAGACTTTTGCGGAGCAGGCAGTGACTGCTGTGCCTTCTGCTTAATATCTGAAAACAGAAGAACAAAATGAAATCTGCACAATTGAAGTGAAAGAAGTATGAAACTGACCTTTTTTTTTCATTGCCGTTCGTAGGAAGAGTGATGGACGCAAACAACTTAATTCGCATCAAAGAAGAACTCGGCAGCCCTCCTGTTCCTCCACAAGATAGTGCGATCACTGAGGAACCAATGAGGGTCAACAGCCTTGGTGAGATACGTACGCACTTTGCTCTGTGCTACGACTCTTTGTTTGACTAATATGAGAAACTAAACTAACGGCTTACTTGACCTTAGCTTGACTTAATCTTGAATACGCTGATGTCGTGTGGGATCTCATATTCTCCTAGATAGAGAAAACCTGCTTACTCGTCGACGAGACGTAACGACTAATAGTCATCCAATCAGGATCGTGCTTTCAACGGCCGTAACCAATCACGAACGTGCTTTCACCGGTTGTGGCCATGAAGACGAACCACCGTGGTCTGCGAGTGGTGATTGTATGCCTCCGCGTACCAAATGGGAAAACTTGGAAATAGAGCGCAAAGCGACTCCCAGTCGTTTTCAAAACAGATTTTCTAGAAAGAGTCTTACACTTTTTTGTCTAAATATTGGGGTCTGCATGTTCAAACTAAGCTGCAATCATTTGCGGGTTCTTGAATTTTCAGAACGGCGAATTGCAGTAGCAGACGAATTCTGACTGTATATGTGTCAACGTAGCGAAGGAGGGAGAGGACGCAATAAGCAGGCCTTCTGTGTCTAGGTTGGTCATACCAGCACAGTCCGCAGTGTCCCTCCCCAAGAAATGAGGGGGTTGCACGCTTTTGGGGAAAAAAAATGGGAATGTGGTAGAATGGCGACGGGTACAAACGCGAATGGGTAGTTACGATATACAGCTGATGTATGGGCGAAGACACAGAAACAGGCACAGCATTCACATCGTTCTTTTGTCACCGCACGATTAATGACACTGTACTCTGAAATTACATTCGCCCGTTGAAGGGGTCTCGACCCAGGAGGCATACTAACCCTCCTGTCCCCCACTCCTTCCTGCTGTCCTCTCTCCATCTGTCCACATCTGTACGTCGCTCACAGTCACAGTTGCTTCGCGGCGCTAACACGGAATAATAATAATAATAAAAAAAAAGTTTAAAGAGTTCGAGGAACTGGTTCTCTTTTGCTGTGACCGGCACAAACTGCGTAGTCTCGATTAGCAGAAGCGGTGCAGTAAAAAACATGGTCAAATAGTAATGAGAAAAGTGCGTAATTGAAGGTGACGGATCAATGTGTGTTTTACGCGTTACGTGATATACTGATAATCAGCGACTGTGGAGTCACTCATGGTCCCAAATCATTAATTATTTACGCATCAATTTATCTTTTACATTAAAAAAATACAGGACGACTACAATTGTGCAACGCGAATTTTATTCATTGCACAACGCGCTGCAGCGAATAGTGGGGGCAAAAAAGTTTGGGGGTCAACTCAGTGCTCCTTTAAGTGTATTGTTCTGTACGTAGGAATCTGTTCTTTTTTTGATTGCTTGTTTCTCTTATTTTTTTTGTTCCTTTTTAATTATGTACACTTTGGCCGACAACTGCTGGCTAGCATTATATTTAAATAATAATAATGAATGGGAGTTAGGGTTCCTAGCATTTTCATGTGTGATGGGGAAACCATGTTTTGCCCTACCATTGTTTTTGTTGTATAAAAAAACAGGAAATTAGGTGCCGTACTGGTGTTACCAGTGATGCGTCAACCCCTAGGCGAGTAGAGGTTGAACGTGTGCGGCAGTGTACGCGAGTGTTTTTCTTGTTTCTAAGAAAAATGTTGCACGGAAGGGAATTTTTCTTGTCACTCGGTAAGGGCAAGGCATCCTGTTTCACGATGTGTCTATAGCGACAAAAAATATATATCTGAGTTGGGTGTATTTGCTCCTGTAAACTGGTAACAACAACTTTATTACAAGATGATGAACGGGAAGTTTCATAGCCAGGGTGGATACCTTACCCCATTGCTGATATAATCCTGATTGCTGGTACCAGTAATGTATCAAGATAGAAGCATAGTTTCAAAATAAAGCTGTCGTCGAAAACAAGAGAAATGGCTGTAGCAGAACTGGATCCTGCACTGAAGGTCATTAGGAGCTGCACTTGACAAAAAATTGAGTGCGTGAGTTATTTTGTAATGCTTTTTTTTTTCTGCTTTCAGGCAATTTAGGATTTATTGTCTCGTTTAAAGGTGGTGTCCACAAGGAATCCAGAATTCTAAAGTTAATGTGATATCCACTTGGAAATGCCTTCCAAGAAGACAACATTGAAAAAGTTTCGCAAAATTCATTAGTGTTTTTTCATAAAACATCAAAAACATCGAATTGGATACCAATTGTCAGCTTCCGGTTGAAACGACCTTTCCCCTGCTTCGCCTCTTCTGCGCACTGTCGGTGAGATTCCGAATCGTTCAGCTGACAGCATCACCAGGCCAGTGATAGTCCGATACCACCGAGAGCGTGAATGCAGATGTGTCTGGCAACTGTGTGGCAGCAGACTGTGAGTCGGAAGACAGGATTTTGTGACAGACAGCCTGCCTTCATATCCGACTCCACCGATATCAGTCAGCACACTGTTGCCTCAATTTAGCCACGAGCTTGCATCCGGCTGTAAAATCCGGTTCAATTCATTTGCAGATGTTTCCGACTGTTTCCAAACAAAGTATTCCGGTTACATGTATTTCAGGCACCCACTGTTCTGATCGCACCTTTAGTTCAACTTCGTTTTTGGTCCGGACACCACTTTTAATGACCTCATGGGATCAGTAATCTATGTGTCTACCCACTAATCCTAAAGTCCCAAGTTCAGTACAGCTCATTACTATCAGTGTCATGCTTGCATATCTGTTTTTTAGTTTACTTTTCATCATACAAATTCAGCAGTGCTTAATTAGTCTTGTGTCCTCAGGAACCTGTGCAAGGGGTCCCACCTACATGAAGGAAGAGCTTCAAGGAACAAACATCCCTTGTGTCCCAGGAAATGATGGAAGCACCGAGGAGATCATTACTGGTGACTGTCCAGGTGAGGTGCTCACAAGGGGGCTTGTAACAACTAAGAGTCAGCCAATCAGGATCTTGTTTTCAATGGCCGTAGCCAATCACGAACGTGCTTTCAGCGGTCGTGGTCATGGAGAAGCACTACCGTCGTCTGCGAGTTGTGATTGAACATCCTTGCGTACTAAACGGGAAAACTTGCGAAATAAAGCGCATAACGGTCTCAATCTTTCTCAAAACTGGTTTTCTGGAAAGTGTCTCGCACTTTTTGTCTAAATATTTAGGTCTGCAAGTTCCAGGTGAGCTGCAATCATTTGGGGGTTCTTGAATTCGCAGAACGGTTAATTGCTGTAGCAGACGAATTCTGACTCTTAATTGAAAGAGGGAGAGGAGGCAACGTAATAATAATAATTTGGGGTTTACGTCGCGAGACAACTGAGATCATGATTGACTCCGTAGAGGTCGGTCTGTGGATTGCTTTTGCCCACCTGAGGGTTCTTTAACGTGCGATGAAAGCTCATCACACGGCACCCCGTATTTAACGTCCCTTGCGGAAGAAGGCGTGTCTAAGCAACTTGTACTGCCACCATGTTGCTTGCGTCCTCGGCCGGGATCAGAAGTCAAACACGCTACCGACTGAGCCACCGAGGCCTGTAGAGGAGGCAACGCGCAGGCTTTCTCTGTGTAGGGGTATTGGCTCAGTACGCACTCGAAGGGGAAGGTCCATTGCCAGCAGGGTTGCCAAGCCAAAATCCTGTAAAGTCGCCAATGTGCCCCAAGAATGCAGCCAAAAGTAGCCATTTGTGTAGCCAGTGCAGCGTAAGCATCATATGACGTTTCATGAGCTCCTCTAAGTTAATTGCAGCACAAATGTTGAACTGGCTGTTTGAACTAGAACACATGTGGTGCACGTCGGTAGCATAGTCAGAGAAGTATTTTGAGAGGGGTTCCACAAAAGTGTTACATGGAGGAGCAGATTTCCCCCTTGCTTCCCCTCTTCCAAATGCACCACCAAAGGTACGATTCTGAGGGCGTCGATCCCCCTCTAGCTATGCCAGAGATACACGTTGACCAATAAGTAAAATCTTCTGGACGAGTTCTTCATCTTCTTCACAACATTTTTGAAGTCTTGCCGACTTCTTCACGATATTTTCAGAAAAAGAATGGGTTGTGTGGACATGATTCGAGTTCCACGCGAGACATGACCACGAACCAAAATATAAATTTTCCTAGTGGCTAAAGAGATAAATAAACCTAGTGGCTAAAGAGAGAGCTTCATGTAATAATAGGTTGCATGCTTATGTTGTGAGATAACTATGATCATGAGTGACACAGTGTAAGTGGGAAGGGAGTTGCCTCAGGACAGAAGCCGCCGATATTTCGAACAGAGACTGTTCTTCTTCTGGGCACCTTTGCACCTTTACAGTGCAAGTGGGTTAATTTTGCAGAGCTGAGCTATCATTAATGAATGCTAAACCCCTGTACAGGAACAAAACAGATATGAAGTGCATCATGCTGGCTGAGAGGAGACCGATGATGAAATAATTTAGGAATATTGTTTCATTACGTGTACTATCATCACAATGGAAGCTACCCTGATTTAGGTAGACAGAACTCTCAAATCTAGTACAAAGGAGCATCTGCAAATAGCTAAGTTGCCGCCACTCATATTTCAGTGCCATGGCATTCACAAAAGCTGTCTTTGATTGGGCTGCACTTTCTGAACTAGTGCAAGTTCGTGCAATTCATTCAGCAGAGGTGCAGCCTTTGCTCAACATTTGACCATTCATTTGGAAAAAGTGCCATGTGAGTGCAGCATGAGCTCACGAAAATGCTGCACCTTCTCCGACGTCAATGACAACGTGCAATGCTTTTCGTGCACCGTGGAGCAGACGACACAAGTAGGGTAGTTGTGGTTCTGGGCAATGTCTTGTCATTGATCTGGAGCACGATACTTGCCAACTCTCCCCGGAGACTCTCCCGATTGTACGGATGCGCCCTCCAGTCTCCCGGAAAATTGGGGCCTTGGGCTTTACTTTCTCGTTTCCTTTTAAAATCTTCACAAACACATTCCTGAAGAATTAGACAGCCCGTAACGCATCTTTTGCGGCATGATCATCCATGGCTGTAGATCGCAGTGTTTCATTGTGTCGGTGTTTCTCGGGAAGACGTGCTATCGTCAGCCCAGTTGCGTACAATATTTGCGTCCCCTCCGATGGTGCTCTTCACAAAGAAGAGGTTCTTGCAGGTGTTCCTCATACGTGTCAAGTGCCTTTTCGTCTTTTTTTTTTTTTTTAGCACAACCATCAGTGGTGGGTAAGTGACCACGTGTGACCGCCATTGGAGTGGACAGATGAAGTCCACTGCCATCATCGGTGAAATGTCTGCAGCGGCACAAAATGCAATGTTGGAGAGCCTGAGACAATGCATCTTCGTAATTGTGGTTGACGGAAGGAGCGATGGGGCACCACAGCCCCACCCAATAGTGATTATCGTAGAGAAATCGCAGTACAGTGGCAGTGCTATTTTGGGTGCACAAAATTAATGCGTCCTCCTCCCCCAGCGGGGCGGGCAGTCTCCCAAGTTTTGAGTTTGTCAGGTTGGCAAGTATGGAGCGTACTAACAATCAGATTTGTTAGCATGACCGTCTTTTTACTCCCCAAGTCAATTTATTGAAAATAATCGCTCAAATAATTGTGATGCAGTTTAGACGTCTGTGAGAATATATCTGAGGCTAACACTTTTTCTGTTTGACTGGGCTCAGTGTACTTTGCACGAGAGCAGCACCTATGATACACTTCGTTTGCACTCCCTCTTTTACACCGCCTTGACACTGCCCCTGACACTTATTCACGAATCGAAGACAGCTAAAGTAACCAATCTTTCACAGGGTGCTCATATCTAGCAACCCTGGATACTAGTACCATGGCAGCCGCATAACGGTTTCACTTTTTCTGCTTGTCTATTTTAATTTTGCAATGGTGGCCAGTGATCCTAGCTTGTGGCATAAATATTCATGTCCCGTGCTAAAATGTTGGAGGTCCTGCATTTTTCTGAAATATAGATTACGCATAATACCAGTCCCACACCAGCATAACAAGTCTGCCGTTATACAACCCTCCACATAGAAACAAGCTGCTCAGATCGTGTATCTTTAGGGTCCCGCATTTTTGGCATTCATTCCTGGTGATATTCGGTGGGTGTTTTTTGGCATTTATATATATGTTTTCTGAAATTCGAATGTTTTCGGCACTTTAAAACATTTGCGCCAGAAATAGATGCATAAAAATTTGCATATATAAAATGACTCATAGAAGGGGGGGGCACTTGGACGACTTGGACATGAGAACACGAAGAATTTAGTTTCCTTTTTTGCAGGGTCCCATGTGTATTTGAACCCTCTTGTGCACTGTTAAAAGTGTTGCAGGGAAAGCTGTCCCTGGACTAGAGGCTAGAGGCTCTGCAGGATGGTATTCCCTGCATTCTGCCTGAAGACAAGGGAGATAAAAACAAAAATGTGATGCCCCGGAGGAAAACAAAATGCAATCGGGTTCCGTCATTTTCGACATGTACCACCAAATGTTAGACTATGATTTGGAAGTTTTAGGAATATTCGGAATTTTCAAAAAAAATGTTTGGGGGGTGTTTGTCGGCATTTTTTGGTAAATGCCGAAAATGTGGAACCCTATGTAGCTTCGGTCCTGTTGGATGCGCCTCGATGTGATACACGTCCGTGTGTTCTCATAATTTTTATCGCACACAGTTATTTTCCCTATTATTTTTTGGGCTACAGTCTTTCTGTGTGTTTTGGGCTACGTGAGCATTTGTGAACCTGGCATTGTCATTGGCCTCTGTTGTGGAGTATACTGCTACGGCAAGAGACAGTGGCGAAATTTAAGTTTGGTCATAACGGTAACACTGCCCGTGGCTATTATTTTAAATTAATTTTCTGCAGGAAAATTTGCCATGTCACGGGATATCGCCAAATTTTACCCTATCTCACAGTTGCTGACACCTGATTTTTACCCCCGACTTTGAAACATACACTCTGAAGAGACAGGGATTTATGCATAAGTAGAGACTGACATGGCTTTTCGGGTTAAACCCAATTCCTTGTGATTGTTCCCCCCAAATCATTTGCAGACAATTTCTAATGAAGCCAGATTTTTCTTCAAATTTTAAAATAATGTATGATGTTGCGTTATGTGTCACAACACACTATTTAGTTGCAATCTTGAGGCATGTCTCACATAATTATTATTTGAGTGCAATTATGGGCTTCCTTGGGGGACTCCTTGTAGAACAGGATGCTGAGGGCTTTGGCCTTGGGACGTACGGGCAGCGACAGTTTGGTCCATAAGGAAGTCTTCGAACCAGATGAAGAGCCGACCAGATACCCCAAACGAGCGCAAGGCGTGCAGCACACAAATGTGCGAGACGGTAACATATGCGTGCTTGATGTCGAGGAAGACTGATAGGACGATCCGTCAATGGGCACGAGTATGTTGAACTGTAGAGACTAGGTCGAGAGCTGGATCCATAGAGCTTTGGTGGCGACAAAATCCAGCCATTTCGTGAGGAAACGCACGTTGTTTTTTGAGCCATCAGTCGAGGCGATGCAGAACCATTCTCTCCATCAGTTTCCCCATACAGCTTGTCAGGCTCACAGGGCGAAAGGATAGGAGGATAGGGCAGGATAGGGCAGGGAGGATAGGGCATTTGGGGGCTTGCTTGGTTTCAGGATGGGAACAACCAATGTCTCCTTCCATGTATGTGGTAAAAATCCTTGTTGCCAAGATGTATTATACACATAAAGGAGAGCTTGGAGTGACCGCCCGTCAAGGTTTCACAGGGCGGCATAGGTGATTTTATCGGGTCGAGGGGACGAGCCGGCGTTCACAAGCTTCAACGCTGCCTTTAGCTCGATTAGGGTAAAGTCGCGGTCCATAACTTCCGGGGGACGGGGCCAGTCTTGGTGAATATTCGGGGTTGCTTACCTTTGTATCTATTGAATTGTAGGCTTTTTAACATTTTCAGATGGCATAACAGCTTTTTCTCTTTTTTTAGGGGTGTAAATGCGACTGTGCCCTTCAGGGTCATGCTGAGTGCTGCACTTCGTTTTTCGTTTCTGCATGTTTGTGCCATTTTGTGCCATCCTTTTTTGCATTTGGTTTCCGTCAATAACTTGGTTTGCTAGAATGGGTTCATATACATTTGATCAAAAGATTTGGCCTCTCTGGGACTTTCAAGATCTTTGAGGGCAGGGAACTAAAAGTATTATTCAATATTACAAGGTTCCAGGCCGCCTCAGCATTCGTGTAGCAGACGTCAAAGCACGTATAATACCATAGGCTTTAAACGAGCAGGTTTTCCTGGATGGAGCATTCCGAAACACAAACAAAGCCAAAGAGCCTACCGGATTAACATGCATATTTTTTCATTTTATTGCCTATTTTTGTATTTTTGAGGGCCTAAATGCCTGCCTATTATCGCCGTTTTTAGTGCCTAACTTTCCGGGCCCTAGTTATAAATAGGACCTGACTTTTTAGGGTTAAACCCGTATCCGCCCGATATTTACCCCCCGAACGAAATCTATAAAATTCGGGTTTATCCTAAATCTACCCGAAAACATCCGGGTCGTGTGGCGCACTCATAAGCGTGCGTTAAAATAAAGTTTGATAACATTGCTAAACATTAGTTCCATGTTAAGACAAATTTTTATTTAAAAAAAGAAAAAATCACCGGAATACACACGAATTCCTGACGACAGAATATGCCGTAACGGGATTTAGCCTGAATACACCCGAATTTTCAAATGAAAAATATCACCCGATATTTACTCCCCGAATTTGGGCAAAAATAAAACGCGAGGAAAGTCAGGCCCTAGTTATAAACCATTGATCAAAATTGGAATAGCAAAGTGGTTTATTGTGGCCCCCCTGAAAGGATGCGTCTAGGCTTACATATTCCTAAACTGGTACTAGAAGTAACTAGTAATGGTTAGAAACATTTAAAAAAAAAATATTTGAACGAGACTTTGGTGTAGCAGTCTACACATCATCAGGTTGATGAAGGCTGATGAAGTGTAGACTGCTACATGAAAGAGTCGTTCAAGTAAATTTTTGTCGTTCACCATTGTAACCATTACTAGTTCCCTCTAATTCGTCATCGAGTCGCTTGACATTGTTTTTGTTCCTGTTGCAACTTAAACTGATGCTACTGAAATATTGAAATTTGCAAAGTCTTCAAACTGTGTTTTCCATTGCTTCCTGCAGGAACGCCAGTTTATGCAAGCCATTCCATACGTATCAAAGAAGAATTTATCGGCCCCGGTTCACCCGCATCACCTGGCAACCATGGAAATGCGGAGGAGCTTGAGTCATGTGAATGCCTGGGTAAGTCAGCTTGGACAATGTTCTTGCTTTTTGCTAAAAAGGAATGCAGCAGAAAGTGGAACACGCAAGTATATCTTCTATGTCACATCGGCGGAACAACCTAGCCGCAGGAGTAAAGCCCCTGGCATTCTGCGTTGGAAAGTTTACTTTTCCATGAAGCAGCATTTACTAGTCTGTGGGATTCCGCGGTGAAGAGAAGTGCAGAATTGCAGAATTCTCCCGAGATTGTGATACGTGTGTAATTCCGCGAAATTTTGTAGAATCACAGGTTCGCAGATGGCTAAGGGCTCTACCAACACCACCTAGATATAGGAAGCCTGCTTATTCATTGACGTGATGTAACAACTAACAGTAAGCCAATCAGGATTGTGTTTTCAACAGCCGTAGCCAATCGCGAACGTGCTTTCAGTGGTCGTAGCCATGGGGACGAGCCACCATCAGCCGTATGGATAGCCACTGTCGTCTGCAAGTAGTGAACATCCCCACGTACTAAGTGGTTAAACAAAATAAAGTGCAAAACGGTCCCATATTTGTCTCCAGACTCATTTTTGGGAAAGCGTGTTGCCCTTTTCGTCCTCTGGTGCAAATTTGCAAAGTTTGCTGCAATCGTTTGCGAGCTCTTGAATTTGCGGAACGACGAATCGCAGTAGGAGACAAATTCTGACTTCATGTATTCATGTGAAAAAGGAGGGAGAGGAGGCATTGAGCAGGCCTTCTGTATGCGGTGCCCCAGGTGGTGTTGGCTCTATGCAGGATCTAATAGCGAAGTCTTTAGAAAAATGAAAAATGCACAAAAAATCGTGAAAACATTGCTACTGCTGTGCTGGTTCTGTGCTGTAGCGTAGCTTTAAAGGAGCATGGAAGGCACTTGGAACATACGTCTTTTTACTGCGTCATGTGAGCATCCTACCTTCAGTAACCATCATGCAAAATATTTCATTTGGGAAGTACAAATTTACTGGGAAAATTGCATTGAAAGAAACACCTCAGTACTGGCAAGGTACAGCTCCGGTCAACCTTAATTATAACACTTAAAAAATTGTGGTCTCGTTTTCGAGCGCGATTACAGCAACCGTTGGGGCAATGGGGAAATCTTACTTGAACAAAATTATTCTGCTAGTTTAATGCAAGAATTTTATTCGCTTAACATTCCCCTAATGCCCCAAGGGTAACTGTTATCGCGCTGGGAAATGAGACCGAATGTTTTTCAGTGTTATTATTAAGGTTGACAGGAGCTGTACATGATGTTGCGGACTGGCAGTTGAGGCAAGCATGTTTTCTAAAACCACGAGATTGAAAGCTTTCTTCTGGTCCAGCATTACGTGCTACACTCACAGTTTTTGTGCCGGTGTGTCTCCCCGGGCTTGTAATCCCAATTTCTAGTTCCTCCAGCGTATTTATTGTCAACCCTTTCCAGCTCTTTAAAGGGGCTCTGAAGTGCAAAAAACAACTTGTTCTCAAATTAGGGTCCATGTCTTAATTGGTGCAATGAATGGAAACAAAATTAGTTCTCACAACTCTACCGTTTAGAAGAAAAACTCAATGAAAACAGAGCCGGTGTTGCCAGCAACGAATGGGAGACCCAGCAGGCAAACATTGGCAGCATCCAATAAGACAACAGGAGAAGCGCGCGCCTACCTGTCGTGGGCGTGCGAATTTAGAATGGGTTCCGACCATAGTGTTCTGTATATGTACGGCATGATGCACGCTGCTTTATTTTTGAATACTGATTTACTAGATTGTAGCCCACAACAGTTCTCGTGAATGTTCCACTGACTACATTGGTCTTCACGTCCTTCGGACACAGACGCCAGTTTGCTTTGTAACGTGCGCTATGTTTTTCACAGCAACTGCTCCATGGCGTGACGCGCACATCTTCGACTAAAAACGCTGATGCATGAGCTGAAGCATCACTGCTTAATGCCGAAGCAAGAAAGAGTCCGATATAATCGGAATCGAAACGGAATCAAAGTTTTGAACTATGATAACAAGTATGAACTTAACATAGCTTGTAACGTAATTTGAAGTGAACTTGCTCTTGCATTTTAGTGGCCCTTTAAAGGAGAGGGGAAGGCCATAAAGATACAGCCTGTTTTTGATTGCGACCAAACGTTTGATCACTTCGTTGTCATGCCATAATGATCTATCCATGCTCGCACTCTAGGCTTGGCAATCAATCAGTGTGCGTGCACCATTGTGTTGTTCGCGCATAAAGCTCTGAAGGAGATTTAATCTTGGTAAATGGTGCTCACCATAGGGCAAAGTCAAAATACGAAATGTAAGGGTCCCATATTCAGAACAAGCAGTTTGATTGTGTTGCAGAATGCTGTTGATATGCTGCTCCGCAGGTCATGTCGCGACACACGATACAGGAGTGCCCGTGAAAGGGATTGTGGAATCATTTCTAAACGTTTGAAGAAGTAACACTGCAAATATTTAGTAAACATATTTTTATTCACGATTTATTAATTTTCGCGAATTGCGCGACTGCTAAAAACTAAAACTTGTACTCGCAAACGCAGCTTGACCTTTATCCCGCGAAAGGAAACAGCCATGGAAACGCAACATTAAGTACTCGCGAATAATTTCGCAAATGACTCAATTGCGAAAATTAATACAGTGGGCCTTCTGTATGGTGACTTTCGAGCACTTCAGTCATGCTCACAATACTTTGGGCAAGCGTGCTCAGATAAACCCTCACTTCCTGTGTGTTTGTTGACGTATCTCGGTGCAGCTCGGCACCACTGTCAGCGATGGCTCGAAAAAAATCTCAGTTTTAATAACCGAAGATTTTAGAAAAAGTTCAAATAGGCAATGTGGGATTTTTAATTATTATTCCGCGTTACCGCCGTGAGGCGACTGCGGCTATGAGCGGTGTACAGACGTGGATACATGAAGAGAGGACAGCAGGAAGGAGTGGGAAACAGAGTGGTTCATGTATGTCCTTGGCTTACTTGGGGGGAATTGTGCTGACATACGTCTGGAAAATCCATAGATTGAGAAGTTACCTGTCAAAAAGAACTCATTACAAGTTATGTTACTGTGTGAAAAATGTAACTAAGTTAATAACGAAGTTCTTCAGTCTGAAATTTAACTCGCAGTTACGGAGTTACTTAGAAAAAGAACGAGTTACTTCCAAGTTACTTTGGACACAAAATAGCACTACACAGTGCAGCGCGCGGGAGCAGTTGAGTTAGACCTTGAGTTGCCTGCGGAGGAGCGCAACACGCTTAGGTCGTTTTCGTTTATGTCCAACAATTCAAATGTTTTGCATCTTTAGCATCAGCTTTATTTCAATGACAGCAGTTCTTACTCCCTGAATAGAATACTGTCATTGATTCAGTATCACGTTCTGCGGCATAAAATGCCATGAAAGAACTGGAGAAAGAGCAAGAAAATATGTGGACGTGAGTGAAAAGCGAATTAAAAGTAACTTGAACTTAGCTTAGGTTACTTTGGCAAAGTTGCCTGAAAAGGAAATGAGTTCCTCTGAAAGTTACCACGACGAAAAAGTGACGAGTTAAGTTATAAATTACCAAAAAAAGAACTTAGTTATGGTAACAAGTTACCTCGAACTCTGGGAAAATCTTCGGAAAACCTCAGACAGCACAGCCGGTGGTAGGATTCAAACCCACCATATCTCAGTCTTCAGCCCGACCTTGGTTGCCACCACTTAGTGGGACGCCTTAAACCGCTCGGCCATGCCACTGCTGCAATATGGGATTTCACCTGTTCAATCCAAGGACTACAATATACGAAACAGAACATAATGGGCTGCGTGTGGTTTCTCAACCTCCTTAAGGGAGCAGCCTCAAGATGAGAGCTGACAATGTTTCAAATGGAGACTGCTCTTCTTCTTGGCCAGAAGAACAGCCTACAGGTGTACAGTACAATGTTATGGTAGGAGAGTACAACAAACACCTTTTGTTAACTTTATTAAGAGCGAGAAAGGCAACACAGAGCACACACTTTTGCCTGAGGAATTCGCTTACCATGGTGTGCCCTCTGCCAAGCCAGCCCAGTCTTTGATGAAACCTCTTTAAAGTAGCACAGAAGTCATTTTTAACACCCAGTTTTCTTCATATAAAACTGTTAAGTTTGCCAGTAAGATGCACCATGCGAAGTAATTTACACCACAGAGTCATAATTATCCCAGAAATTGAATTTAAAATACGCCGCAAAAAGTGACTGTGGCAACGGTGGTGAAGAGCAGTACCAGCCTGTGATCTGCCTGGAACCTCGCGCTGACGCATAAGGAGAACGCTCGCTGATTGGCCTAGGGAAATGTTGTCTGCTACTCCGCTGTCGTCTGCTACTCGGCTGTTCGGGGTTCTGATAAAGCCTTTCTCCTTGCTCGGTAATGCTTCAGCCGCTCCTTCTATCCCCAATTCTCCAGGAAAACTGGTAAAACAGGTTTACGGCGGCAAAGGGACAATGCGCTGACCCCCACTGACTGGCAAACCAGAACGAGTCACCTTATGCCGTCATCGGTGACGTGCCATCATACCTCCTCATCCTCGTTATAGCTGGAGTGGCGAGTTAAGGGTGAAGGCGCGGAGCTATGTTTATGTGAGTTTTTTTCTGGGAAACATCAATACCTTCATCATACATCAATACCTTTCGTGCTATTCGGTATAATGACACACACACTTTCATCAGATGTCTTAATCTGAAATTTTTTTGGATGGCCCTCTGTACTCCAACAACCACTCCTAAGCACCAGAATTTTTGTCTCATCGTTTGGTCTGCGCTGGTACTATTTCACGCACTTCCTAGTGCCTACTTTCAAGCAATGTTTTGTTCCTTTCTGTTTGCGCAAGTTCATACTGCAGCGCGGTGGCATCTTAGTGCGGTGGCACTCGGTTAGCATTTAAGAATTATGGTATTCGGACAATCCTTTGCTGCAAACTCTGCTCCTTTGCAAACACCGTGTGGCTTTCTTCCTGCTGTTGCCTTGCAACACAACATATTTGACAGCACAACATGCAGGGCAACGAAAACTGTATGCACGGAACCATGCATTTTCAAGCGTTGCCCCAGCAAGAATGGCAGGAGTGAAATTGTGCTAACGGGCAGGAGAGGGCACTTCATTTGGCATATCTCCCATCAAGGGTGTACGGTGCTGTCCAACAAGGAAAAAGCCCCCCCCCCAACAATGTAAACTTTTCCAAAGGGACAGCCCACGCCAGCCCCTCTCAGAAATCTACCTTGCTGATATGCTAAGTCCGTACATTTCTGCACACAAGAAGAAGAAAAGGGATGGAAAAAGCACATGACAAAGCGTCTGTCCACTCAGAAAGCTGCACTAAGGGGGTATTTGCAGACAGGCCACAACACTATGGTGAAAAAGATGAAGCCACGTGAACCTCACGTGCTGTTGTTGTGGTACCTTATTTGAGAGCGATCCAATGAGACCGTTTTACGTGCACGAGGTAAAAGGGAAAAGCTGAGGGACTGCGTAAAAGGCTGACCTACTTTCATAGCATATACTCAAGACAAACGTTTTGAGGGATATTCTAAGAATTGTGCTTCGTGTGAGTAAACATGCGTCGCCCTGCCTGATTTCTGTGCACGTGAGGGGTGTTGGGGGATGGGAAGTACCCACACCCTGAAGCATTAGCACTGGGAGGGGCCATTGTGCATCAGCCCTGTCCAGCAGATCGAAAACTTTCTGCCTCCATATTTAAAGGAGCATGGAGTGACCCCCAAGGTTTTTTTTTTTTTTTTTGCTGTGGCATGTTGTGTAAGGAATAAAATGAACTCCTGCAAAACAATGATGAGCACATGTGACCTGCAGAGCATGCACAAGGCTCTGTTCTGCCCACCTTTAAAAAATCTTCTCCTTGCGCAAAGAGAGCATCGCTGAACAAGAGGACATCGTGGCGCATAATGGCGCATAACCAGTGACGTACAGCTCAAGCATGTAGAAGTGGCGTGCGAGCCGAGAAAAAAAAAACGAGGGGAAAAGGCAGCGAGCCATTTCTACTTCACACGAGCATCGTGTCTGTCGTCTGCAGCTGCTTTCTCCAACGTTTTTTTTGGAAATTCGATGGTGCTGTGACAATACACCACAGGGAGAAAATATTTTGCATTGCAACTCCCGGTGGACAGCTTCACAGAGGAGGCAGGGCTTTGAGCCATGTTAGGTGTCACTTCCATGCTCCTTTTACAGCTGGGAAAGTGCGAACTAAGTTAGTCGAAATTTCTGTCTGTGTGTTGTTTGTTTGTGATTCCCACTGGTCCTCGGAACCTTGGATGCCCTGGAATTTAAAAATGCTATTTTCAGGGTCTGGATAACCTTGCAATTTTTCGCAGGCATTGAAAACCCTTGGTTTTGCATCTTTCTGTGGTTCTCATGGAGCTGCTAGTACAAATTCCTCTTATCCAGAGTCGCAACTATAGTTTCGAAAGCACGGGGGTTAGCACTCTTTGCACTAGAAATCAGCAGTAAATTAATGGCACCATCCGTTACATTAATCGATTTTCTTTTTTTTTTTCTGTCCTGTGATCTTCAACATTCAGAAGTCGTGAGCCACATTTGTTAATGGATCACTATTATCTCATTTGATACCTGTGGCTTAGAAATATTTTTGTGAAATATTGAAGCCCTGGTTAAAAAACTACATCACAGACAAAATGAAGGCTGAGCCTCAAACGGTGCTTGAAAGACCTTGAATTTTTGTTCCGAATTTCAGTGAGAACCATATGGTCTTCACTGTGTTTCTATCCTCTTTTAGCACATTTCTGTCAGTGTGCAATGCCACCAGTTACCAAGGACCACTTTAGCACACAGGTTGATGTCAAAATGCAGTTGTCCTGTCTCCCATTTAATCCAAAGCTGCAAAGTGACCTGGAAGACTTTTCCTGAGTGCATGAATCATGCACCCTTCACTTACCTTTCAAGTGTGCAACAACAAGTTGAATTATACTAGAGGAACCCGAGGAGCACGGAGCACCGAAGGACAGGCAGAACGAAACAGACAGTGATTTACTGTACTTACCCATTTCTTTCAGGATCAGCAGTGCCCAGGAGTGTGCTTTGCATCAAACGAGATCCCGAAGATTTGTGTGACTCCCTGACTTTGACTCATAGCCCTTGTGACTCACTGTTAATGGATGGACCCGTCACTCCCTTCGGCCATGGTATTCCATTGAGTGCGAACTACGATGACGGAGACGTAAAGCCAGAGCATCCTGTTACTGCATCCTCAGTGGCACAGGCTGAAACTCAACAAGTCCACAACGTTTACCCATTACCCCAAAAGACGAGTTATGAAAGAACAAGTCATGAATGTGCAGAACATGTGCTGCTCAAGAGCAAGGCATGTCCAACGACATCTTTCAGGAAGACCAGTGAGATCACAACCTATGATGTAGGAGGGATGGATTTATGTAATACATGTCGTTCCCCAACACTTGGGGCAGGTATGAAGGAAAGTTTGCACAAACGTGAAGTGTGTTCAAGTATGCTTTCCACCGAGCCCACCTTACATAGCTATATGGCCCCACACAGCAATGAAAAGCCGTACAAATGTGATGCGTGTGCCCGCACCTTCTCCGGCATGGATGAGCTCAAGGATCATGAGCAGTCACACGCGGGTCGCTCGTCGGGCGTAAGCGGCGATTCCGTGTCACGCGCGGCCGAGAAAGCGCGAAAGTGCTCGCTCTGCTCCGCGGAGTTCGCGTGTCCTCGTGAGCTTAAGACGCACGTGATGACCCACGCGGCAGAGAAGACGTACAGGTGTCGTCTGTGCCCCGCAGCGTTCGTCCTACTCAGCACCCTCAAGCGTCACGTGACGACACACGCGGGAGCGAAGCCGTTCGCGTGCGACGTCTGCGGCGCTACGTTCGCCAGGTCCCCGGACCTCAAGAGACACGTGGCGAGGCACATGGCGGAGAAGCCATTCAAGTGCGAGTTCTGCCCCGCCACGTTCGCGTCATCGGCGGAGTGCAAGAAACACGCAATGACGCACACGGGGGAGAAGCCCCACAAGTGCGAGCTCTGTCCCGCTGAATTTCGTATCTCGTCGGGCCTGAAGGCGCACGTGAGGACCCACACGGGGGAGAAGCCGTACAAGTGCGCGTTCTGTCCCGCCGCATCCGCGACACATATAGAGTGCAGGAGGCACACAATGACGCACACCGGGGAGAAGCCCTACAAGTGCGAGCCCGCAGAGTTTATCCTGTCGTCGAGCCTGAAGTCGCATGTGAGGACCCACACTGGAGAGAAGCCGTACAAGTGCCAACTGTGCCCTGCCACGTTTAGAACGTCCATAGAGCGCAGGAGACACACAATGACTCATACCGGGGAGAAGCCCTACAAGTGCGACCTCTGTCCCGCTTCGTTTATCCAGTCTTCGAAGCTCAAGTGTCACAGTCGGACGCACGCGAGGGAGCCCACGCGTTCAGCCACTGCGCAAACCTGACAAGTCGCAGGTGAGGTGATAAGCCCCAGGTGATAAGCCCCCCTCGCAGGTGATAAGCCCCAGCAGTGGAAGCTCTGTTCCGCAGAATTTGACCTCTCATTGTGCCATTAGTCGCATGGGAGAGAAGCCGTAGAAATGAAAACCCTGCCCCGCGGCATGGAGCGTAAGTGATAAAAAAATGTGCAAGCCACTCTGGAGTAAAGCTGTACAAACCCTACAGAAAGGCATGCAAAGTTGACTGTTCTTCTCTGTGTCACTTGCCCTGGAAGCGTCAAGAGACCTGAGATGACATGCTAGGTGCAATCTCTCTCTCTCACTCTGCTTGCTCTGTCTGGGCATGTTGGAAAGGTGCACTGACTTGTGGCTCATGTCTCCTGTTGTAGTGTTCATAAAGCCTTGGCTGAAAGGTTTAAACCGGCACCACCTAGACCAGATGTGCCGAACTCATTTGTAGGCCGCAGGCCGTATACCATGCAGTTTGGAGTAGCCTGTCCCTGATAATGATGATGCAGCACAGAACTTACGGCGACATAACACGTATATACAGTCAACCCTCGATTTATGAACAACCTCGGTTTCCCGAAAAATTTTTCATAAATGGAGGGATTCATAAATAAAAAGATCCGCGACGTGAGTACTATCGAGCAAATGGCACAGTATTTCCGAGTTGGGATTGTGTTTATAATATAATATATTGTGTAATTTTGCTTTCGACCACGCCTTCTGCTGTATCAATCTCACAAAGAACAGACTTTAGCACACTCACACTCTGTTTATTATGCAATACTAAATTGTTTAATTTTGCTTTGGACCTTCCGCTGTGTCAATCTTGGAAAGAAGAGATGTCAGCACATTCGCACTCGACTGGTCTCAGATTTCCTCCGGGATTTTTAACATCTGTTTACGTATTAATCTCCGGGAGACAGCGGCCCGCGGAATGCTTGGTCGCCCCTTGTGCGACCCCGGAAATCCCGTTTGTTGTTCGGATTTTGAGGGGTTAAGAACCGAGGGTGCAATACCTGGAAAACGTTTTGTCCATTCAGGCGTCATTCATAAGACCACGGAATAATCCCTTTGAAGGTTTCTGTTGACCTCGGAACGATCCGTTCATAAATTGAGGGCAAAAACGCTGGGCAACGCCTAGTTGGTTCCCAGAAATTTCATTCATTATTCGAATATCGAGGTTCATAAAACGATGGTAGAATGCATGTAAAAAGTTTGGTTCCTCGTGCTCGTGTTCATAAAACGAGGGAATTCATAAATCGAAGGTTCATAAATCGAAGGTTGACTGTATTTCCATTGTTGAATCACGTGGTCAGCAATCCTTTTTATTTGCTGTGTGCTAAGGAAACTTGGCACCTCTTGTTTTCATCTGTTGAGACGATATCGGGTGAAAATGATTGCACAGTCGTTTGTGAGTTGTGAGTCTAACTTTCACTTATTCAGGTTCATCACAGAAAACACCTGCTCGTAGACCTATGTTGATACAGTTGTCTTGCGACGTAAACCCAGAAATAATTATTATTAGATGTCTGTTGTACCGAACATGGACAGGTTTCTCTGTGACAACATATTTACCTTCGGATACTTTTTATCCAACGTAAGAATAAAACGAAGCCGCACCAACTATGTCCCTATGTATGTGTCTACTACAAGGTATGTCGCACTGCAGGTCAATCAGTTCTATTTGTAAGTCATCAGGAACGTTGTCCACAGCCGTAGAAAACGGCGACCAAAAAAGGCCCCGTTTCAAGTATCCTGAACTCGAAGAACCTTTGCTCAGATGCACTCAGGACATCACCGAGCCTGCGACTGAGTCAGTCCGTTTCTGGTTGCATAGAAGGCACCAGTATTAGAAATCGGCCACGTATAGGGTTTGTTCAGAAATTTTGGTAGGAATGTACTAGAAATATCAATCGAGTAAATATCAGCTACGCAGGGTCAGGTTTAGAGGGTCATCAGCGAAGACGAAGGAAGTAGCACAGAGACCCAGACAAAGAACGTCGAACTTTCAACCTTTAATCGTACGACTAAAGGTTGATTAACAGTTGAACATTTGACGTTCCCTATCTGTCTCCGTGCTACTTTTGTCATCTTTGCTGTTGTCATGTACTAACAGGCCCTGGTCTTCTCTTATTGAGGGAGTCATCAGCTGTTACAGATAAATGGCAACAGTTTTCTATCACTAACTAATGCAAAATAAACTGCACGAGTGGAGAGCCCAGACAATGGCCAGTACAATGCCACGACCGTTCATCAAGCTTGGGATGATTTTTTTTTTTTTTATTTTTTTGCTCGAGGGCCACATGGGAGCCGTATGGCAACACCAGGTGGGCTGTCACTATGGCACCCGTGATCTAGATGAAGAAAGCCGTCTTCTACCCTCCTAAGAGTATGGCATAGATGAAGGGCAGATGGTGGAGAAACTCCATTACGGGAAAAGTATATAATGTGGAATATAAAACGAGTTGGTGTCGCCTTCAGCCAGCGGACCGTTTCCGTGTTGTCCCTAGCTGCGGAAGGTCGAATGCCGTATTTTCCCCGCACGTAAACATGGAGCCGTTTTCTGCCGAGAGTAGCATGAGAAGATTGAAAGAAGAATGCGGACAGACTGAAACCACCTTGTAGTGATTACAAGTGCATAGCGTTGCCAAGTCTCGGAGACAAACGTCCACGTTACCTTGAAACAGGCTACCTCTACCAAGTGAACACGGGCGCCTGTAGGTGGCTGCAAATGCGCATGCGCTCAGTGCCTTGTATCAAAAGAGAGTCTGGCCATTAGGAGGAGCCTAAAAGTAGAGGACCAACCTGTCAGTCAAACTTGGACGCATTTCATTGGTTGCCGTTTTCCACGGGGGACACCATGGCACCAAAATTTCTCCAAGAATGGAGGATGGTGCTTGGAACGACAAAGTGCAGATTTTCACAGACTGCAGTGAGTGTATGTCATGTATGCACCTGCAAAATCAGCTTCAACTTTCGCTCTTCCATCATTATTTATGCGAAAATGGCACGTTTCTCCGCTAACGTTAGACCTAGTGAAGATCAAGTGAAGACTAGTGAAGACTCCAAGAGAATAGCGGGAAAGGTATCACTGATGCATAAGATTTCGCATTATATAATTGAAATTTAATTATAAATATATCTTTGTCCACTTTTGATTTCATCTGCTTATGTTATGTGAATTAAAAAGTTCATACCGGCAGCCGTCTGTTCTGATGGTGGGGGCTTTCACAGGCTCCGACACCATCACTGTGCAAGAAGTCACGAAGAAGTTGTCCTGCCACTCTTCTGGCTAATCACTTCTGCCAGTAACCATTTCTGCAGTTCGGTCTTCCCAACATGTCTCTCTCAATGCAGATGGCGTTGATAAAAGTGGGTGCAAAATCTGTCGTTTTGGTGTGTCACAAGTGATATTCGTGTCAATCCAAATCAATCAAGTTTTTCCAAAATGGTGGCACTCAGAAAATAAGGATGAGATATAAGTACTGGATGGCCTGCGATAATAAGGAACTGTATTTTGACCTGTGATTGGCTAAATACCTCAAAAAGTGGGTGAAACCTCAGGTACATGCAGGTCCCATTAATGGCCAGAACCTCTCTTAATACACGGCACTGCATACAGCTTACTCTGAAACGGTCTGTTGCCGTGACCATTTGAAACACAGGCTTTCCTTGGCTACCAGTGGCTTCCCATGCAATTGATGGTTGCTTATTGATGCCCATTGATGCCAATTGATGGTTGATTTGCAGTCTCTTACACTTTGTGTCAGTTCATCTATGCAATCGGCCTTTCTCTGTTTGGATGGTGTCTGTTTATAGTCTGCGACTTGTATCATCATAAATCCTATAGAATCATCTTAGAACACTCCCTGAAAGCTCCCGGAACCTACTACTCTCTGAACCTAGACCTGAACTTGAGTGGAACTAACTCTGTGAAAACCTAGACCTGGACTAGCTTGTCCCGCAGTGAGCAGGCTCACATCTCCATTTTCCCCATCATCATCATCATCGCCTATCCTGAAAACAAACTTGTCAAAAAGCATGATCAGTACCAGCGGCATGGCAGAGCAGGCTAAGGCGTCCCGCCTGTCGGTGCCAGTCAAGGCTGTGCTGAAGAATGGGAGATGATGCATTCGACTCCTGTCACTGGCTGTGCCGTCTGAGGTTTTCCCTAGGTGTTCTGAAGACCTTCCAGGTGAATGTCTGCACAGTTGCTCCCTGAAATCGGCCCAGTACTCATCCCCCCCGTCCCCCACTCCTTCCTGCCGTTCTCTCTCCATCTGTCCACAACTGTACTCATAGCCATAGCTGTGCTAACACAGAATAAAAAAAGGAACATTATTAATCAGTGTCATGTGGAGGATGTGATGTGATGCTCTAAGATGTTTACATTTGATTAGGATTGCTTCCATGTAGGAAGTCCTGCACCAGTCTGCATCAGACTGGAGTAAAATTGATACCAGTTAGTTGCAGTCCTTGGAGTATATATGAACGAATGTTTAAGGAAATGATGTTGGAGAAATTCCTAATATGCACAAGAAAGAGGAAAGGACCCAGTACAGATACCAGTGATACACCAGATAGTACAGAGGGATTGTTTGATTCGCAACCGTTTGCTGGGACGCACTGGCTCTGATATAATATGGATGGTTTCTGAACCCCTTTGATGCGTTTCGTGCTCTTCAGCAGCTTACACAGCGCAGCCACTTCCACCAGGTGCCAGGTGAAACTGCAGATCAGAAGGTTTTGAGAATGCCTCTGTGTGGCGCAATGCGCAGTCTAAAGCACTGTTGCAGCACTTTTTTGGGTAGAAAGCATCCTGTCAGGTGTAAATGTCTGAAATAGGTTCAATAGGCGCACATCTTTTTGGACTCTGCCTGGGACTCAACATCTCTACACTTCCATGATTAGCATAGGTGGGGAAGTTACTTTTATTTTGTAGTGCACTACCGTTACTCACTACTTTTTTCAAAAAGTAACGCGTTACGTTATTCGTTACTGTTGCGGTAGTAGGTAACGCATTACTAATGCTGTTACTTCTGATAAGTAATGCCGTTACTTTTGCATTACTTCACCAGTTGTCCTTATAATATGTACCATTTTTGATTGAGTCATATAAGTGCATTTCGCAAATCAATACAAGCAATGTTGGGCATAAACAAGGGTCACGCATGAACACAACTTACATGTACGATTTATTGCAACACAGAAGTAGTTGATGTTCAAATTTTTCATCTTTGAGCTTCGCCCGTTTGGCTGAGAGGACGCCCAATGACCAGTGAGTGCTCCTTGTCAAGGTCGATAGAGACGGCGACCTCTTATCTCGCACAGTACAAATCCAAACAGCCAATCCCTTGGTACTTTGTTACTTGTTCAGAGGGTAGAGGCTATTTTACTGTCGCTTTTGCCCCATTCGTCCGAAAAATACCAGAGGGAGTGAAAAACAGTGGTGGTAAACAAAGGTGACATCTCAACCAGGGTAGGTCAATAACCCTTCTTTTGCGTTCTTTGTGGGTGTCGATGTGACCTTCTTGTCATTGTTGAAGATGACTAAAAAAAATCGGGGATTTTCCCGGATTCTGCAGGCACGGTCCTCGCTCAAGCTTTCAAGTTTAGACGATGAAGCAATGTTCCCGAACACGCACTAACGCATAATGCCGTTACGCATTAGTTATTAAAAATGTAATGACGTTACGTTACTCATTACTTTTCTCCCAAATGTAATGCGTTACCATATTTCACTACTGGAATGTAACGCGTTACCGGTAACGCACTACTTCGTAACGCGTTACTCCCCACCTATGGTCAGGTGTAAATGCCTGAAATAGGTTCAATGGGCACACATCTTTTTGGACTCTGCATGGGAATCAACATCTCTACACTTCCATGATTAGGACATGTTCTGGCTGTGCTGTGAGTGTCCATATTGTCCTGCTGTCCTCTGTCCATGTCTGCTTATATCCACAGTTGCATCACGGCACTAATGCAGAATGAGTTAAAATGAAGAGTGCAACAGCAATCACGACAATGGGGCTCAGCAGTTACTGTTCGAGGATGTCATAGTGGTTATTATTTCAACAAAATATAACTTTTTCTGCATTCTATCTCAAAGGAGCAGAGGAGGCCTCTTGAACATACACTTTTTTTTACAGCGTGGCATAAGCAGACTAATTTTGGGAACTGTCATGTAGAAGATTTCATTTGGGAAGCACAAATTTTCCGGAAAAGATTGGTGCAGAAAAATGTGTGGCTTCCCCATCCGCTCCTTGTGTGTCATGATGTCAGGCCACTGGAGCACTTTTTTATTGGCTTACAAGAACTGTTGGAGATGTGGGACATGTGGCACAAAATACAACTACAAGGAGGAAGAAGGAAGAAAGAAGGCACATGCCTCAACTATTGTGCGGCTGACATGTGACATGACAAACTGGCAACCGGCACAACAGCTTTTCTGGCCCACAAGATTGCGTGCTGTCTTGTGTCTGGTTTGTGTGCTTCACTTGTTGTGTGAAGATATATCTCGGGGGCTTGCATAGTCCTGATTTCAACTGATCCTAATATGTTTTTTTAAGTCCTTCCATGTTCCTCTTAGACAGCACAGTATAACCCAAAACAGCTTTTCTCGGTGCTCAGAAAATTCATGGAAACTGGAATGGAGTTTTGCTGAGTGAATCAATCTTGCACTCTTCTCTTAACCTTTCGAACGTGTAACAACAAAGTGAAATTGCTCTATCTACTGTTTCTTTCAGGAGCAGCAGTGCAAAGAAGTGTGCTTCACATTAAAGGAGATCGCCACGATTTTTTTTACTCCGCTACTTCGACGCACAGTTCTACCGATGCACCGCTAAAGGATGGTACCTTCCCTTCCCTGGACCACGATATTTCGCTGAGCGCCAACGGTGATGCCAGAGATCTGAAAGCCGGAGTTGATGCTGCATCCTCAGAGGGACAGGCTGAAGTTCAACAAGTGCGCAGCGCTCACTCATTGCACCAAAAGCCCAATTCTGAAAGAACAAGCCATGAATGTCCAAAAGATGTGCCGCTCAAGTGCCATGTGTGTTCCGCGACATCCTCCGCTGATGCTGGTGAGGTCACAACTTATGCATCTCTTCCTCAGACATCTGGAGCACATGCGGGTGAACAGCCGGGTGGAAGTCAGCGTGAATGCGATGTCCGCTCAGTTGTGTTTGCCGCAGACTCTGTTCTGCGAGGGCATCTGGCCACACATAGCAACGAAAACCCATCCGACTGTGAAGTGTGTGCTTGCGTATTCTTCTGTGCGGATGCATTCAAGGCTCACAAGCAGCCGCACACAAGTAACAACGTGTCAGGCATCGCCTGTGATGCAGCATCGTGCACGGTAGAAAAAACTGAGAAGTGCTCCATCTGTTCCACCGCATTTGCTTGTCCCGGAGAACTCAAGGCGCACATGATGACCCATGCGGCAGAGAAGACATACAAGTGTCGGCTGTGTCCCGCGACTTTCGCTCTTTTCGGCTCCCTTAAACGTCACTCGAAGACGCACACAGGAGCGAAACAGTTTGTGTGCGACATCTGTGGCGCCGAGATCGGCAGGTCCGGGGACCTCAAGAGACACATGGCGACGCACATGGAGGAGAAGCCATTCAAGTGCGAGTTCTGCTCCGCCACATTCGCGTCTTCGGCGGAGCGCAAGAAACACGTAATGACCCACACCGGGGAGAAGCCCCACAAGTGCGAGATCTGTCCCGCGGAATTTCGCCTCAGGTCGAGGCTGAAGTCGCACGTGCGGACCCACACGGGCGAGAAGCCGTACAGCTGCGAGTTCTGTTCTTCCGCGTTTGCGACATCCGTAGAATGCAGGAGACACACCATGACGCACACCGGGGAGAAGCCCTACAAGTGCGAGCTCTGTCCCGCAGAGTTTATTCTCTCGTCGAGCCTGAAGTCACACGTGAGGATCCACACCGGAGAGAAGCCGTACAAGTGCCAGGTGTGCCCCGCCACGTTTAGAACGTCCGTAGAGTGCAAGAGACATACACTGATGCACACCGGGGAGAAGCCCTATAAGTGCGAGCACTGTCCCGCGGAGTTTCGCCTCTTGATGGGGCTGAAGTCGCATGTGCGAACCCACACGGGAGAGAAGCCATACAAGTGCAAGTTCTGTCCTTCCACATTTGCGACATCTATAGATTGCAGGAGACACACCATGACGCACACCGGGGAGAAGCCCTACAAGTGCGAGCTCTGTCCCGCAGAGTTCACCCTCTCATCGACCCTGAAGTCACACGTGAGAATCCACACCGGAGAGAAGCCGTTCAAGTGCCAACTGTGCCCCGCCATGTTTAGAACGTCTGTAGAGTGCAGGAGACACACAATGACTCATACCGGGGAGAAGCCCTACAAGTGCGATCTCTGTCCTGCATCCTTCATCCAGTCTTCGAGCCTCAAGCGTCACAGTCGGACGCACACAAGGGAGCCCAGGCAGTCAGCCACTGCACAAACCTGACATCACAGGTAAGAAGCCCCACAAGTGAAAGCCTTGTTCCGCAGAATTTTGCCTCTCTTTGAGCCTTTAGTCGCATGGTAGTGGCGTACGCGTTAAAAGACAGTGCTAGCCACAATGGAGTGAAGGTGTACAAAGCTGGCTCTGTTCTGCAGCATTAACTCACCCTGGAAGCCTCAAAATACTTCAAAAACCTCAAAAAAATTCAGAAAACTGCAAACGATATGGAAGCCTTTTGCTGAATGAATCAATCAACGCACTCTTCTCTAAGCCTCGAAACGTGTAACAACGAGGAGGTTTACCCTGTCTGCTGTTTCTTTCAGGAGCAGCAATGCCCAGAAGTGTGCTTTGCACCAAACGAGATCCCCAAGATTTGTGTGATTCCGTAACGCATAGTTCCAATGACGCATCGCTAAAGGATGGTAGCTTCCCTTCTCTGGACCATGATATCTCGTCGACCGGCAACAGTGATACCAGAGAGGCTGCATCCCCAGAGGGGCAGGCTGAAGTTCAACAAGTGCACAACGCTCACTTGTTACACCAAAAGACCGGTTACGAATGAACAAGCCACGAAT
Source organism: Ornithodoros turicata (assembly GCF_037126465.1). NCBI lineage: Eukaryota > Metazoa > Arthropoda > Arachnida > Ixodida > Argasidae > Ornithodoros > Ornithodoros turicata. The sequence goes on from NC_088201.1 coordinate 182,705,108, forward strand.
GTGCAAAAGACGTGCCGCTAAAGTGCCATGTGTGTTCCGCAACATGCTCCGCAGACATTGGTGAGGTCACAACTTATGCATATCGTCCTCAGACATTTGGAGCACATGCAGGTGAACAGCCGGGTGGAAGTTTGCATGAATGTGAAGTGCGAAATGTGTAACGTGAGTGTGTGCGTGTGCTCAAGTATTTTTGCCACAGTGTCTGCTTTGAGAGGGCATCTAGCGACACACCATAGCAATTAAAAAGCCATACGAATATCAAGTGTCTGCCTGTACATTCTCCTGCATGGATGCACTCAAAGGCTCACAAGCAGTCACACACAAGTAATGTGGTGGGCGTGACCTCAGGTAGGGTTGCCACCTTTCGTAGTGAAAAATACCAGCTGAGGAAGAGGAGGTGGAATAGAGGGAAAGGAGGAAATGTTCACGGGAAAGTGGGTGAAGGGTGGAGAGTATACAGAGAGAAAGAAAGAAAGAAAGAACGAGCGTACTCGCTCAAGACAACAATGATAATAATAATAATGAATAACTAAGAAAACGACTGGTGACTACGGAGTTGGGTCTGTGCTCCAGATTTATTCAAGCTGTAGTGGAATGTTGAAAGGAAAACCCCGTAAAAGCCCCCTGTGAAAGGTGTTGAGCCACAAATACCGGCAAAAGGCTGCCGGTATCACCTTCCTACCGGCAATCGGCAGAGCGAGCAAATAACCGGCCGTGCCGGTATAATACCGGTTTGGTGGCAACCCTAGTGACCTGTGATGCAACGTCATACATGGAAGAAAAAAAAACTGAGAAGTGCTCGCTCTGTTCCGCTGTACTTGCTTGTCCTCGTGAGCTCAAGACGCACGTGATGACCAACGCCCCTCTTCACGACCCTCGTGCGCTGAAGAGAAGACATGCGGATGTCGACTGTGCCCCGTGGCGTACTCCCACTTTATGACTCTTCAACGTCACGTGACGGCGACACATGCGACGCTGTGTTCGGCAAGCCCTGCGGACCGCAAGAGACATATTTATTTTTATTTTTTATTTATTTATTGTACCTCAAGGGCCCAGGGGCATATTACATGAGGGGTGGGCAAAAAAGTGGCGAGTACAGTAAGTGGCACAAAACCAATCTACAACAACACCTGCGAGCCACAATTATAGCACAAACTTAAAATTATACAATGTTTATACATACTGTTATGTAACATGTTAGAAAGCAAGAGAGGAACTTTCCCAAAAAGATATTCACTGAAAATGTGTACATAGTTCGTGCCGGAAAGCACTCGGATTAACACTGTCTATAATTAGACCCTGAAGTTTTCTGGTTTTATATTTTTCCAAATTCGGGGGCTAGAAATTGGGTCAATAAATTGATGTAAAAAATTCATGCAAATTCGGGCAGAAAAATTACCATCAAACTGAGTTCGGGGCGAAATCGGGCATTATTGTAGAATAAACGTTCACTGTACCGTTTATCCAGAGTGCCATAAGTAAGGGGCCGTCGCATATTTTGTGAGAAACTAGTATGTCGATGCCTTGAGGTGCCTAGCCTAGGTGCAGTTTTGCAGGTAGAAATCAGGTTTAACCCTAGATAGATGAACCTCAATTCGGGGTGCAAATTGGGGGAAATATCGGGTTTAACCCTAAAACATCAGGGTCTATCTATGATGCGCTGTGGAAGACTATTCCAATCCGATATTGCAGATGGAACAAAAGAATGAAGAAAATTATTTGTGTGGCAAGGAACTTGTTTTATTTTTTTTGGAGTGGTCGATGCGGTTAGAAACGTAGTCTGGGTTAAGAAACAACCCGTGAGAAAGTGTGGGATGATGGTACATCTTGTGTATTAAGCCTAGCAATTCTACATCTATTGCTGAGAAGTGGCAAGTTGAAACTAGCTTTCAATGAGGACGCACTGGTGGACCGTGAATATGAGGAAGAGATGAAGTGCACTGCCCTGTTCTGGATGGCTTCAATGGAGGATATTAGGTTAAGCTGATGTGGGCTCCAAATGGCGGAAGCATGGTGAGGCAGATGGTAGAGGAACCGTTCAGATGCAACTTTGCCAGTTCGAGTTGGTTTGTTGTGGGTGGTTGATGTGGGGGATTTGAGGGGTCTGCCTGCCTAGATTGGGGGCACGCTGCTTAGGGAAGGGACGAAAGGGGGCCCTGTTGGTCGAAAAACAGAAAAAACGATAACTAAAAGATGAAAGATGAAAGGTCAGTGACTTTCATCTTTCATTGTTAATTTCTTAGGCAAATTGAGGCCAGGTATGTGTAATTAATGTTTAAATGGTCTCTGAATTGATCACTATGAGTAACACTCACCCAGAAATAACATCAATTTACTCATTACACAGTTTTCGAGACGTTTTATGTAGAGAGTGACTTTTTCGGGTGAAACCCGATTCGGCCCTGTTATTCCCCCCCGAATTGACCTCCGACCAACTCGGGTTAAACCCGATTTCTCTCCGAATTCCAGTCGCTATGGAATCCTCAAGTGACGTTTCCACTGAAGGTGAACAAAGGTCGCCACGTGTAACACATGTGGTAAGAATGGGTCACTTACGTTCCCAGCAATACACCCATGTGTGTCAACACTGTCTATGACTTCGGGGATTACCGCTGGAAGGTCACAATCCCGCAGAAAAAAAAAAAAAGAACAGAAAAGAGAGATTAGGAAAGGACTTAATAGACAAGAGGAGAAACAAAAATCCCCGAATTACAGATTTAAAAATAGCGCCCGATTTTTACCCCCCCCCCCCCCCCCCCCCGAATCTGAGAAAGGCATTTAACCCGAAAAAGTCACTCCCTAACCATAAAGAGCAGAAAGAATAGAAGTGCAAGCTCTACCTCACAACATTGAGGAAGCGTAAGGTAAGTGCCAAAAAGGCACTGCAGAATACTTTGGAATGAAGATGTACAGGTCCTACGAAAGGATAATACAAGGTTAACGGCGCTGCATTTGCTTTCTCTGGACGCCTCAAAGGCTCTTCTCACTTTGTTTGCTATGTCTGGGCATCTTGGAAAGGTGCGCTGAATGGTGGCACATGTCTCCCCTTGGTAGTGCGAATAAACCTTGGGGTTTACCCAACACCATCTCCGTGAAGAAAGCAGCCTTCTAGCCTGCTATATAAAGTTTGGGCTGTCATCAGCTTCACCCAATCGCGCACCCAGTTCCAAATACAGCATTTCTGTTACTACGAGTGACTGCCATTGCGATTGATGATGGTTGTTACAACCACAAAAATGCTGGTAAACAAATTTTCCTAAATGCCGAGTCCTGCTACCAGGGAAACACTGAGCACGACACACGCGGCACAGCCAGTTCAGCTCGCAGCGGGGCTGTTGATGTTCATGTTCATCTAATAGGTTAGAAGCTTTTTTTTTTAATCCGGGAAATTTGCTTTTCCAGACGATTTTACCCCGTGTTATGGCTCATGAAATAAAACTTGATTCTTGCCCCCCCCCCCGATGTGAAGCGTATCGCTTGTGAGAGCGCACATGAGAACCGTAAAAGTGTAAGAGTTATTCTCTCTTGTGCGTTTTAGCAAGCGATGATGCACATCAAGATCAGTAGTGTCTTTAGGTTTTAGAATTTTGAAAATTGGGGCAAGATAGATGTTTCTTGATTAAATGGTCCCATCAGGATCCATCCCCATGGTTGCATCAGGAATTTCGAAATCTGGGATTTTGCAACAGAGAATATCGAGGTCCTCCCATTAGACAACATGAATTGGCACCAAGTATCCGGTCTTGTTCCCATTGTCACTTCACTAGCATCGAAAAGGTGGAACTGTCACAATAATGTAGGTTCAGCATCGTTTTGTATATGTTTTTATTCATTGCCATATTTTTATTTAGAAGGTGGTTAACAATGAAAATACGACAAGTTGAACAGACAGTGTACAAATATTACCCGCATAGTACAAGAACATAGAAACACAATTTGAATGGTGGGTGTGCAATGTTCACATCAACCACTTTTCCTGCAAGACAGGTATATTTATCTTCTTTCTAAGCTGTATAAAAACATGGCATGACTTGACACGTCGAATGGCATAAAGCTCAGCGTTTCAGCAATGCCTCAATATTGGTCGGTAATCATTCACTGTTTATTAAACAAAAGACAAATTATAATGCGTAAGAAAGGCGATCAATTGCACATGCTAGTGAAGAGCTCCATGCCACATACTCAGCAGTGTATCGTGACATTCTGAAACATTATTACGAAGCATCGTAGCTGCTGCGCTGATTCCACATATCGAAACGTCTCATTAAAATTAAATAATTACACTTTGGAAGGACTGAAAAACAGAATAAATAGTATGATGCATTAATTACATGGCAGTATGTGCTAGAGACAACAAGTAGGCTTCCTTAGCGACTCTTGTGTACGCTACACATAAAAGCATGTCAGTCTATTTTAACAATTTGATGACATGTCTGCTAGCAGTCGACTCCAATAAACACTTGTTTGATCGAAATGGTAGAAAACCAAGATGCTGTGCACTCTTGGTGTTTATGCAACATAAAGTTTAAGCCATATATAATAAATATATGCACCCATTGTAGTAAGGTACCCTTGGAGTACATTTAAAGGACTAAACCAGGAAATGGTGACACATTAAGTTTTACAAAAATGCTGCCTGTGTCAAAATGCAATCAACCTTAATGTCAACCTTCAGCTCTCGTGTTTTTGTTCATCTTCCAGTAGTCATTATGCTTTTCGAGATCATGACAGACATGAAGTTTGATAAAAAAAAATGCATTACAGTAAAAATGCATCACAGTCGGCAAGGAAGTCTGAACACTAGCGATGACCCCACATGTAAGAAGTATTCCCCCAGACAGGGGTTGTAGGCAATGAGGGACATGCTTATGGGACACCAGCCCCTCCCAAAATGTAGTCAACCACATATGCATAGTCTACTTGTGACTGGCTCGCGGGAATTCACTGACGCATACAACAGATGGGATCATCACAGTGCCCACATGGATTTTTCTCAAACTACGTCCCACCTTGGCTGCACACCCCTGCCTTCCAAATATCCCTGGCTATGTCCCTGTTTGCACATCACTATTTATTACATACAGTAAAACTACCTAATGTCAGATACCCACAATGGAGCCAAAATGCGTCAGAGATATAGAGAATAGAGTTTAAAAAGCGGTAAGAAGAACACGCTGCGTTGCTACGACATCCATGTTTACCGAACTTGTTTAAAAAAATTCACATCAAATGGAAAGAGTTTTGCACCAAAAAGACCTGGACCAAAAGGACAGTGTTCTGCATTGCATGTTTAACCAAGGCACTGTCAAATTTGCGAACTGATACCTGTGGAGATGACTGACATTCATGTTCCTGCAGAACAAGGCCTATTATTATTATTCTACAACTGTTGAAGGTTTCAGTTTGACAGTTTGATTGCTGCACCAGATTCTCTGCATATTTTAGCTGCCTGTCCAAAACATCTCTCTTTTTCACAAGTATTAGTACCACACACTTTGTCTTTGGCGCTGTTTCTACAGGTCATGGAATGCCTTACTCGAGGCCTTTGGTGCAGTGCAGGGCTGGATATAACGGTAACACCAAGACAGAGTACATAACCTAGATTTACAAGGCTAACCCCCTCTCTCTCTCTCAAAAAAAAAAAAGCCTGATGATTATCTGAGGGAAAGAAAAAGGCGAAGATCGTAATAACGGTCGTCTTTTCTAAAGGAAGGCTAAGACTGCGAAAATCATTTTGTCCGACTTATCACAGAAGGTCCTGTCCTACTTCCGAGATAGGTTCCCTATACAACGAATATGCGGCAAATATCGGAACTAACGTTCGCCAGGCACGGAACAGTAGGCGTTCATCGTTATATCCGGTATGATGTTGCAGTGTCTCACGGTCTCCACTTTGTCCTCAAGCTGGAACAACTCGTTCGTCAGACGTCGAAGCGTGGAAGACACCTCCTGGACCAGCTGCTGCGAACGAATCAGGCTCTGCGTGATGGACGTGATCTCCCTGGTGGCGTTCTGGTACGGCTGGCAGGCCATCTCAGTCAGGTTCTTCCTCAGACTGGCGTTCCTCTCGCGTAGCTTTCGATGCAGGAGCGAGTTGTAACGCGTCGGCTCCGTCATCCTCCGTCCCGTAGAAGCCGCGCTGAACGAGCCGTCCAGAGACATCGCCTGGGAGGTGCTGCATCTGCTGTCGGTGGTGGAACCGGAGTAGGTTGCGTCGTCTTCGTCTGATTCGGAGGCTTCGCCAGCGACGACGGTGGCCAGTGCTGGGGAAGCCCTGGGTGGCACGGAGTCCAGATCTCGTTGCATTCTTCCTAGCCGCTGGTGATCGCCAGCCGGTTGGTCACGTATGGTCCTCGTCGACTCTGCATCAGCTTGCATGCTAAAAGCAGCTAGAAGTCTGGAGATAGAAGCAAGATGCGATTGGCTTCGCTTAGACGCAGAGCAGAAAGGCACTATTCGTTGTCTCAATGGTAAATTGCAGGCACTCCACGCAACAGCTGGAGCTTTTACTCGCTTCGAGTTGCTTGTCTGACGTCTAACCAGTCAAAGAAACAGAATCGGTGTAACAATAACACGATAAGATAAGGATAGAAGTAGGTTTAGCTGCATATGCTGGATAGAGCGTTGCCAGATCACAAGCTATTCAACTAGTCATCAACAGGATAGCAAGCCCCCGCGAGGGAGGCTGACCTTCCATAACCCATACTAAGCAAGCAAGCAAGCAAGCAACTGGCGTAAAGGGGTCATGCTTGGAATTATTGCTATATAGGACGTTCAACTAGTCTCCTGCCAAAGGATCATCGGGGTCATATCGCTCTTGAAAAGTCGTTGGTGTATCCTTTCTTAAAATTTATTATTCAGGAAGGTGTGGTGTCGAGGCCAGTGGAACAGAATGAACACGATAAATTATATTAAAAAATCGTCGTACGGAATGTCGTCTGCTATCGCGTGTTCCAATTTACATTTGCTCACCGCCATCGTAATCAGTACGGTAGCGGATGACGGTGCGGGTAACGGAAAGTGGTTTTGGTTTCTACCATGGTTTCTACGGTTTTGTCGACGGTTTCCTTCAAAACATCCCATGTATTTATTTGTATGTAGCTCTCCTTTCCTCTTTGTAAGCACGAGGATGAGGTTACTCTACAAGACACTCGTGTTTACATTAACATGTACGATATTTTGACGTACGTATATGCACATTCATGACCGGTACTGCTCGAAAATTCCGGACATCAACCCCAGCCTGTCGTTCATCGCGTTCGTGTGCTTATTTGCGGTGAGCTTCCTTTCAGACTCGCATATGTCGCGTTCAAATCTTAAGCGGACTCCCATCACACCTCGTCAATCCCATGTCCGTGTTGTATGCTGCTCTGTGCGTTAGTACCGATATGTTCATAAGATCAGTTCACGTACGGACAAGTTGAATAATTTGAATAATACAGGTACTAGTATTTGGTCAGTACGTACGGACCACCTCAGTGCAGGAATTATTAGTAAGATTGGACTAATGTGAGATACCCTTTCTTGCTTCTGGTCTGATTTCTACACATCCTGTTGTGCACTTGAATGTTTATGTCATCCTGTCAGTTGCCGCCTTGCACAGAGTCACGAAATATCTTAAAACATCTTAGAATATTATAGGAACTCCGTACAGTGCCTGCCTTTATAAATCAGGTAAACAACTGGTAAACTGGTTCCATAATGCCCGACCCTTCTCCCTGCAGCTCTAAGATCGCCTCTTGAAATTGTGCACTGTTCAATCACACGCCATCGTTATTTATACTCTGATGTTATCAGAATAATTTGAATCTTATCCACTAAATCCTCGGCATATAAGACATTTCAATTGTTGTCATTTGAATGTGTAGTGTGTATCGGTTGCTTTCTTTTGCCTCCCCTAGGAAGCTGTTGGAAAGGATCCGGGAGCATCCATCCTTTGTAACGGCACTGCTTTCGGTGTTGAGGAAGTATTGACCTGAAAGAGATATCTTTGCTCGTTTAGAAAGCACAATGGCTGCAAATGGTGTCGTCTGCATTACACAGGAGCCTCACGAAACAAGATGTTTCTCTCCCACGGACCATGGAACGACAGGGGAACTTGTGACAGCTGACTGCCCAGGTACGCAAACTGAGGAGGTCATGCCGTATCGATATCATCTCGATAATAATGAAAACGGCAGCAGGCTCGAATGCGTGCGTGTGCATCCAAAGTGCATCGCAATTTTTAGGACTTTGTAACCAGAATGTTTTCACACAACATGCCATCATGTCGGCAGGACCTCAGAGGAAGACTGATACTTGTTCTGCGACATATATAATATCACAGGGAGTCTACCGACCTGGAATTGTCAGGGGGAGTTTTGACGTGACTGGAAAAGCCAGGGGAATGTCAGGGAAGTTGCCGAATAGCAGCTGAAGTCAGGGAAGATCTTGGAAGAGTGCCACGACACTACGCCGTGAATCGAGAGTGCCGATTGGTGCAGTTGGGTGGCCATGCCGCTGTGATGCACCCGCCTGCTCGCGTTGCATCCACATTAATGTTTAACACAACTAAAACGGGTGGGCCCACGCTGAGGCGAGGAAAAACGAGACGAGACCGCTTTACAGTTATAGCATATTTACGTTCCTAGCCGTACAACATCGCATCATGTGTGACAGGCTCACCCTTCGACGTGGCTTGCAGGTTGTTCTGGCTGTTCTGGCTGACAGGCCTTCGTTGACGACGACACCCTGGGCGATGGTCTAGGCCGCCCCACGTTGGTGTTCAGTTCAGATCCGGGGACGCAGACATGTCGGCTGTGACGCAGGGCCTGGTCGGCGTTGTTCCGGGAGGCGGTTAGTGTCAACCGGCAAGCTCAGAGCTCCCAATCGTCAGGAGATGTTTTCTCGTTCGTTCTCGGGTCTCCTCTGTCCACCGTCAAAGCTCTTCCTTAACGCGAAGGCTCGGTGCCTTTGTTTCTCGCTCGCCTGCTTGTTTCCCTTCGAACACCCCGCACATATGGTTTTCATTCGGCTCGAAGTACGCGCCCCTTTGATGCCGCCGTCAGGTGCCACAGTGTCGCCGGAGGTGATGGGGTCCTCTAATTGCTCCCAGACGCGGAGCCTTGTCGCGTCGCTTGCTCCTGTGTACGTCACCTGGTCTGCATTACCTGCCCCACCCAGCATATTGTTCATGTCGCAAGTTCACAAGAAGGGTCCATCACACCGCAAGTAACAGTTCACCAATATGATAAGAGAAACAGAAAAGTAGGGCAACCTCACTAATAAGTGACCTTCGACGATGAACGACAAGAGTTACAAATACAGCACAGTATGAGGTCTCCTTACCACAAGAAAAAAAATTTGGAACTCTTAAAGCTGACGTCCGGGCAAAAAACGCAGTTGAACTGAAGGTCTGATCGGAACAGTGGATGCCTGAAATACATGTAATCGGAATAATTAGTTTTGAAACAGTCTGAAACATTAGAAAATTAATTTAATCGGATTTTGCAGCCGGCTGCACACTCCCGGCTGAATTCGGGCAACAGCGTGCGGATCGACACTGGAGTCTGTCATGAAGGCAGGCTGTCCGTTACAAAATGCGGTCTTCGGACCCACAATCTGTTTCGAGTCACAGAAACAGATTAGTAACAGTCGCTAAAAACATCTGCGTTCATGCTTTCGTTGATATCGGATTGCAACCAGCCTGGCAATGTCATCAGCTGAACGATTGGGAATCTCGCTGGCAAGGCCAGTTACGTTATTGGAAGAGGCGAGGCAGGGAAGGGCAGTTTGAAAGTGCAAAGTTGGGGTAGTTGGTGTAACATTACTAATAGGCGATTTCAGATAATGCCCTTGTGCTCCGCACGGGGGCCCTCCGTCGCCCAAGTCGCGCGCATCGCGCAATGCGTCGTGGGAAATGGTTTACATTCGTGCTCGTCTGCCTGTTGCTCGAAGGTGCGGGAGGTGCAGGAGAGAGAAAACCGAAACCGTTTGCTCTCTTCTTCTTCTCTCTGACTCATGAAAACTAAATCCCAAGGTGCAGCGGGGCTTTCGCAACACGGCGCACTCTGGTGGGCCGTCCGTGCAATTTCTGAAACCGTCTATTTAGGCTGCCAAGGGGACGACGGACAAAGCAGACGACAGACAACAGAAACAGTTTCAACTGGAAGCTGGCTGTTGGTTTCGAATAACAACGTTTTCGATGATTTATGAAAGAGCAAACATTTTTGGTGTTTTCTTCTTGGAAAGCATCTCCAAGTGGACATCGCATTAACTTCAGAATTCTGGATTCCTCACAGACACCACCATAATGATCGAACCCAAGCCCAGCCTAGGCCCGCAAAGAGAAAGCGTTACCTGGCCCATGGGTCGGGCTCGGGTTATCGGGTAAGCCCGAGCCCGTGCAGTGTTCTAATCCGGCTTTCACAATCTTTCTCCAGCTGGTACTTTTGTAGTAGTGAGCGTATTTTATGCTTGAATGGGGTAAATCCTACATGCTCTCTCTGTTTCTATAAAAAAAATATCACGTTGACGTGGCAAATTTGGAGTTCAACTGTGAATATAAAATTTCTCATCAACTAAATTTCATAAAAGCGTTCAGAAGTAATGGCAAAATCTCCCCTGGTGTAAATAGGGTTGATCCCGTAATGTTCAGGCAAGTAGATTTTTATAAATAGAATTTTACGGCACTTTACGTGAAACACCCTTTATGTACACGAAAGGCGCAGCATTCCCCTGACATTATTTCATCACCAATGGCATGGCCGAGCGGGTTAAGATGTCCCGCTCATTGGTGGTAGCCAAGGTCGTGCTCAAGACTAGGAGATGATGGGATTGAATCCTATACCACCGGCTGAGGTTTTCCCTGGGTTTTCCAAAGGCTTTCCAGACGAATCTCGGCACAGTTCCCTCCGAAGCCTTGCCAGGACGCATACTAACCCCCCCTGTCCCCCCACTCCTTTCTTCTGTCCTCTCTCCATACGTCCATGTCTGTACGCTGCTCGTAGCCACACGCAATCCCACGCAAGTTTGCAAATTATTAAGACCGTGAAATTATTACAGTAAACAATTGGATTAAATTGGGTAGCTCTTGGATTAAATAGGTTGGTGTCTGGATTAATTTGGTTCACCACTGGATTAAATTGGGTAGCGCTTGGATTAAATCAATGACCAATGGATTAAAATGAACGGGAAAACCTGTAGATTATTAATTAGAATTTTATCACACATTACACGAAACACCCTGTATGTACAGGAAAGGCGCAGCATGTCCCCTGACATTATTTCATCTGTTTTCTTGCACGTCTCCTCAGACTCTGTTGGAAATGCTAACCCTTCCCCCCCCCAATGTATCGTTAATCCTCACTTCTCTTTTCAGTGCATTAGAATCCTGGAGGTAAGCAAGCTAAATGTTAAATCGCAATTTTCTCCCGCCCTCTAGAATGGACAGAACCTGTGGGTGTCCCCATACACGTCAAGGAAGAATGTTGCAGTGAAGGCCATTCTGCTCTACCGGAAACTGAAGGCAGCACCGAGGAGATGATCCTGAGCGACTATCCTGGTACGAAGTTCGCTAATCCTGCGCTACATCCCTACATCTTTCTCTGAACTAGGGGTGTGCCCATAATACTGAGTTTGGGGAGCATTACTAAGGAGCACAGTGGAGGCCATCCCTGGCTGTGAGAAATCATGATAGAATGCCGGTATTGGCAAAAACAAGTACGAGGTTGTGTAGGTTGTGTCCCTACTTTGAGAGGGCTCATTCTCTGTGTTATCCTAACTCTTTCCTTACCATGGCAAAAATGACAATCTTTGGGTGGTTCGACAAATATAGTTTTTGTGGCTCTCAGTGTCACATTATACTGGATTGCTATAGAGAAAACTGTACCTAACTAAGAGCCCTGTCGAATGATATAGGGTATAGAAAAGAAGCTACCCATGTATTTTCAAAATTGATTTCGGAATGCAAAAAGATCTGTGCAGAGAACGGAAAACTCGTGAAGGTACGCCTGTATCTCGAAGAAAGATATCAACCTAGAAATTCCAAAATACGAAAAATGTCGCAAATTTTGTTGGAAATAATATCTGCAAATATCAACGATCTAGGCGAAGAAGATTGTGAGTTGTGGAGAATGAGATCAACACTCCTGCCATACATGCCATTGAGTAACTCAGTTCCTTGAAGGAGTAATACAGAAATTAACGTAATAATAATTTCTGCAGAAGACATTATTTTCATGCTCAGCTTTCCTGTCCTCTTACCAGATTTTGCTATTTCACCACTTTTCTATTCCTCTCAGTTTGTCTTGAGGCAGGAAAAACAGCACCAGTGCAAGTTTTACATATCCTTATATTCAGGACAAAGGTCTGGTTATCCAACATGTCCAGAGTCATTATTTGTGTCCCATCCCCTCAAATACATCTCAAATGCCAGTATTGCGCACTTGCAAAAGAGGTGAGCTGCGGGAAGATGACTATGCGTCCAAGATAAAATCTCCACAGTCTCTCGTTGGATGTGCCAGTTTCATTAAGCTATGCATGAGAAGCTAATACCCCTGTCAGACGGCCACATATATACGGCCTTAACGGTCACGGCCGTAAATGCATACTGTCATTAACTTCCTGCCAGACGGTCAGCAATAAGGCCTTTGCGACAAAACTGAGGTAGAAGGGCAACGGCGTTCCCGCAAGACAGTCTACGGCACTCCATCGAAACTGCCCAAGCCTCGTTACCAAGCACACCATAAACAGGATTTAGCAAATTTAATTCAATTCGAAATAAAATGCTTTTTACCCGATGTAATACAGTAAATCTCGGTTATAACGAACTCGACGGTCGCGCGCAACCCGTTCATTATATCCGAAGTTTGCTATAAATGGAATGGACAAAAAATTTGATCCAAAAGGCCAGCAGTGTAAGAAACATGAGTCATGTATGCCGTTCATTGAAAATACATCGTTGATGGCGCCTGTTTATACACAGTTGCGGAGATCACGGCATTTTCTAAGTCATCAAGGTGGTCCAGGTGGGCCGCGACGAGCGCCTTCGCGTACACAAAATCGCGGAGCGAAGCAACGTACTTCAGTGCCTCCGCTGTAGTTAAAATGTAAGGAGGGGAAGACACTGTGCCATCATCATCGTCATCGGAAAGTTCGTTTGGCGGCGGGCGCACGTCGACAATGATGTCCGAATCACTGAAGTCCGCGACGGCCTGTGCGTCGTCATCTGTTGTCGCGAACTCCTCGAAAGACTGACAGCCGTCAGTCAGATTCGCAGCCATTGCTCTGTCCCAAAGTTCTGTGTCGGTATCACGCACACCAAAGTCCACTTCACGATCGGCGTCTGTAGCCAGTGCCTGATGAACAAATCCAGCTTTTCTGAAGCAGTTTCGCAAAGTTTCCCGCTTCACCTGCATCCATGACGCCTTAATCATCGGCCAAACGGGTGCACGTGCAGCGCGCGCTGATGGTGACAGCGCATTGGCTGCAAAGCGAGGTCACGTGCAAGCGGCGCCTGACAAATCCGCGGGCGTCTGACGTCGCGTGCTCGCCTTCTCCAGTGGTCGAGGGAGCTCTTTCGGTCGCAGTAACCGAAGGCTCCCCGGCAATTCGTTCATAATAGGCGGGGGCAATTTCCATAGACTCAATACAAATTTTGACGGTCGTTCATGAGGCATTCGTTATAACCGAAGATTCGTTATAAGTGGGGCTGTTATAACCGAGATTTACTGTATTGTCATCTTTTTTTTGTGTGTTTTTCTGGCGTTTCTGCACTTTGCTTCGCTTTTTATCCCATCTGTACAAGAGCTATGTTTGTAGTTACATCCTCGAACCACTGCACGCGGCATCACACCGTATCGTCTGCATCCAAAAAGCCAGACGCCACTCAAAAGAATATCCAAAGCACTTATTTCACTGTTGTATTTTGAAAATACCAACAAAACGTTGTTTTCGTGTACTTTCAGTAAGAAAAAGCGTGATTTCGCTACATTACATTCAACGTTCACAGACTTGTTTATCGACGTGGAGCTCACCGACAAAATGCCTTCACGGATAGAGTCTGGCAGCTCCCCAGAGCTTAGGGCCGTACGTAACTTACGGCCATTCCTTAATGCCGTAACTTGAAGGGCCGTATATGTGCCCGTCTGACAGAGGTATAAAAGGGAAACCAAAACTGAATCTGCAGTGTCTGTAGTGTCCACCAAAGGTCACCAGTTGTTCATATGTGCTCAGGAGGTCGCGTAGCTTACACCGTCGATCAGCGGTGATAGACGCTTTATGGACGCGGTAAGGAAAGAGTTAAGGTCACGAGAACACGTGTCATTCTTGAGGTAGCGAGTAGCTGCTGCGCCATTAAAGTAGCACAGAAGTCGTTTTTGACACCCTGTTTTCGTTTTATAAAACTGTTAAGATGGCCAGTAAGATGCACCATGAGAAGTACGTAATTCACGCCAAAGACTCATAATTATCACAGAAATTGAATTTAAAGTACGCCACAAAAAGCGACCGTGCAGAACGGCGGTGGAGAGCAGTACCAGCCTGTGATGTGCCTGGGACCTCGCGGCTGACGCTACAGGGGCCACGCTCACTGATTGGTCCAGAGAAATGTCGTCTGCTATTCGGCTGTTCGGGGTTCTGAAAAAGCCTTGCTCCTGTCTCGGTCATGATTCGACCGCTCCATCTATTCCCAATTCTCCGGGACAACCGGTCAAACTGGTTTACCGCAGCAAGGGGACTGAGTGCTGACCCCCACTGGCCAGCAAACCAGAATCATCATCATCATCATCATTCTTGAAGCAGCACGAATGCTTGCATTCTGATGTGCATAAGTGAACCATCAGCTGATCTCCCTCCCTAACACCAACATTTTTTTTCTGTTTTCTTCCTTGAGATCAAAGTCTATGTTGGCCTCTCGTCTCCCCAAATTCAAGGTTGTGTATCTGTATTGCGCTTCACATCAGCTTGATTGCTTTATCCTCTTCTCCACACTACCATAACATTTAAGTTTATAATAGAGCAAAATTGAAATCTATTTTAAAAATTGCTCGAGATTTCATTATGAGTTCTTTAGTACAATTTTGCTCTTTTTAATGTCTTGCTTTTCTTAGAAAGTTGGCATTGTTTTTCAATGTTAAAACGAAAGAGGTGAGTTGACTGTCTTTCCCCGACGTCTGTTTACACACCGAGCAAAGTATGTTGCGGGGGAGTTGCATGGATGCATGAAACACGTACAGTAAAACCTCCATATGTCGGAACACTTGTCGGGCAACCATGTCCTGTCCTACTTAGAGCGGTGTCCGCGTTAGAGAATCGAACATTAGGAGTGCGAGAAAAACGATACACAAAGGACACCATGAAAGATGAAAGTCACTGAAAAGGTTAGCCAGCTGTAGGACCCGAACCCACATCTTCTGGATTGCCGGTCCAGGGCCCTACCAATTGAGCTAAGCTAACACACCTTCTCAGCGACTTCCAGGGTGCGTCATCTGAAGGGACAAACCAGCTACTCTCTCTCACTCATCCTCCTTTCACGCTTACATTTTTGCTCACTCATACACACATTCACACAACAGGGATTGACGCAAGCGACAACTGTTGAACATGAGAGAACTGATGTTCTGAGGCTGGAACAACATAGAAGGGACAATTGCACACAAAGCCTCAAATTGCCTAAGAAATTAACGATGAAAGATGAAAGTCACTGAAAAGGTTAGTTGCTGGGAAGGCGTGTTAGCTTAGCTCAATTGGTAGAGCCCTGGACCGGCAATCCGGAAGATGTGGGTTCGAGTCCTACAGCTGGCTAACCTTTTCAGTGACATTCATCTTTCATCGTTAATTTCTTAGGCAATTTGAGGCTTTGTGTGTAATAGTCCCTTCTATGTTGTTCCAACCTCAGAACATCAGTTCTCTCAAGGACACCATGTTGGTATTTGAGAGTTTATTTCTAGAGATTCTCAGAATGTGAAGCAGTATCTATGGAAAATATTCTGTTCTATGCAACATTGGGCTGGAAATGGCAACATTGGGCTGGAAATGGCAATGTTTTTCGATCGTCAGTAAAAAAAAAGAAAAAAAATAGTGCAGCATCTTTTCATTCACGCTCTCGTTGTCTGTCTTCCTGAGGTTCCTTTACCTCTTGCTTTTGGAGTTCTGTTCCCAAGCTCTCGTAAGGTTTCATCTCTGCTTGTACTGATTTTGGACACCGTTGACTTGGAAACTTTAAATTCCACCGCAACTTGCCTGCACTTTGCTCTTCCGTACAGCCTCTCTGGAGAACTTCTTTCTTCCTCTTGAGCATCATTAGTTGCTCATGAGCCATTAAACCTCAATCCAATCCAATCCAATCTTGAGCACCAATTCCACGAGCTTTCGCTTCGGCATTGCTGGGCCATAGCCTCCTATATACTGAGTATAGGAGGCTATGGCTGGGCGGTCTGCTGAGCTCTCCCTACAAGGTCTGCAGCCAGAATGGAAGCGCACATCTGACAGACAACTATTATTGCCTTTGTAAGCACGTGAGGACGTGAGTCATTCCCTAATTCGTGGTGGCTTAATTCGCATCAAAGAAGAACTCAGCAGCCCTCCTGTTCCCCCACAAGATAGTGCAATCACTGAGGAACCGATAAGGGGCAACAGTCCTGGTGAGGTACTTATGCATTCTGCTCTGTGCTGCGACCTTGTTTTATTAATACTTTGTATCATTAATGTGAGAATTTATACCAACAGCTTACTTGTCCACACATATTCTTGAATACGCTGATGTCGTCTGGGATCCAGGGATTTCCCTACACCCCCCCTGCATTTTTGCAATCCCCCTCCCTTGAAATTTCTCAGGTGACCCCACCTAGCTCGGCCACCAAGACGTTCTGGTAGAGAGTCCGGCGCAGCGAATTACATCCTGTACTGTCAAACTTGGGCTGTCCGAGTCTGTTGGGTTGTCCGAGATGCAGAGGTGTCCGACATGAGAGGTTTCACTGTACATGTATCTAACATAAATCTGCACACACACACACAGTTACACTTGGTGTTTCAAAAAGGCCCCTTGGCTGAAGAATTCGTAAACAGGTGGCCCCAGCAAAAAGATCAAGAAGCTTTCTTTTCAGTGAGCATCCCTGAAACATCGTCCAACGACTGAGCAGTCAGCAGCTCATTTGCGCTCATGCTCATGCTCATTAATGAAATAAAGGTGCTAACTCTTAAATTCTACTTCGGCTGCTTTCAGAGCCTCTGTTTTATCAACCCGGACCTTCAAAGAAAAATATCCTCGAAAAATCTGTAATCGACGCTTAGTGATTTTTTTGGTTGGTCCGGTTTGCATATTTCTTGCGAGGAGCACAGTACCGATGGCAGTCTTTCGCTCAGCCATCTGGCTGCCAATTACGTGTTCATCCGCGCGGCCCACACACGGGGGTGACAGAGGATTATGTACAAAGAGCAGCAGTGCTCCTGTATGCCTTCTCGTTCTCCTTTGCCCGACTGGTGCACAGCTCTGGCGATGCATTCGTCGTCGTCACAATAGAGGTGTGCTGCCTCACTTACCGAATGACAGCACTGCGAGTGCTTTGTGAAAGGAAAGGCCCGGTATATCAACCACAGGAATGCACATTGCTTTAAGGAGTACAGAGGGCCTTCCAAAAAATTTTCAGATTAAGACGTCTGATGAACGTGTGTCTATCTTTATACCGAATGGCACTAAAGGTTTTGATGTGTGCAATTTGCTTCCCCCCCCCAAAAAACTCATATAAACATGGGTCCGCACCTTCACCCTTAACTCGCCACTCCGGGTATTACGAGGAGGATAAGGTATAATGCCACGTCACCGACGATGTTATAAGGAGAACTCGTTCTGGATCGCCAGTCAGTGGGGGTCAGCGCCTTGTCCCTTTGTCGCCGTAAACGAGTTTTGCCAGTTCTCCCGGAGAATTGGGGATAGAAGGGAGCGGCCGAATCATTACCGATGCAGGAGAAAGGCTGTTTCAGAACCCCAAACAGCCGAGTAGCAGACGACAGAGGTGTAGCAGACAACATTTCTCTAGACCAATCTGCAAGCGTTCTCCTTATAGCGTCAGCGCGAGATTCCAGGCAGATCACAGGCTGGTACAGCTCTTCACCACCGTTGCGCACGGTCGCTCTTTGCGGCGTATTTTAAATTCAATTGCTGCGATAATTATGACTCTGTGGTGTGAATTACGTCGCATGGTGCATCTTACTGGCCTACTTAACAGTTTTATAGGAAGAAAACAGGGTGTTAAAAATGACTTCTGTGCTACTTTAAGCCTGCAATTTAAATTTTCACAAAATTTCGCACTTGAACTTTTTTCGCAAAATGTAGGTAGCGAGTATGAAAAAGTATGAGCACTGGCATTCGTGACGATATGAACACCACAAAGACAAATGGACTTACATTGACGACCTTTATCGTCACACTTTGTTCATGTGAAACGCTTCTATAATTGAAACGTTACTTCAACATCAGTAGTTTATTTGGCATGGTGTTATCACTTCCCATGCCTAATACCTGCTTTCGCAAATCCAGCACGTGTGTCATTGTTACGGGGTTTGAGTTTACGGTAAGGCACTACAAGCCAGCATGCATGTAGAGGCCGGCTAATGCTAATTGTTTGCTGTCGGCAGTGTAACGATTCCCCGATCTCCCCGATCCTGCGATTTTCCGCTTCCATCCGCTTCCACGTGAATATGTGATATTAAGGTCCCGTGAAATATTCTCAAGACGTGCTCCCACACAATTTTGCGAATTACAAAGGGACTGCAAAATTAACCGCTTTTACAGTAAGCGATTAGTCAATCATTTCATAGAAACTCGTTGAATTGTTTATGGTTTTGTTGGAAGATGTCAATTGAGGGTTGTTGGATTCATTCGACTGTCTCACAATACTTCCCCGCAGATAACATGGTGTGGGTTTCCAGGAAGTGTAAGCACACGGCAGCCTTTATTACGTATGTAAACAACGAAAACCGGACCACTCAAACCTCACAACCGAACAAGTGGAAAACATGTCCCTAGTCCATGTGCAGGCATGAAATTAGCTGTGGGGTTTCCCCAAGGTAGCCCCAACTTTTGCGATTGCTTGTAATGCTTTCAAGACATCAGAGGAAAGCAAAAGTGTGGTGCAGAGAAATTGTCGTGTTGAAAGATGGAAATCACTGAAAAGGTTAGCCAGGCTGTAGGACTCGAACCCACATCTTCTGGATTACCGGTCCAGGGCTCTACCAATTGAGCTACGCTAACACGCCTTCTCAGCGACTTCCAGGGTGCGTCATCTGAAGGGACAAACCAGTCACTCTCTCACTCATCCTCCTTTCACTCTTACATTTTTGCACACTCATACACACATTCATACGACAGGGATCGACACAAGCGGCAATTGTTGAACAAGAGAGAACTGATGTTCTGAGGCTGGAACAACATAGAAGGGACAATCACACAAGGGACAAGGGACATTGAGGCCTTGTATGTGATTGTCCCTTCTATGTTGTTCCAGCCTCAGAACATAAGTTCTCTCTGGTCAGGTTGAGTCGTGGGTTGAGCCAAGCAAGGAACATAACAGCTGCTGGCTCTACTCTTTGCAATGACCTCCAGTTGTGGCAACCTGGTCGTGCGATCTCTATGTCAGTGCCAGTGCGAATGATCAAATGTTGAGCATGCTCATGAGTGCTGGACTATCCTGTTTACGGAACCTTAGGACAAGGGTCGGGGGACTAGCGGCACGGCTGAGTGGGTTGAGGCGTCTGCTCATTGGTGGTCGTCAAGGCCGTGCGGAACACTGGCAGGCAGTGGGTTCGAATCCTACAGCCTGCTGTGCAGTTGAAGTTTTCCTTTGGTTTCCCAGACTTTCCAGGCAAATGCCTGCACAATGCCTAGACCCTGATGTTTTAGGGTCAAACTCGATTTTTCCCCGAATTTGCACCCCGAATTGAGGTTCACCTATCTAGGGTTAAACTCGATTTCTACCTGCAAAACTGCACCTAGGTTAGGAAGGGAGTTGCCTCAGGACACAAGCCGCTTCTGTCCTGTCGGCTTCTGTCCTGAGGCAACTCCCTTCCTACATCTCTACCGGTTCACTGGATTTCTACCCATCTATGCACCTAGGTTAAGCACCTCAAGGCATCGACATACTAGTTTCTCCCAAAATATGTGACTGTCCCTTACTTCTGGCACTCTGGATAAACGGTACAGTGAACGTTTATTCTACAATGCCAGATTTCTTCCCGAACTCAGTCTGATGCTAATTTTTCTGCCCGAATTTGCATGAATTTTTGACATCAATTTATTGACCTAATTTCTACCCCCCGCATTTGGAAAAATATAAAACCCGAAAACTTCAGGGTCTAACAATGCCCCATGAATGCATAGTAATCCCCCCTGTGCCCAACTCTTTCCTGTTGTCCTCTCTCCATCTGTCCACATCTGTATGCCGCTCATAGCCACAGTTGCTTCACGGTGCTAACATGGAACTTAAAGAAAAAAAGGGTCGTGGAACCCTGGTTGAGAAACACTGCGCTGGAAGACAACAGTCCCAGAAGAAGAACAGTCTCTGTTTTGAAATGTTGGTGACTCTCTTCCTGAGGCTGTTCCCTTAAGATCTAGGCTAATGCTAGGTGTGCATGTTTGTGAAGAGCGAGTGTTAATTCTTTGAGAGTTCCAAAACTCTACTGAATTGTTGAAATTTGAAATGCATAAGAAGACATTGTTTCACAAGCTTATGCCTCTTTTTATTTCCGTCCTCAGAGACAACAATTACTGCAGATGACTCCAGAAGCATTGTGGAAGGACCCTACAGGATCACATGCCACAGAAACACTTATGGGCTTGTGACAGGTAATTGTCGAGCAATTTATTGCTTGTTTACGTGATCCTTGTTTGTTTGGTCACAGTGGAAATGAGTGCAAGTCGCACTTGTAAAAGTTTCTTATACCCTGTCACATGGGCTAATTTAGTGTCATTTTTGTGAAGTGCACTCCCACCAAGCAAACGTCACTTTCACTACGAGCTTGCTACACGGGTTAAAGTAGCACAGAAGTCATTTTTAACACCCTGTTTTCTTCCTACAATACTGTTAAGTAGGCCAGTAAGATGCACCATGCGAAGTAATTCACACCACAGGGTCATAATTATTGCAGAAATAAAATTTAAAGTACGCCACAAGAAGCGACCGTGCGCAACGGTGGTGAAGAGCAGTACCAGCCTGTGATCTGCCTGGAGCCTCGCGCTGACGCTATAAGGAGAACGCTCCCTGATTGGTCTAGACACATGTTGTCTGCTACTCCTCTGTCATCTGCTAGTCAGCTGTTCGTGGCTCTGAAAAAGCCTTCCTCCTGGCTCGGTAATGATTCGGCCGCTCCTTCTATCCCAAATTCTCCGGGAGAATTGGCAAAACTGGTTTACGGTGGCACAGGGACAAAGCGCTGACCCCCACTTACCGGCGAACCAGAATGAGTTCTCCTTATAACATCATCGGTGACGTGGCATCATCCCTTCTCCTCCTCGTAATACCTGGAGTGGCGAGTTAAGGGTGAATGTGCGGACCCACGTTTATGTGAGTTTTTTTTTTTCTGGTAAACAAATTGCACACATCAAAACCTTTAACGCCATTTGGTAAAATGACACACACGCTTTCATCGGACGTCTTAATCTGAAATTTTTTTTTTGAAGGCCCTCTGTACTGCTTTAAGTAAGGGTCACTTAAGCGCTGAGAGCAGTTACGATAGATGAGAATAAACGGCGGCAAAATTTTTAGGTGTGCGCTACAGTACTTTCCCCAGAATCTTTTTCTTTTATTTAGAAACACTTCCTGCAAGTCTTCTTTCAACATTGGCATTAAACAAATTGGCCTCAAACATGTCCCACAACAAAAATGGAGAATGGGAAGTTCCCACAGGCTGTTAACGAGAGTAATGACATGTTTTTTTGGCACAATGTCACACTGTACTAAAATAAAATAAACGCGCTGTGAAAAATGCTTGTTTAATAAAAATATTGTGCTTTCGGGGACCCTCGCCTTTTCTCAATATTTATGCTTGTATCACAAAGCTCGCCGTTGAGGCTACACACCCGTTCCGGCGAAGAGAAGTGAAGTGAGTTTGGTGAACTCAATAAATCGGTAGTGCACTTTCTCCCGAGTGTCACTAAAAGGTGTCATGTGACAGCACACGAATGACACTAAGTGCAAGTGTCACTCATTGAAAGTGGCACTAAATTAGTCTGTCTGACAGGGGTATTACTCTTTGGCGCTGCACTGTGTGAGTTCTAGTTTTCGAGTGCAGCGATGGATTCAGTGAAACACTGTAGTAGCAGGGACACTAAGCCTGCCTGGCTTCTATCGTCTCCTGTAACGGCTTCAGAACGAAGTTTTACAAGACATAAAGGATGGGATAGCGCAACTAATGGAGGAGAAGGACAGACACAAGAGACAAGAGTGAATACTAACTTCCTTAAGGTGAACTCAAATAAGCTGAATTTTCGGATGAGCTGAACAAATTCCAAGCCTTAGGTTGGTTTCCCATAGACCTAATGCAAAAAAAATCCGGTTAACATGAACTACCGCGGCCGGCAACTTCGGTTATCGTGAACACTCCCGTAGTGCAATCAGAGCCGCCATTGACGTGTAGCGTCTCCTGTTCGCGGGCTCTCCAATCATCTCTTTTACATCCGGGCACGTGAACCAATCACCGCTCAGCATCCGGAACTGTTTCCACATCCATGTGTGAGGCCATTAATCAGATATCAGCTGTCGCCAGTCTCAACACGCTACAGCGCGATGTCGAAGCAGCCCTGCCAATCCCTTCACCTTGAAACAAAGGTGAAGATACTGACTGACGTGGAGAGTGGCAAGTTTTCGAAGACTGAAATCGCCAAGAAGTACGGCATTGCGAAGAGCACCGTCACCGGTATCGTCAAGAACAGCGCACGGATTCTCGAATCTTAGAACAGCGGCGAATTTGGGCCGAAACGAAAGAAGATGAGGACGGCCGCACACAAGGACTTGGAAGACGTTCTCGTCGCTTGGGTGCATCAAGCACGCGGTGCTGGTCTTCCTGTGAATGGTGTTGTGCTTCGTGCGAAAGCCCAGGAGATAGCCTTACGCCTCAATGTCCAGTTCACGTGCAGTGATGGCTGGTTAGACCGTTTCCGGAAACGGCATGGCCTGGTGTTTCGGTCGGTTGTCGGGGAAGCTGCAGCCGTCGACGAAGCCGTATGTGATGACTGGCGCTTGACAAAAATGAGATGCTTATTACAAGAGTACAACCCGGAGGACGTCTATAACGTTGACGAGACTGCCCTGTATTACCAACTTCTTCCAAATCGGACGCTCGCGTTTGCGGGAGACCCGTGCACTGGCGGGAAGCACAGCAAACTCAGGGTTACTGTGCTAGTCGGCGCGAACATGACTGGGACGCACAAACTCAAACTTCTCGTCATTGGCAAGGCCAAGTCACCAAGGTGCTTCAAAGGTGTGAGGACATTGCCTGTTGACTACGAAGCGAACTCGAAGTCTTGGATGACGCAGGTGCTATTTGAGAAATGGCTGCGCGGAATGGACCGTCGTTTCGTTAGAGAGGGTCGAAAAGTTCTGTTTTTGGTTGACAACTGCCCGGGACATGGCATCGTTAGTGGACTTACGGCCATTTGGGTGGAGTTTCTCCCGCCAAACACCACGGCCAGGCTGCAGCCAATGGATCAGGGAGTGATCAGCAGTCTCAAAAGGCATTACAGGCGGTCCCTTCTCCAAAGAATGCTTCTGTGCATGGAGAATGGTAAAGATTACCAAGTGACCCTCTTAAGTGCAATCCACCTTCTGTCCAATGCCTGGGAACAAGTTAGTAAAGAAACCATAGCCAACTCGTTCCGGCATGCAGGATTCATCCAGGACTGCTGCTCAGCTGCAGAGGAAGGCAGTGAAGAGTTGCAGGAGGACACAGACTTGATGTCTACACTGAGCAGTATTGGTGTGCCGGTGGACATTGCTGTATACTCCAGTGTTGATGATAATGTCGCCACATGTAGGGAGGACACCATGGATGCGCTGATTGGAGAGGTGCTCTGTACTGAAGCACAGACGTGTGATGACGAAGTGGAAAATGGGTGTGAAGACGACGAAGTTCCACCAGTCACCTCTAATACTGCAGATGATGCTTTGAGCATATTGGTGCAATACTTCCAGCAACACAATGACACTGAACAATTTCTCGCAAACATTGGACAGATGAGTTCATTTGTGGCGAAGCAACGCTTGTCCCAGCAGCGTCAGTCTAAGGTGACAGAATGGTTCAGCTGCCCCTCAAGTGCAAACCCATAAGCATAATAAATGTTGTGTTCATGCCAGTTTTATCCCGTGTACCAGATATGAATGATCTAGTTTCATTGCCGATGACAATTTGGGTACTTCTGTTAAGACGAACTTCTGATAAGACGAACAAATTTTTGTCGCCCCCTCGTGTTCGTCTTAAAGGGAGTTCACTGTAAATTGAATTCCAGGTTTCCAGCAAGCCATGTGCAAAATGTCAGGTTCTCAGGAGAACCCGTTGTTTGTTTGTGTTAGGGCTATTGACAGGATGGTTATGCATGCTGGCCCTAGATGACTTATTTGCTCTGCTTCAATTATCTATTCTTGCTTTTCCGTAGAGTACCTGACTGCTGAAAAATTGGTTCACATTTGCATCTGTGAGAATGCTGTACTAGACCCCGCTCCTCTTTCCTCTTTTTTAGACAGTTGTAATGCTCACTGTCTTTCGTTGATGCAGTGCCTGCTCTGTTCCTCAATATTGTCTGCTGTATGTAACAGAAATCTGGTACATTACATTTACGGAACATGCTACGTAAGGGTTCCTGTACATCAGTGATGAGCAGTACTTGAAGTACCAAGTACTCAAGTAGTACTTTAAGTACATTTCTGTGTACTTGTACTTTACTTTAAGTACATTTTAAACCGTGTACTTTGCACCGTACTTAAAGTACTTTTTTCCGGGTACTTTCCCATCAAGTACTCAAGTACCCAAACTTGGACCCCAGACAAAAAAGCACAAAAGATTATAAAAAAATGCACCCTACTAAAAGTGCTAAAATGACAACAAGAAAACGAAAACACACAGATAGCGCTATCTGTGTGTTTTCGTCTTCTTGCCATCACTTTAACGCTTTTAGTGGGATGCAGTACCAACAGTCCCAGTCTCACATTTTACCAAAAAGGATTTTTGTGCTTTTAAAGAACGTATTTGTTGAAGCAAATATATTGTGGAGAGGCTTGAAATGTTGAAAAAGTATCATTGCTTCTATGATTATGACGCACACATTATGACACTGCAACCGGCAGCACAATGACTTGGTCAGTTGTCATTTCAGTTCTCTCAATGCAGGGTTCTATGCTTTTTTTATATTGTTTCCTTCATTGGCAATTAATAATCATTTTATATCACGATGTGTGATTGCATTACATGATGAACATTCGACAGTCGTATAAAAATGAAGGCTTAGATTGTGCTTCATCCTTTTTTACTTTCTTCATATTCTTTTTTTAAACATGTTGTATTTCAAAAAGCAGCTAGGAATGCCCAGAAATATATAATCTCTGTTGGTTTGTACCCTTTTTCCCTTGAAATTTCCTAGCCTGTTATAGCAGAAGATTAGTACCGGAACACCATAGGGAGGGTGATCTTGGATCAATCAAGGTATAATACTATTTTGCATAATCACAGCACAGCTGGCTGATTACCTCTCAACATGTAACTTCAAATTATTCCATCTGATTAAGTTCATATTCGCGGGTTAGCACCTAACCTAGGACTTTTTGGCTTCAGAGCATTTTTTCAAGAATGCTCGCATAAGTTTTCAAAAAAAAAAGCAAGACACAGATACTAAACACCCAAATGCAAAGTGACACAAATTAAATTGGCAATGTACTTGATGAGTACTTGAAGTACTTTGCCTAGTACTTTGTACTTTACTCCAAGTACATTTGGAATTGGGTACTTTGTACTGTACTTGAAGTACCAATGACGCCAGGTACTTGGTACTTTACTTTAAGTATAATTTTGAGGTACTTTGCCCATCACTGCTGTACATTGTGCCGACATGATGGAGTCTTCTTCTTTTGTGGGGTGCTAAGTTTGCAGATCTCATACAGCTTCCCGGACATCAGTCTTACTTCCCATTGAGAATGCACATGCTGGGCCTACCAGCTCTGTCCTAACGAACCTCTTCTCGCTAATCAGTCAGCACATCCCAACCTTGTGAAAAAAAAAAGGAATATCTAATCTCTGCCTCCATAATGCCCTCGGAAAATCGTACCAGCATAACATGACTGACAGCTTTGAGAGACTAGCCAAGGTGTCTGTAATGTATGATGCGGACAGTTTCATATCCGAGATCCTCAGAGTACTTCATCCACTCCAAAGCAAATGAGAAAGTGTCAGTCATACCCTATGGGCATAAGATTTCCCATTGCCTGTGAAAAAACGGAGGGGCGTGCTGAATTGAGGGTGTTTTGTTTTTCTGCCCCTGACAAGCTGTATAAAATATGCCAAGTTACCATCCCACAAAAAGAAAAAGCACAATGTATGGGAAACACGTACGTTGTGTGCTGAGTGTAAATGTCATTTACAGTTCACAACGATACACAGTACAGTAGAGTAGACGATATGTACAGGACAGACCGGGCACTGCATCCATGAGACTCCATAACCATCACAACAGTGTAAAGAAGACGAAAGAAGGGGGAGGGTCTAGCCCAGCATTGTTGCATACGCAAATGTCGACCAATTTTTCAGCAGTGCAGTATTTTAGGGATAGGCAAGAATAGAGTAACAAGAGATATAACTAGGGGTGTGCGAATACTCGAATTCTCGAATTCGAATCGAATATCAAACGCTCGAACTATTCAATTCGCGAATCAAATGTCCAATATTCGATTTTTCTAATATTCGACTACCGTATTCCACGAATATGAACCCGAAAGTGGGCTTCACCTGATGCTTCCATGCATGAGGTGAAGCCTGCTTTACGAAATTGCCTTTGCTGCAGGACCCACAGGCGGGACGGTGTTTAGTTTAAGATAACTTTACCGAAAAGTTAGTTTTGTAGACATTGTCTGTGGAAGGGGTGGTGCCACTCCCACATGCAGTTTAGCGGTGCCGACGAGGGACTTTGATTTGATGTCTGTGAGGTTGCCTTTAAAAAGTTAGGACTCTTGAATAATGACTACAGTCCACGAACAAGAAGGGTGTCTTAAAGATGTCCTTTGCATCTAAAATTTCAGTAGTGCAACTTCCTAGGGCAAGTGCAAAGAAACCAAAAGGTATTCATGGCAAAGCTGAGGCAGGATGCCAATTCGTTTGTTTCACAAAGGGCCTGTGGTTGTCCGAAACAATTGCAGCCTCATTCGTATAACATGCTACTGCCTGACATAAAATTTTGAAATGAAGGTAACCACTCCAGTAAGTGTAGGCTCACCTGAAAAGCAGGAAGCACTCTCATGTAAAATTAAAGAGTAGAGGCTTTAAACAGAAGAATTGCATGTCTCACTTTTAGTGCGAAAGTCAATTTTGCACAAATATTCGATATTCTGAATTTTTTCCCCCATTCGATTCGATATTCGATTCGACTTAAAATATTCGGATTCGCACACCCCTAGATATAATAGATAGGGCCCCATGTTTTCGGGCTTCACGTGTTTTGTTTTTAATTCAGGACGGGGTTGGGGGAGTAAAAATCAGGTTTTATTCCAGGACCTGTAAAACGGTAAGATCGGGCGGAAAGGTAGATTCCCGGGGAGAAAATAAACAATGCTTTTCACATCATACATTGACAGAAAGTGGGGAACAGCTGTGCTGAGTGCCGAATGCTTAGCATTCTCTGGAGGCCATATTGGCGACTGAATTAGCACTTTTACAATTTCATTTTCAGGTTTTACCCGAAGTGATGATGACACAGGTAGGGGGGGTTAAAATGAGCTTTACAAGGTTTTACCCCAAAACACAGGGGTCTAATACTAGAGGACTTCTGAAAATCCCAGAGAGCTTAGCGTCACTGTGAACTGTGGAAACTTTGTTATCAGAAAGGAGGAGGAGGTCTTCAAACAGTTTTGATTTCTCCTCTCTTGCCCAACTGTCCATGAGGTGTCAAGGTCAGCGAATAAAGCGAAATATGGAGGACTGTCATCACTCCCTCATCACAGTAACCTCCTAGGTTGTGATGCATGCGCAAGGAGCATTGGGACTTCCTGAAATCTATTGAAGAAGAACAGATAAGTTGACTAGGGACCGCATGCGTAAACATCTCATAAGTACATCTAACACACACATGCACACACACAAAAAGACTGGTCTTTCTGAGAACTTCACCTTTTGCTCACAGCTTGTTGAAAGCCTGGAATTTCATTTACATATACAGTAAAACCTCGTTAATTCGGCCCCCGTTAATTCGGAATTTCGGATAATTCGGCTCCTCCAGTTGGTCCCGTCAAAACAACCATGTATTTCTATGGCAGGACGCTCTCATGAATTCGTCAAAAAATTGAGCGTGCTCCGCATAATTCGGACTTCGTGGCGGACAATCGGCTGTCACAAACGCGAAAAAGAGCGGTACACTAGACTCCCATTGAGATCCCAGCCCGAAAATCGGCTGTCGCAAACGCGAAAATGAGCGGCGCAAGCTCCCACCGAGAGAGAGCATCACCCGATCTCCTTGTCTCTCCCTTTCTTATTGCACGTGCGCTGCCCTTCCTCGCTGTTCTGGCCAGTGGAGTGCAGCTGTAGCTTCCACAGTTTCGCCATGAAAACCACCGCCCCCCTTGACCACGTGATCATCCGTAACGAATCACGACAAAATAGCCGGAAAACGGCGCCCAAGAGCGCGCGCTGGCTGATCGAACTACGCATGTGCGTTGCGTGCCCTCTCCACACCCTCTCCTCCTCCCCCCCCCCTGTTCCGAGCGCTTCGCCAGGTCATCTGCTAATATTATCGGGAAGCAGAAAATGAAAATCCAGAAGACGAAGGAATTCACATGTACAAATTTATTGACACGGTAAACATATACACAAGAAGCAACATTTGAATGCAAGTAAATCTACACGATTACTACAGAATACTGCAGAATAAACAGAGAATAAATAGCGCCGAGCAACAGAAAGCGTGACTATCATATTATACAATCCTTAAGGGAACCTATTCGGTTTGGAGAAAGTAGATATTATTATACATATCTATAGCACGTGATGAGTCGCAGAAGTCATCCGCTTCATCCCAGCACAACTGTCGAATTTTCTGGTGACAGGGGCCACATGCTCGCGGATCGCAGGGCCACGAACAGCTCTCTGTGTCTGAATGAAAAAACAAAAAACAAGGGAACCTGTTAATAATATGGTAAACCGGAGCACAGGCAACGTTAATTGGCTGAATACGCTCTATAAGACATGCCAGCGTTACGCGTCTAATGTCGACTAATGACAAAATTGGAGGAGCCCTGCGTACGCGATGCACGCTGTTTTCCTTTTCATGCACACCAGTGTACTAAGCATCAGACACATTCAAACAGCGGAACAAAACGCAAGAAGCAACGCCACGCAGAATCATCAACCAGATCATGACTGTTAACCGGCAGAAAGTGATGTAATACGGGGCAAGGTGCACACAGTTAGGCGACAGTATTAAACGTCTGATCACTGACATGCATCATACGTTTGTCTGCTTACCTTTCATTCAGGCGTTCACCTCATCCATGGCTCGAAGATCTTCGAAATCCACGAAACGAAGTCACCGCCTGCTCACATAGGCAGACGCGAGCTACACAACGGTCAGACGGGTCGGCGCCTCGGAGAAACGAACGCGGGCGAATCCACCGGTTAAATGAGCCTCAGCCAATCATGATCGAGAAGGGTCACGTGGGAGACCGGAGCCAATGGAAAGTAAATAGCCGGAATTTGGCGGGAAATGCCAGTGGCGACACTATTTGCGCGGCCGCGAAACCGGCTTACTGTGCCTCCTCTGGTTCTGGCTGCTCCTCGTGGCGTTCGTAACTCAATGGAAGCGTTCGGACTGCACATGGCCATGATTGCTCGCGCAAAAAGTGGTGTTTAACTGCTTCAAATATAGCGGATTTGTGCAATCTGAGGACCAACTGGATGCCCCAGAAGAAACTTTCGAGGCCAGCATACAAGACGATGGATTTCGACCGCGTTCTTCCCCGCACGGTGCTACTCGCGGACTACGTTTCCCTTGACGACTGCGTTGCTGTCGCCGGCCGACAGCAACGCCAGTT
The DNA here is from genome assembly GCF_037126465.1 of Ornithodoros turicata. NCBI lineage: Eukaryota > Metazoa > Arthropoda > Arachnida > Ixodida > Argasidae > Ornithodoros > Ornithodoros turicata. Next base: position 182,735,362 of record NC_088201.1, read on the forward strand.
GACAGACGGAAACCGTATCAATCATGCGTTCGGCACAAAACGCGATTAATCCGACAGCGGAATCGACTGTGAGGAGATGCCACGGCCGCCGCGCCCGTCCGTGAAGCACGCCGCTCGGGCCCTAGCCACCCTCAAGGACTTCTACGGCGGCCCCGATGGCGCCTGTGCTGAGGAACTGCTTGCGGGCGTCCGGAAACTCGTTATTCGCGTGCAAACATCTGGTAAACAGGCAACTATTAACCAGTTTTTTCGGAAATAAACCTGTGTGAGTGCAGCGCATGTAAAAAAAATAAAGATAATCGTTTTTTGACGTAAATTCGTTATTTCGGACACCCTGATAATTCGGATTTTTTTGCGCTCCCTTGAAATCCGAGTTAACGAGGTTTTACTGTATGTATTCTGGTTGAGTGTTGTGTATATGCAGTGCTTTTTTCTTATTCTGCATAAGAAAGCACTGCATTCTCGTAGTTGATGAAATTTCAGTACTTGGGTGACGCGCGGTAAAATACCACCATTGGTGTGCACACTACAGTGAAGGCTTGGGCAACAAGTACAATCACACATAGCACAGTGTACGTAAAAGCAATTGCCTGCAAGCTGTTCAATGTTCAATGTAGAGGGGCAAACGCTATCCACTTCACAATGATGAAAGTGGTGAAATACAGCCCTTCAGCCATGCACGCACAGCAGAGATCCTGCGTCGCTACGTGAGGGCACTTTCCTCGATCGCGTACCGCTGTAAAAAAAAGTGTCTCGAACATGTCTGGTGCAGTGCACTTCACATTACCTTTTATACGAAATCTGTTTCACACAGCGGTGGAGCCAGGGTAAGAGCTGAGCACCTCCACTCACCAAAGCATAAAAATACAGAGATATCAGTATTTTATACTGAGGGGATTTTTGCGAAAGAGGACCCAAAGCATTTCCAAAACTGGCAAAACCTTGAACAACGACGAAAGAGGACTTTGACTGTTAAGTAAGAAGAACTGAAACTAACCTCCATTCAGGTGGAGAAGCAGACATCGGATGCCTCGTTTATTGCTCAGCGCATCGTCCCCCGTCTTCCTTCTCTAATGAGCCGACTTCAACATGCCCCCTGCAGCGCTGGTTGCGTTTCCCTCCATAAGGTACAGTTGCTGTATCGGGCATTGAATCTGCTGTCCACTCGGAAGGAGGACCCAGAAGCATTGCGCAACACCGCGTCCTCCGCGATCCCACACTGGACCGGGAACCTTGCAAGAAGTTGTGTACTTGGTAACGTTGTCAATCGAGACCCCGTGTGCATAAAACCACCCGTTAAGAACAGATGAGCTGGAGCACAACTTCCTGAGCCCCATGCTGGCGTCTGCAAGGATTGCACTCGCCGTTCGGTAGATGTCTAGTGCTTCTGCCTGAGAGTGACCCCGATGACTAAGTTGCCGCCATAGAAATATTTCTGCAGCCGAAACGCAATGTTGTTGTTTTCTTCTACGTCTGTAGGTAATGCTGCAACGTAGCCGCAAGCAAGAATGGGCTAGAAGATGCCCCGAAAGGCACTCTCGTCACTAGCAGATGCAGAGAATAGGCTGTCCCGCTGTGGGAGAAAAAGTTCAGAAGATCCTGCTCTTCCAACCTGATGCAGATCCACAGAAACGCTTTATGTATGTCCATGGTGAAGACTATTGGGCTGCATCTCATCTGCAACAGAAGCCGCAACAACTCTGCCCCGAGCTTCGCTTCTTTGTCCAGCACGTCGTTGAGCGAAGGACAGCACAGCTCATGAGAAGACGCATCGAATACAACCCAAACCTTCGTGGTGACCACTTCGCGATGTACAACTGCATGATGTGGAAGATAGCATACCATCTTTGAGTCGTCGCTCACTGGCTCTTCCTCTGCATGGCCTTTTTTCAGGTACTCCCTGATGACACTTTCGTACTCCTGAAGTATTTGGGGCAGGGCCTGGGAGCATTGTAGGCAATGCTTGAAGGCATTTCAACAACAGTCCGATTCGTGCTTGGCAAGGGGCCTTGCGACTTCAGCATGATAGGCATGGCGTAACGCCCTTTGTCCGTCGAGACAGCATCACGGAACTGCACCACCGCCACTGGCTTGTTGATGGGCTGTTTCCTACATTCTGAAATGCCAATTGCGTCGAGCCTCCACACTTCTGAAGAGTCTCCAGCCAGGTGCGCGGTATACCACCCATCAGCACGTGCAAGAAAGAGAGCAGTGGTGTGACCTTTGGCGGACAAAGAATGGATAATCCTGGAGTAGGTGCCTTGTACCGTCCAACCGAATACAGTTTACACTGCGCACATATGCTCGCTGAGACGGTCGGCACAACCTGTCACGAAGGTGTAGCACAGGTCCGAGCCAATCAGTATGGTAATCACCAAATCCAAACATACACCAAGCAATGGCTCAAGAGCGAGCTGCATATCTTTCTTGTGGAAGCTAAACCTTAACTCTGGCGTAATGTCTGTGCTCCTCACGGTGCAAACTTCTGGGACACCAAGCGTGTCAAGCACGACAGCCTTGTCACCGAGCAGGCTGCGGAGCTCAACCCTCACCTTGCGGCAGTGACAGTGCTGTGGGCACGTCGAATTCCCGAAGGCGAAGACGGTTAAGTCCTCTTCTTCGATGCATGGAAGACCAACCTTTGGCGAGATGTGTCTTCGTGTGAAGGTTTGCCGACTTCCGGTATTGAAGAGTGCACGCAGCTTTATGCGCTCGTTGTTTCCCGCAGCCCAGACCGGTGCTGTCTGCAGTAGTGTTGGTGATGGCGAGTCGCTACTGGCCGGGGCTGATGTGACAGGATGCTCGTCGTCAGCCGAGGCGCTGAGCACACCTCCAGATGTGAGACTTGGGTCCGTTGCAGCGTCATCGTTTCTCTTCCAGAGGTCACATAACACAGAGAGGTGACGTCTTGAACAGCACCTCAACCAAGTAAGTGTCAGCACTTGAGTGCTGGCTTCCCTGTGACGGCTGAAGACAACTGTGACGGCTGAAGACAGACAGATGGCTGAAGACAAGAACCAAGCTTGAGTGGCAGCACCTCAAGCAAGTAACACTGCGACAGCTGCGAGCGAAGTGATTGCACTTGCCACATTTGTAACAGCGGTTCTTGGCTGCCAATCTTCTTCTCTTGTCATCCACCGAAATGGCAGCATGGCATTCCTGAACAGCTTGCCAAGTCGCATAGCGGACAAGAGGGGCGCTGCTGCAATGAAGATGTGGCCAAGGATAGTGCTGGCGGTAAGCTGGACTACGCTTACGGGAGCTTGGGAGGAACGATCCATGGTAGCAGTAGCATTCGACGCAAGCTTTGCACGACACGCGTGTGTCTCCTCCATTCTTTCAACTTGTAAGAATTACATGACGGTCCTAAAGGAGCCCAGAAAGCCACCCTAAAGGTGTTCTGTTTCTGGCGAATTACGAAAGGACGTAACATGACGTGACAACTAACGCAAAAAAATTCTCTGTATGCAGTATTTGTCTTGGAGCAAAACACTCCCGAACGTCGACCCGCACATTCCCACTCGACTCGCTCTGCAGGCCAAAACGAGGAGGATTGTGATGTCATCATGGTTACAAGCGAGACCGCGCTCCAATCGAGGCTGGCGCCTTTTCGCACTTTTTTTCTCTCTTTCGTTTCTACTCCCAGTTCTCTCTCTGTGTAGCAGACGACGTTTCTCCAAACAAGCAAACCAGTTAGCTGGTTGTACCACAATGACGTCAAAGCGACTCTGGCGGCTAGTTGTGGGCATTTCCACCGTTGCGTGCGGTCGCGATTTTCAGAATCGAATTCCACGATCTGTATCCAGCTGCCAAGTGAATCACTTCGCATGGTGCGTTTTAGCAGTCAGGTTAACGGCTTAGTTTAGAAAAATGGTCGTGATTGAAGCGCTTTTTGTGCTCCTTTAACCTGCTCCGCTCAGGACTCCGCAGGTTCAGTAGCTGCGGAGGACACACCAAGGGTTGCGAGGCAACTGGTACGGAAGAGGATCTGTTCATAGAGCTCACGGAGTCGTGCGAGTTGCGAGCTCTGGATCGGCGTGATTGCAAGCAGACTGTCAATGTGCTCGTGTGTACAAGGGTGTCCTCACGACCGAAGCGCTGGGTTAGGACACTGACTGCAGCTGCGTAGTTGTCCTCCATAAACCTGACCCATTCCACAGCGTGCTTCGCTTGTCCGGTCAAGTGGGATCGTAGGTCCTTGAACTTCTCGATTGCAGGTAGCTCGGGATGCGTATGGATCGTGGCTCGAAAGTGCTCTCAAAATCCCGTGCCACTCATGGAGGTCTCCGGAGAAGACGGACACCTGCAACGTCGGAAGGGTCAACCTCCATCGTCGAGGGTCGTGGGGCCCTCCCAGGTGCAGGTTTATCGTGAACAGTAGGAGTGGTAGGAGCCAAACCACTCATAACTAGGGCGTGACTTTTTAGGGTTAAACCCGTATCCGCCCGATATTTACCCCCCGAACGAAATCGGTAAACTTCGGGTTTAACCCGAATCTACCCGAAAACATCCGGATCGCGTGGCACACTCATAAGCGTGCATTAAAATAAAGTTTGATAATGTCGCTAAACGTTAGTTCCATGTTAAGACAAATTTTTATTAAACAAAAAAAAATCACCCGAATACACCCGAATTCCTGACGACAGAATATGCCGTAACGGGATTTAACCCGAATACACCCGAATTCTCGAATGAAAAATATCACCCGATATTTACCCCCCGAATTTGGCCAAAAATAAAACCCGAAAAAGTCAGGCCCTACTCATAACGTATTCAGTGCGATCCCCTGGTGGGCCTTGAAGTGAAACGGTGGCGGCGACTTGCACCAGAGTGGCTTCAGAACAGGAGCTAAGAACAGCTAAAAATTCTTTCATGATAATCCAAGGTGGTACTGGCCTCCTCTTCGTAACTGTCCTCGTTGACTAGGTCCGCAATCTTTTCGTTTCAGCCCGCAAGCGTCGTGTTTTTTTCCACGACTGGTCATCGTGGTCTGCATCATGAGGTCATCGAGGGCTCCATCCAACTCTTCAGTAGATGGGATCTCTTGTTTCAGGACGTCGGTTGCAGATGACAGCCGTTTGGTCGTTGTGCTGCGTACTACAGACCAGTTCTTATGCAGCTTGTCCATCCCAGTCGGTCGAGGCCAGTTCGGGAGGGCCCGGGTTTCCGCACCAAAATTATGTTGAGTTATTCAATTTCTGGCACGCATTTTGTGTTGCAGTTTGTTTATTTATTTCTTGTTATATTTCAATGTATACATTTTTTGTGATATACAGAGGACAGCAGGGCAAGCCCGAGATGCAGTCCCGAGAATATAACTAACATAAATCTTAATGAAAAAAAGTATTTACAAAGTTCTGTAATTTACAACGATAAGTTTGCAATTCTTCTGCAATCGGTGTTTTCTAACCTCTTTTATATTGGTTCGCACGTGAACAACAGCGTTAAGAAGGAAGAAAAATCGAGTATTTTCGAAAACCAGCCTTTTCTGCAACATTAAAGGTGATGTGAAACCTGTTCCAAACTATTGAAGAAATCATGTTGTAAATATTCATTTCTGTCTGCTAAACATGCACATCAGAACGCTGTGTTTCCGCGATCCCGCGTTACGAAGCTATTGCTCGTCGAAGGTCGTGGGCTGGGCGAGCTGCTCCATCGCTCTCAACGCTTCACCACCTCACCTGTTTTTTGAGTGGAGAAACGAAGCGCATACTTTTCTGTTTCTATGACGATGCAGGCGGTTGTAAACGGAGCCGGCCACAGTAGAATGGCCTTTTTGGTACTTTGGGAAAGCATGCACAGCTAAAATGTCACTTGCCGTCTGTCTGCCGGCGCCTCTCTGCACTTTGGGCATATGCTACAGTCTTCAACGCTGCTCATGCGTAGGGCACTACTAAAGCCACTGTCGATGGCATTGAGGAACATTCTTAGCGTCTGTGCAAGTGCGTCCTGGCCCCACCTGTGTTGTGCCCAGGGGCGGATCCAGGCTCCCCCCCGAGACATACCTCTACCCCCCATTCCGGCAGATTTTCCTGCCGCACGCTCCGTTTTCCGCACACGCCGAACGGTGGCGTTCCTCTACAGCTTGCTAAGCTTCGCAACATGTAGATCATAAATAAAGTTCTGGTGTAAAACGAGGGAGCAGCTCGCCGTCTTACATGGCGACGCCCCCCCCCCCCCCCCCCCCCGAGGATCTTCCCTGGATCCGCCCCTGGTTGTGCCTGCACCATCTTGATAAAGAATACCTGCCTAGTGCCTGTTGGCATATATTAAAGGGGTATTAAACAGTTACAGGGTGTCTGCCAACCTGGAAAACGGGGAAGTGTCAGGGAATTTGGCCAAAAAGGATCGGAAGTCAGTGAAAATCGCAAACAAGTGCCGTGATGATGCGCGGCGAATAGCGAGTAGCAGTTGCCAAATACGACAAGCTCTGAGGCAGAAAAGTAGGGCAGCCTCACTAATACTTAATAAATGGTCTGTTTAATGAGGGATCTGTATCAAAATGTAGCAGCAGGCACCAAGTTCCCTTTCATTTTGGTCAGGAAATTTGCTTGAAATAGTCAGCGAAAACCTGGAAAAGTCAGGGCGTTTGAGGGCTGCAATTTGGTAGACACCCTGAGTTCACCGAATATTCTCCAGTAGTCACGCTCTATAAAAGAACATGGCTCACAATATCCAAAAATTCAATTCCGGTAGTTCTCACGAACACTCCACTGATAAGACCACGCTATTCAAAAGACATAACCCGTACATCTCTCTCCTTCCTGGAACTCTGTCGCTTTTGGAGCTGAGCTGTGTCATGAGTCCCCCATCTGCAGCACCACTGCATTCCATGCAGTAGAGATAGGCCACATTTCATAGCCAGTGATAGGTCCCATGGTGGGTGTTGTCAATCCGAACAGAGGTACTCCGCCGAGAAATTATACTGCGGCACGTCTAGGTGTCGCATATAGGGTTGCTATAGTTTTATGAAGAGACTGGAACAATAAGGACAACGGAGAAGACACGACCAACTGGTCCGGTTTACTTCTGTCTTGTCCGTTGTCCTTATAGCTCCAGTATCTTCATATAGCTGTGTACCAACTGGCCCATCAGCCATTCTAATGCTATGACTTTGTTGTCTGTGCACTACTTGTCACAACTGTAGAGTCATTCGGCTAGCTATTGCAGCCAATGGTAGCAAGCATAGGCTGGAGGTTAAGCATGCCATTCTTAGGCTGAACAGAACTGTACTTCTTAAGTATAGTTAAGTGTAAGGTGTACAGCTTTGTGAGCACAGTGCGGGCTGCATTTTGGAGACGAAATGGCGGGTACCATAGCAGACGACACAGTTGTCTTCAGCCGTCATAGGGAAGCCAGTATTCAGGCACCGTAGCCTAGAATGCACACTAGGTCCCTCTCTACTATTTCTTCCTACTGTTCTCTCCCTGTCCGTCCGTGTTTCTACAGTGCTGCAAGAACAGACATTACCTCCTCTACCGGTAGCAGCAAAATAATTTTGTGCTATTGATTTCTTGTCATTTCAGGAGCCACAGTCACTGGTGGTGTGAAGAAGGAGCCACAGGATTGCCACAGCTCCCAAACTTCGCGTTGCAGCATTGTAAATCCACAGACTCTGTCAATTGAAGGCCTTGAGCTTTCTTGTGACCATGACAGGACAGAAAAAGTGAAATCATTCCAACGTGAACTATATCCTGCCACCTTTGCACTTTCCACGGGGATGACGAGACACGTGGCAGTGCACAAAGAAAAGAAACAGCGCACGTGTGAACTATGTTCCAGAGCATTTACACGATCTGAAAGCCTGAAACGACACATGGCAATACACGCGGGAGAAAAGCCGTGCAAGTGTGAACTCTGTCCCGCAGAATTTTACCAGAATGGAGCTCTGAAAATTCACATGAGAACACACACGGGAGAGAAGCCATATAAATGTGGACTCTGTTCCGCCAGGTTTGGTTGGTCCGTAGACTTAAAGCGACACGTCGCGGCGCACGACGGTGTGAAGCCGTACAAGTGCGAACGGTGTTCCACCGCGTTCGCCCGATCCGGAGACCTGAAGAGACACGTGGCAAGGCACGAAGAAGAGAAGCCGTACATTTGTGATCTGTGTTCTTCCACCTTTGGCTGGTCCGCGGACTTGAGAAGACACATGGCGACGCACGACGGAGTGAGGCCGTTCACGTGCAGACTGTGCCTCACCGCGTTTGCTCGTTGTGCAGACCTCAAGAGACACGTGTCCGTGCACAAAGGGGAGAAGCCATTCAAGTGCGAGCTCTGTTCCACCACGTTTGCCCGGTCCGGCGACTTCAACAGGCACACGAGAATACACAGGGGAGAGAAGCCGTTCAAGTGCCAACTTTGTTCTACGACGTTCTCTAGGCCCGAGAACCTCAAGAGACACGCTAAAATGCACGGTGAAGTACCGTTCACGTGAAATCCATCCTGCGTTGCATCCCTACGGTCTGACGGCACTTGAGTTGGACGCATGCGGGAGTTGAGTGATGTAACGCCTGTACAGAAGAGAAGCAACACGACCTAGATACAGAAAGCCTGCACGCTCGTCGACGTGACGTAACAATTAAGAGTCAGTAAATCCGGACCGTGTTTTCAATGGCGGCAGCCAATCACGAACGTGCTTTCAGCGGTCGTGGCCATGAAGACGAGCCACCGTCGTCTGCAAGTTGTCATTGAATGTCCCCGCGTACTAAATGAGAAAACTTGGAAATAAAGCGCAAAACGGTCTAAATCTTTCTCATAAGTGATTTTCTGGAAAGCGTCTTGCACTTTGTGTCTAAATATTTAGATCTGCAGGTTCCAGGTGAGCTGCAGTCATTTGCGGGTTCTCGAATTCGCACAACGGTGAATCGCAGTAGCGGATTAATTCGGACTCGTAATATCCACGTAGCGAAGGAGGGAGAGGGGCAATGAGCAGGCTTTATGTATCTAGGGGGCGTTGACTGAAGTCACTTATACTCATGTCACACTGGCAGTCTTAACCATGGTTACGCTTAACTGCAGTTACGCTTAACCGCCGTTACCCCCCCCCCCCCCCCCAAAAAAAAACGCGGTTATAGTGAACCAATGTTTGTTGTTGTCACAATGCAGCTTGTGACGTGTTAGCAGTGACCACGTGATTGCGACACAAGCACCAGGTATATTCTGATTTCGCTGTACATCGTGAAAAGAAAAGGGCATAATGGTAATTAAAAAGCATTACTATCATTAAATGCACTTGTGCACATGATTATTTGCGGGAACTTTCACAGTTTTCACACATCGAGCATCATGGAAAAGCTGGTCGCACGAGTGAGACCTACGTTTCGATTTTTTCTTTCTACTTCCGTTCTATTCTATGAAAGGATGACGGTTAAAGGCTGCCGCTCCTCCAAAGTGAAACTTCAGTGTATAAATTATCTCATTGTAAAGTTCCTCAGGGGCATACGGTGTATTTGATACGGCGTGACTGTCCCAGAGTCAGGCTTTTTGGGACGGACTCTAAGTCATGTGTCACATGCTTAGCAGCAACGTCTTGAGCTGGATGGTGGATGTGAGAATGTGGCAGGTCGGACTGTAAAAGCTATATAGTTTTCTCGCGACGTCCGCATATCACCCGCAATTCGCGCTAGCGCCGTCAGCTTAAAACTAGCCCTCTTATGTGATGGCGGGTGGTAGAGAAGAAACCCGATATCTCTGGAAAATGACCTCCTCGCTGCCTACCAAGCATCGCTGCTCTCTTTGGAGCCTTCCCCCTCCACATCCCGCGATGCTAAAAGGCTAATAGAGTAGTAGTAGTAGTAGGCTAGTATAGGGAGTAGTAGGCTAAAAGATAAGGAAGATGGGCTCACTAATTTTGTGACTCATCTAATCAGTCAACAATACAATGCTAAAAGGACAATCATTCCAGCTATCTTTCGAGTGAAAGCTGTTCCTCTCTCAGGTGACAGCGGTTGCTTTTGCGTTATGACAGTTGTGTTGGCTGGGACACCTCCCGTCCTGATCACAGATACCGCTTTCAAGAAACTCTGAGATATTGAGGTGCTGTTGAATATGGCCACGCAGCGCAGATGTGTTACTTTGCTGGCGTTTGGAGAATATGAAATTTCATGGCATGCGTTTCCGCCGTCACCGGGGGTTTTCACGTCCAGTGATCACTGCCGCGTGTTGCCTTTGCCAACTGGCAGTCTGGACGTTCGTACGCTGCGCAACGCACACGTAGTCTTTGGCATGCATATTATCCCTTTAACTGGCGCAAATAGAACGCATGATCAAATAATTTTTTTAATGCATTTATGAAGCTTCAACAAGTCAGAAAAGTGTAGAAATACAAGCGCCAGGTCGCTCCAACACTCCGTTTAGAAATTTCCACAAATTCGTGGAAATTGTGAAAATTTATACAAATCGAATGTCAGTGAGCTCAACCGGTCCGAAGTACGCTGATAGACTGGTAATCAATGCCACCAACCCTTAGAAACAGCTAATAACAACATGAAGCTTCCACCGAAGCTATATGTAATTCTCACTCACTGTATTACCCCTGAACTGGCACCTCGACAATTTTGTAGAGTTCGGAAATGTGTGTTATCAGAGAGCCCAATAAAACAAGAGAGATGATTTTTTTTTCTGTACGTTCTACAAGGGTCATATTATTACCAAAAAAAGTTTGGATGCATTGCCTGATCTCTGTCGGCGGAAATGTTCTGCACAAAGACGCTCGTTCTCCAAAGCGCCGCAACTTTTGGCGCGCGATCGTCGTGTTCCTTTTTAGCAGTGCCGTGTATGCCAAAGGGAGTCTGGCCATTAGGAGGAGCCTAAAAATGGGGCTCGACCTGTCAATCAAATTGAGCGTTTTTCATTGGCTGCTGTTTTCTATGAGGGCCGCCATGACACCAAAATTTTCCCGAAAATGGCGGCGTAGCTTGGAACGGCGAAGCGAGGATGTCATGACAATTTTTTTTCATAAATTACGTCAATTTTATTCCGTAAGTGTACATTCTGTTGCAATTATCTTGCAAATCACCTTTAAATTACGCTCCAGTGTCGATGTTTACCTGAAAATAATATGTTTCGTCGTCCTTGTTAGGCCTAGTAACGACAGCGATCACAGGCAAATAGCAAGAAAAACGCTACAAATGGCCAAAAATTTTCATTTTATGACATACTTTTATCCATATACACACCTTTGCCCGTTCTTGGTTCAATCTTGTTATGTTTCATAGTTAAAATACGTATAATACCGGCAGTCTGTTCCAACTAGCGGTTCTGCCGGCCAATCAGTTCTGCTAGCAAGCACTTCTGCTTCTGCTCTTTCTGCCTTCTGCTATTCTGCGTCTTCCCCGGCGTGCCCCTCGCCGTCCAGATGGCGCCGTTAAAAGTGGACGCAAAATCCAGTATGTTGCTAGGTCGTCAGGGAATATCCTATTCAATCTAATCCAATCCAGTTTCCCGAAAATGTCGGCACCCAGTTAATACAGGTAATATATAGCTTGGATAGCCTGGGGTTAATAGCGAACTGTATTTTGGCTAGTGATTGGCCAGAGAGCTCAAAAAGTGGGTGGAGCTCCAGGTATAGGCATGTTCCATTAATGGCCAGACTCCCTTTGGCATACACGGCTCTGCTTTTTAGATGCCACCCGTGACACCTATCGTCACGATACTTAGTCAAACAACAGAACATTGTTTCAGAAGTAATATGTAGGTGTCGGCACTCTTCAATCTCTCTCCTCCTCAGAGAACGCTGGTTTTGGACATCATCAACAAAATTGTTGAGCAAACAGTTAAAGGGTTATTGGACTATCCTAACACCGATTCCTTGTAAAGGTGCAACATTCAAATATCTCAATCAGACGAAGAAAGGCGACTTATGCGAACGCAACCAACGCCACCTATAGATACAGAAGGCGTGCTTATTGCCTCCTCTCCCTCCTTCGCTACGTGGACACATAAAGTCACAATTCGTCTGCTACTGCGAATCGCCGTTCTGCGAATTCAAGAACTCGCGAATGATTGCAGCAAACATGGAACCTGTAGACCTGAACCTGTAGAGAAAGAGTGCAACACGCGTTCCAGAAAATCAATCTTCAGAAAGATATGGGACCGTTTTGCGCTTTATTTCGAAGTTTTCCAATACGCGAGGACGTGCAATCACCACTCGCAGACTACGGTGGTTCGTCTCCATGGCTACGACCGCTGAAAGCACGTTCGTGATTGGCTACGGCCGCTGAAAGCACGTTCGTGATTGGCTACGGCCGTTGAAAACACGATCCCGATTGGCTGACTCTTAGTTGTTACGTCACGTCGACGAGTGAGCAGGCTTTCTCTATCTAGGTGATGTTGGCACAACATGAACCTACGCACAACAACGGCAAAACGAAACCAACAGCCATTAGACATTGCGGACTTGCATGCAACCCGCGCGCGCCGCTGTTGTGTAGTTCCGTATCGTATAACTTGTATGCGTTCTACATGTATATGGATTTCTCGCTTAAATTTTCTGCCATCTATTACATGCGTTGCGTTAGTGGAGGCTCGTTCCCAAGAGCGCATTCGGACAACGCGCATCCTGCGGGACTGGCGAGAAGACGTCGAGAAATTGAATTGCGGGCGCCCTTGATGATTTTGCATCTGGAGCACGGAAACCTAGATGATCTCGAGCATTCCAAGTAGTATTCGATTTATACGACATCTAGAGATATAAAAACGTCAAATCGAATAGGAGGAATATGTTTGCAGATGTAATGCAATAAAATGACACTCGCTTCCTTGCTGACTTGCTTCCTTGAGTTATCCACGGCATTTACCTACTGTCACAGCAAAATCAAAACGTTCACATCCAGCCGTAATGAACAACGATCGCCACTGAGAAATAGCCTCAAAGTTCGGCGTAAAGTGCATACGCATGGTTTATAAGCTGAGGTCATGATAGCGATGTAAAAGTAATGGCAAGTGCTGTGAGCTCAATTGAAATGTGCAAGGAAATAAAAGCAGGATGTACAAAGACGGTGAACCTAATTCTATTCGATTCAAGTGTTTTTTGAGGGGTGCCGACAATAAACCTCTACCGGACAAACGTCATCATGACGTTGGTAGACAGACCGAAACCAAAACAGATCGGACCCAGTAAACCACGAATATCCTGGAGACGTCCAAAATGTGTCGCAGACGTCCAAGACGTCGAGACATCCTATGTACGTCCCAGGGATATTCGTGATTGGATCCAAACTATGTCGCAGATGTCACAACTGTACCTATGTTTCATGGACGTCACATGGACGTCCAGTTTGTCTCCTCAAAATATTTTAGTGGTGGGGATATCCAATTCTGTACATCCCCTGTACGTCCCAAAGCGAATATCTTGGGTACATCGAGATTTAGATATTCTGAGGTGATCGCATCACGAACCAAAAAGTACGTGCAAACAGGGGCTGAATGACGTTTCTCAGAAACAAAGGGCTGTCCTGTGCAAGATTGCAGGATTTCGCTCCTTCCAAAACTGACTGTCTATGTTACATTGAGCACTTATTGCGAAAGAGGCAGAGATGCGGAATTCTGTGGCACTCTCAAAGTTGACTTTCGATGAACCTACTGAGTGTCTCAGACCAAGAGGAGTAAGAAACACAGGCGTTACCTTGTTGCAGAGTTAATACGCCACGCAACTCCTCACATGACTGTTGTTTTTGTGCATATAATCGAATTATACCTAGACAGCTCACCCACCATTTTGTTTCGGAGGCGAGCAGTACCCTCGAATTCGCGGAAGTTCGCGCGACAAGCAATATATAGTATTTGTTTTCTCTTGGAAAGGGAATGCTAGTACCTTTCGAAGCTTTTTGGACTGTGAGATTTTCCATTTCTCTGTTTGCTTTATTTAAACCGCCGCGATCTGCGTCCGTTATGGGAAATACCAGAAACGGGCACAGAGGGGAACCAGGGAACGAAATAGTTATGTGGTGGCCACTCTCTATAGTTACGGGTCCGTTAATGGTGCCGACCCCCCCCCCCCCACCACCACCACCACCAAAACTCTCGCAAAATGTTTCAAAATATGTGTTCGTGCGCACGGATCGCAATTGGTGGCGCCAATATCCTCTGAATGTCCGAATGTCCATTAGTTGAGTTAATTGGACGTCTCGTGGATGTGGAAAAAGCGGGACAAATAGCCATCTATTGGGCGTACAAAAGACGTCTATAGGCTCTGTGCGAACCTCCCTGGGATATCCGAATGTCACGCTCAGGATGTTACATGGACGTCGCTGGGATGTAGATGGTTTACTGGGGAATGGGAAAGCTGGGTTCCACGAATGAGCAATTGTTCGCTCAAAGAAAGTAGGACCGAAGGTCGCGTCCCTTTCAGTGACCATCGTAATCCGTTCAAGACCGTGGCTTTCAGGCGCGACCTTGTTCGTCACTAGCTTTGAACGTAGTTCAACTCTACCAAACTCGTGGCGCTGTCGAACATTATGACGTCATTTGTTTACAAACAGGTAGAGGTCTATTCCTCGACGTCGAAGGGCTGAAGCAGAACATTAAAAGATAACCTACAACAGCCCCACCATGGTGAGCAACAATTTTCTTCCACAACTGAAAACGGCTAATTTTCTGATGCATAAATTTACTGCAATAAAACTTTCACTGACGTCATCCCTCTTGAGGGCCCTAGCTTCGAAAAAGCGAAATCGCCGTCATGGTGTATGCCCATTGCAGTTTGGTTCTGGTTTTCTTTCGCCGCCATATGCTAGTTAGAGGTTTGTCAACGTTGAAGGCATGGAAATTACCATAGAAATCATAAGGGGCGAGGCTACAAGAAAAGCCGGGAGAGAGAGCGATGGGAGAGACTAAAGGAGTTGTACAGCGGTAATATCATCTCCCAATGTCCAAACCAGGGAGGCGTCATGATGGAGATTTTGGATTCGGTCCGGTTGGCCACAGCCTTTCCACGTATGAAGACCAGAGTTGCGGAATGAGCTCCCATTCCGTTGCAATTCCATTCCGAGGAATGGAGATATGCGATAATTCCTTTCATTTCAACTCCTCGGAATGAAAAGGTATGATCAGTTCCCACTCCTGAAATGGCTTGGCAACCCAATTCCATCCCGTTAATTCCCTCAATAAAAGAAAATGACCGGTAACCATACTGGCAAGTCCAGCAGTGCTAGAGGAGATTGACATCACCAAGCACGGAAAAAGCGCAAATACAAGGTTATTTCACTCTTGACCGTGTGCAGGTGCGGTGGAAAGGGTGCGAGGGCAGAAACCATCACGTTGAAACCAAAAATGCCACCGGGGCACCCAGACCATTCCATTCCCATTCCTAGGACACCCAGTAAACCATCTACGTCAAAGGAATGTCCAGTGGATATTAGACTCGGGATATCTGGACATCCACTGGAGTTTCGTGAGCATCCATCCGACGTCTGATGAATATCCGTAGGAGATGCACTTTAACCCTGTTTTGGTATCAAAGAGATGTCCATATGATTTATTTCATGGATATGTGGATGTAACCCGGAGGTTAAGACTGCGCACCTGGTTGCTCCACCGAAACACCAGGCTAGATATCTGGGCTCTACTATATGGAGTCTGCTGTACACTGTTCCCATTTTACATTTTATTTTAAATCCAGGGCCAGAAAAATGTTAAAGATATATGAAGTGTTAAACTGCCCACAGGTTTAGCTTTGCATGGCGAACTAGGGCGTTCCATGTGGGAGGCCACCTGTATTGTCATCAAGCAGGAGAACAGGCAACTTAGGCATTCTTGGCCTTCGGTATGGAACATATACTGAAATACAAATTGTTGGGGCACATTTATTTAAGGGTAGAGTGGCGTAACACGTTTGTCACAGTGATGAAAATATGTCCTCGCAGTTTACTTTTACATTGGCAACGTCAAAGTGTACAAGCTGATATTGTCGGCATCCATTCCTCTCGGGGTACCGTGTTTTTAATTCAAGCTGTCGTCTGTGGCATGGTTGTATCGTGAGTGGATCCGTAAAGCCGATAGGTTTTCCGTGCAATATTTTGCCAAAATGCAGCACAGAACGGTGAAAACAGCTCAAATATGAGAAAAAAAGGCAAAATCTATTTTTGCTTGCTATTATCTGAGACCTAATTAGCAAACCCCAAAAAGCTGTTGACTAGAACTCAATTAGCATTACGTGCACAATATAGCTGCCGTGAACCACGTTTTCTGACAAACAGAAGTGTTTATGCGAGAGGACGCACACTGTATGTATCCCCTCAAACACCTGAAACGCTTCAAAATTTCCAGTGTAACATATGTTTGCCTCAAGCGAAAAAACAAAAACAAAAAGAAACAGGGTAGCAGTTCATGATGACCCATCGCATATCCTCTGCAAATCTCCATAGAATATCTTGCGGACATATTTACCCGGATAAAGTGTGAAGTTACTTTGTGGATATCGCCCAGATGTACATAGGACGTATGTGATGTCCAAGATTATCCCTTATTTTGGACCAACTTATTTTGGATGTCCCTGGGAGATTAATGGTTTACTGGGCAGTTTCCACCATTCCATTCCAATTCCATTCCGGGCTTTGCTAAATCTGGAATGATTCCGGAATCATTCCAACTCCGGAGTGGCAACTCCGCAACCCTGGGGAAGACCAGGCGTGTTCTGCGCAATGGTGTCCAATCTAATGCAAGTCGCTTCCGCTGGGCTCCGCGTCCCATGCCGTGTTTGAAGTGTGTTTTGTCTGCTATTACCTGTGCGTTTGGATTCCGTAGGGAGCGAGTATCGTACGATTTAAACCTTGTGCTGCGACATGAAAAAACAGCGCACGGAACTCGTAGGAGACACCGTTCGTAACACGCTAGGCCTACCGTATGGACCATGGTGGCTCATATGTTCAGATGCCCCCCACTCCCCATTCGCTGACTTGGTTTCTAGTTATTATGAGAGTTCTATGGAGATTGCCTGAATATGGTACAAATAATATTCACAAGTACAATAACGCTGAAACACCAAATGTATGATGAATGCGGTGTCGTGAAGCTAGACAGTCAAACCCAGAGAGTCCTACATAATTATGGCGGCAAATCTGCTAACGACAGCGGCGCTCTCCTGCGGATGACGTCATCGCTATGGATTTGTATACTGCACAACAATACATTCATGTAATTGATTCAGGATGTCGTATGTCATAAGACCGCGTACCCACATGCGGAGAATCTGCGCGTAGACGCGAACGCGGCGCGGTGAACTCTTGCCGCTGGGCGGGAAAAGCCACCTCCGCTTTCCGCTTTTTGGCGATCGCGCAGTGCACGATACGCAGTTCACGATTCTTAGCGGCATCCGCACATGCTCGGACAATCAGGAAAACGGAAGTTGCGTGCGTTCTTGTTTTCTTCCGGTCTCCCGCACGGAGAGCATTGACGGCGTCGTTGACTGGAGGGTATGTCGCAGTCTCACGTTTTTCAGCCGCGGTGAATTTATGAAGACAATAAAATGTCATTGCTGCCGACATTATAGCGCGTTGCATTGAATTTTTGGGCCGACACTGGAATACAATTTGGGAGTGCAGGTAAGTAAAGTGTAAGATATTGACTCTCGGTGTCAGAAAGTTGAAAGCTAAACATTTTTCAGAACAAAAAGAATGCGCTATCTCCGCAGCGAGTGAACCCAAAGCCTGCGTTTCTTGCTTCTGCGATGTTGATTTCGCAAAAGCTCAGCTGTAAGAACGGAAACGTTCACTACAGTCAATAACTCGAGTTCGCTGTCGTTCGCCATCTTGTCAAGCTCTCGCTGTGGAGAGTCGCGGGCGGAGGCTGTATAGCTGGGACGGCATGCATACGCGTCCGCTTGCGGCAGGCGGTTGCGCACATCTCTACCGCATGCGGGTACGCGGCCTAACTAGGGTTCCGCGTTTTCTGTTTTTATTTTTGGGCGGATTCGGCGTATGTTTTTCGGTGTTGATTGATTTTCACGAAATCAGCGTTTTTCGATGTTTTTCCTGGCGCGTTGAAGATGAGCTTTAACTTGCGGAAACAAAACAAAAACAAATGTATCGGGTGACGCTATCGGAACTGCCCTTATCTTGGGTTGCATTTCGTGCTTTCTGTTAATCGTTTTCCAGGACGCAAGAGACGATAGTGTGCTCTTTCACCCTCTCACATTGGGGGTGAAGGAAAAACGCCCCAAGCAGCACAATGTACCGAAAGTCGAGTGCAATAGGGGTGGACGGTATGTGTCTTATCAATGTTCTTTAGTTTCACCAGTTCGTTCAAGGTCTTCCACCTACCCGTCCACCCCTATTGCACTCGACTTTCAGTACATTTTGCTGCTTGGGGCGTCTCCGAAGACGTGCAATGAACAAAAGAAAGAAGAAAATGGTGTTCCTTCACGAATTTTTTGCTCACGATTTATCGAACGGATTTTTGTTCTGAGAACGGCTCCGGTATCATGTGACCGAAGAGGCCAGATGTTCTCATTGGGACAACTTCGTAGCCTTTATAATTAGAATGTTAATTATTGAAAGTTAATTAGGACATTACCTTAGGAGTTCGCTGGTGCCCTCTTAATGAGTCCCCTTCAGCATATGTTATATTGCAATTGACTTGACCTCGAAAAAAGTGATATATATATTTAAAAAAAAATCTGTTCGCATTTAGCTGGGACAGCCTGTATACAATCTATACAGTCTGTATAGAGCTTATACTATGCACGGAAGTTCATACTTATGGACATGTGGTACGTGTTTTTTTGCTGCATATTTGAAGAACAACTAATACATATTGTTAAATGTAGGAGACCTGAAGATCGTTGAATCCCTACGTTTATTAACGGTTAGTTCCAAAACTAGAATGCCCCAAAAGCGCGTAATCATAAGTGCGCGCTAGTCGTTCTAGTCCATCGTCTTCCTCCCCATTGAAATATTCCACATCCTCCCGCAACGAATGATGAGTTCTAAACTTCCAGATTAAATAGGCGTTGAGCAGCAGTCGGGACTAACTTGCCGTTAGTGCGTTTGACGACACATAATCGCACGGTGCCGTCTTGCCCAGGGAACGTCTTTACCACCCTCCCTAAGTTCCACAGGTTCCGTGGCAACTTGCTCTCGATGAGGAGAACATCGCCCACCCCTAACTTCGTCGTGAAGGATGAAGAGAAGTGATGAGCTGATCGGAGTTGCAATAAATAGTCTCGCTTCCAGCGTTGCCATTCATGACCTTTTCTCGGTGTCTCAACCGACGCGTAAACTCGTCCTTTCTTGTGGTCGAGCAGTCATTGTGCGATGGGGTGACCGCTGTTACTTTTAATGGACGGTCCAGCGAACTGTATCTGTTGATGACGAGAACAGCCTCCACAGGTCCCATTGTTACGTGAAGGGCGTGCTGTCTCTTCATATGGTTGTGTCGTAGTTCGTAATCTGTTTCGTGCACTAAACCGTTGTCAAGTGGCCACTCAGCAGGATCATTGTTAAGCCGTTGCGGACCATTCCACCATAGTTGTGTTTCCACCAAACGTTGTGCTGTGATGCCTCTTGTCAACAGATCCGCTGGATTATCACTGCTGATACAATGACTCCACGTTTCAGGACAGCTGAGTGTTCGGATTTCTGCTACTCGGTTTGCCACAAACTGGTTACAACGAGTAGGTTCATTTTGAATCCAGCAAAGCACAAGCAAAGCACAATAGACGAATCCGTCCAAAAATGGCAATCAACAGAACAGTCAAAAAGAGCTGTTCAGACGTAACTGACCAGTCGTGCCGCCACAAGAGCTCCAATCAGTTCGAACCTTGGAACAGTGGGGCAACTCTGACTTTAGCTACTAGCAACTGGGGTAGCTCATGTTCTACCTTGACGTAGACTGCTGCGCCGTAGGCGTGAATGCTGGCGTATGAGAAGGTATACAGACTAAGATGCCTTCTGCTGTCCGTGGTTCGTATGCCGACGTACGGGCTGCCACTGACGAGACGCAGCGTAGGAAGTTCCTTACACCACGATTTCCAGTCCTGTAGTCCTCCGTTTGGAAGCCCTGCATCCCACTCGACTCCATCAATCCAGTTTCTGGAAAAGCCTTTTGACGCGGACGGTAAACGGACTGAGGATCCCCAAGGGGTCGAATATTCTTGATGAAGCCTGTAAAACGTAGCGCTTGGTATCAGCTGTTTCTAAGAGAAACGCGAACAGGGACTTCAGGGCGACTTGTAGCTTATCTTGATCTCTATCCCAAGACACGCCTGGAATTTTCTCTTGACTCAACAGGTGAGGTCCCATTTTCGTGATTTCGGTGTGCTGCTTCTGCTCACCATTCAGTAACAACTGCAGATCTTCGTTATTAGTCATCCACTTGCGAAGATTCATTCCCAGTAAACCAAATATGTCCTAAGGATGTGAAGGGGCTCGTTATTTTATTCCCCCCATTCCAACCAGCAAGGGGGTAGAGTATCGCCTGTGGCGGTGAAACTACCCACTCTCCAAGGTAAAAAATAAAGTTGTTGTATGTCCTGAGGATATCCTGGGGAAAAACTGAATTTGACATTTGGATATCCAAGGAATATTCGTGAACGTCCCGTTTACGTCCGTGCGACGTCCCTGGGAACAGACTTGCTTCCTCATTTTGAAGTCCGGGGGACATCCTATGAAGGTCTCCGTTGGATACCTGGATGTGAATGGGACGCTTACCGTTTCATATCAAATTAGCTTGTATGCTGAGCACTATGCATTATTATTCAGTTTTTGTTATCTGTCCACGTTTTAGAAATAGTTTTGGATAAATAATCGACATCTTTTATTTGAGAACGGTATACAACCGCTGTATATAGCTATGAATACAGCACTTATCGGCAACGCCACGTGACCTTGCGTATCCCATTGTTGTTATGGGAGACTGCTTGCACTCGCACATACACACATATGTGATATCTACGGAGGCCTGTCGTGGCCTCTTTTGGCGTACTGGCATACTGAAATGAGAGTTGTAGGAGTACGTTCAGTACGTAAGTGTACAGCGCGGTGAACTACGATTGTAACGGTGGAGACGTCTTGGGAACTAATTAGTTCGTGTGGCAACAACGCCGAAGCATAACCGTTGATACTTTTGGCGTCCCTTTCTCACAAACATTGTGTTTTTAATTCAAACTATCTTCCATGATGTGATTACTCTGAAAATAAAGGTCTAAACCCAAAATATTTCTCGCTTTGCTTACGTCACTCCAGTAAGCGTCACGTGTCCGCAATGTGCGCAAAATGCAACGCAGTGGGGCAATTCTTTTTACATCCTGCAGATGTCCCTGGAAGATACAATGTCGGACGATTTTCAACGTCACATTGTGGACGTCCAAATAACGTCTGGTGGACTTCCTAGACATAGGTGACGTGTGCGACTTTTCTGGGACGTCCCTGGGATATTTCTGGTTTACTGGGTTCCAGCTTCTTTCATGGTCTGCAGTGCTCCTTGATACAAAACCCACGCTTCTTCTACTGAATCTGCTCCGGTGATCAGATCGTCCACGTAGAATGACTGCTTAAGTTTCATCGCAGTTGCTTCATATTCACCAGTTACGCTGGCAAGGTGATGCTGAATGGTAGCAGACAGGAGAAATGGGCTTGAAGTCGCTCCAAAGGGTACCCTCGTCATCCTCAGTGTTTGAACTTTGTGTGAAACATCAGGAAAGGCATCTGGACTTGGTGGCTGCTCCAGCCACAAGTATCGAAATACGTCTCTATCCTCTGGGCGAATCTGAACTTGAAGAAATGCCTTTTCGATGTCCGCCGTAACAACTGTCGTGTAACTTCGAAAGCGAATTAGCAATTGCAAGATGTCAGGGTTTAGACAGTCTCCTTTATCCAAACATTCATTCAGCGACGAACAACTGCGGGCATGGGATGAAGCATCGAAAACAACTCGAACCTTGGTGGTGACACGATCTTCTCGAATGACAGCTGAATCGGGCATGTAATAGATTGGATTTTGCGTCTCTACTCGCTCATCGACAACTTCGGCATGTCCAAGATTGAAATACTCTCTTATGACGCTGTCATACCGCTACAGAAGATCATGTGTTGCTTCATCAAGAGCTTCTTGAGTCGTGTCATTGCGACTTCGAAATTAACTTCAAGCAGGTCTGCCGGATCTTGCTTCCATGGTAACGCAACTTCATATCGCTCGTCATTTTTGTGGACTGTCTCCGCGAAGTTCTCCAATACAGGATTCTTCGATGAAGCTGAAGGCTCTGGGTTGATTCCCATGTTGTCAATCTCCCGAAAGGAACGTAGAGTGGGTTCCCAAGTGAATTCGTCATCTCTCGAAGCCTCGTGTTGTGTGGCGGCGCACACCCCGAGAACGCATGACACATAAGATGACCTAACCAAGGTCTTCTCTTGAAGTTCCATTCGTACTGAGACGCGGGCACACCCTTGTACAGTCCAGTCCAGGGAGGTGTGCACTGCTACAAGTTTATCACAATCTTTATTTCTGACGACTTCTCCGGTGAGGATTGCCCACATCTGATCGGATCCGACTAATAAACTTATATTGTCACGTGACGTGTCACCAGGAAAGCAGCGTTCATCTGCAAGATATTTTCCGTCATTTCTCAGTTCTTGAAGAAATTGCAGATCCTTTGGAGTGGCATGGATATCGTGGCAGATAACAGGAACAACGATGGCCTTGAGCTCAACTCCCGCATGTCATACTGAGATCGTATTCGAAGACTTACGATCTTGTATCTCTTAGATGATGCATGCCTATCACTGCCAAAGGTGGCTATGCTGAGGGTCACCTCGTCGACAACAGGTAGATGCAAATTACTTGCCAAGGACTCTATCAGAAAAGTCCGGTCGCTCCCGTCATCGATGACACCTCGAATATAGCGGCATTTTCTCTCTCCAACAGCCCAAGCTCGAAAAGTCTGCAATTGAATGGCGAATGGCGAATGAACCGCGCTGCTCCCGTTGACGCATTGTGCAGCAAGGTTTGTGCCGTTGTTCGCTGTCTTGTGCAAGGACTCCTTTCTGCACACACAAGTGGCATGCTTTCCATTGCAGCTTGCACGAGTAATGCGAACTCTTCCGCTCGATGACCTTTTATCGTGCATCGGAAACACCGATAATCCTTAAGGGTGAACCGCATGGCACGAAAAACTGTCCGAAAACTGTCCGAACCGAAATCGGGACCGAACTTTTTTCTGTGCATCACCGCATGCTACCGAAATGCACCCCGAATTTCGGCCGAAGACTTCTGGCCTTGGGGAACATCGCCTTTCAACCATACAGGTCAATGAGATAATCCCCGTATTCATAGGGGTAGAAGTCGCACACACGGCAACAGTCAACTCCATTGCTACGTCATCGTTGCTATGGTTCTCCTTCCGGCTGGATAGCCATTGGATGCTTCTACTTTTTCGGTTGGCGTCACTTCCCATTTCGGAGGAGAAATCTGGCTGGGCCAGATCGGGCCGAATTCGGCACGGAATTCTGTTCTCTGAAAAAGTTCGGTCCCGAATTCGGTTCGGAAAGAATTCGGACGCTTTTCGGGCCATGCGGTTCACGCTTTAGATAATATACTGGCCTTCTTCTCCCAAGGTATCTCGCTTGAACAAGTTTGAGTCTTGTGTGGTTTCTAGCAGAAGAGGCATTCGCCTTTTGTTGAAGACGATAGGGTTGAATCAGAATGCAAGGCTGCTGCAGACGGCACCGTCCTACTTTGTCCACCCTTGGGTCCTCCTCCTTGCTGATCACTCCGTTTATCGTGGAGGGAGTGCTCACGGCTCTCTACTTCGATTTTCAAGAACTCCGTCAACTTCTTCAAGTCATTTTCTGCAGAAAATGTCGTTTGAGTACCAACATCAGCTGCAACCCCTCGAGATCGATTTGTTGGCGTGAAGTCGTTGACGGTCATATTCCACGGTCATCTGACGAGGTAGGGCCTGTGTCAACATCTCCGTCAGCATAGCCGCATATGATGCTTGTTCAACTTTGATAGCTTGTAGGCTCCGTGAATGAACTTCAATGTGGTCATAGAGTCTTCGGAGTCCACGGACGTCATCGACCGAATGCACAACAGGCAACTGACGCATCTTCTTAAGGTACATCTGGCGAATCTGTTGGACGTCCCCGAAACGATGCTGAACAAGGTGAACAGCACCATCATAGCACGAGGCACTTGTCGGCATTCCAGCAATGGCAGACGCTGCCAGCCCCGTCAGGTGACAACGTAGATAGTGAAATTTGTCGGAGGGAACCAAGTTAGAATTATCATGAATCGTGACCTTGAATTGCTCCCAAAACGCAGTCCACTTGGTGAGATCCCTATCAAAGGGCGTTATCGTAAGGTACGGCAGCTTTGGACCGTTAGGCCTAGACTTAGAATGCTGGCGCGTGTCGCTCAAGGGTTCATCCGAAGCTGACGGCGCTGGCGTTGGCTGAGCCGTTGCTTGAAGCCTGACGTAATGGGACTGCAAATTCGACAGCATTCCTACCGCTTGATCATCATAGTCGGTAACGGCGAGAAACTCGGCAGCCGCTTCCTCCGGCATGATGGACTGTTCGTATGGGGAATTGATTCTCTTAAGTTCCGCATTACTCTTCTGTATAGTCAATCCTTGGGACACTTGACGGCTTCCTCAGTACTTCATGGAAGCGTTCAGAGCACTCTCGCGGAACTCCGAGAAGAATATTGGGTTCAGCGGGGTCGGCAATCAGTAAAGCGAATTATCAGAAAATGTGCCATCTGCGCAACGTTCAGAGCTCGCCGTGTCGTTGTGCCTACGGCCTCCCTTCCGAGTTTTAGGATAGAAGCGAATCAACCTTTCACAGTGGTCGGCGTCGACTCTGTTGGCCCACTATACGGAAAGAATAGTAATCATAAGTACTACATAGTCCTGTTCACGTGTGCTTCTTCTGGCGCCATTCATCTGGAGGTTACGTCGGCGGCAACCGCTGAAGTGTTCCTAATGAGCTTCCGCAGATTCGTTTCCATAAGAGGACTACCGACAACCGTTTATTCCGACAATGGTCGGAGTTTCAAGAAGGCAGACAAAGAACTTCGCATTCTATGGAAACCGACAACAGACTCAGATGTCTGCGGGTACTTCACGCGTCACAAAATTACATGGAGATATATCCCCCTGGTGGGGAGGATGGTGGGAGAGGTTGATCCGGACCGTGAAGAATACACTTCGAAAAGTTCTTGGGAAAGCTTGCTTACAATTGGAAGCGCTGCGAACGTTGATGACGGAGTCGGTTTTAAACTCTCGTCCCATCACCTCCGTAGGAAACGACCCAGACGAGTTTGGTGCTCTGACACCGTCTCACTTCCTTTTGGGCAAAAGAAGTATTGCGCTGCCTCCATCGGTCACCCCATCGCACAATGACTGCTCGACCACAAGAAAGGACGAGTTTACGCGTCGGTTGAGACACCGAGAAAAGGTCATGAATGATTTTTGGCAACGCTGGAAGCGAGACTATTTAGCAGTGATGGTCAGTAGTTAACTACATGTAGTTAAACTACCTGATTGTAGTTAAAAAGTAGTTATCAACTACTTGCAGAAATGTAGTGGCAACTAGTAGTTAAACTACTATTTTGAGTAGTTAAGTACAGTAGTTAGGTTACTGCAGGCGCCAACTACTTCCGATTTTGCCGGAAGCTTTACGGCACGATTTGCTTCCGACTTTTACCTTGAGCTACATGTTTGATGAGAACGGAGGTGCAGAACAATTGTGCCGTGCATGTGTACTAAATCTTCACTTTTATCACTGCTTGTGATTCATATTTAGGTGTTGATGGAAAACGTTAAGTATAGTTATAGACGTAGTTAAAGAAGTAGTTTTAACTACCTCCACTGAAAATTAGTTGAACTACTAGTTAAACTACTCCATTGCGAAGTAGTTAGTAGTTATAGTTAAACTACTGTAGAAGTAGTTAGTGGCCATCACTGCTATTTAGTGCAACTCCGATCAGCTCATCACTTCTCTTCATCCTTCACGACGAAGTTAGCGGTGGGCTATGTTGTCCTCATCGAGAGCAAGTTGCCACGGAACCTATGGAAGTTAGGAAGGGTGGTAAGGACGTTCCCTGGGCAAGACGGCACCGTGAGATTATGTGTCGTCAAACACACTAACGGCAAGTTAGTCACGACTGCTGCTCAACGCCTATTTCATCTGGAAGTTTAGAACTCATCCTTCGCTGCGGAAGGATGTGGAATTGAAATATTGCGCGCTTTTGGGGCATTCTAGTTTTGGAACTGACCATTAATAAACGTAGGGATTCAACGCTCTTCAGGTCTCCTATAGAACAATTTTTGGTGCCGAAACCTAGGTTTAGCGCGTAATCAAAAGTGCGCGCTAGCCGTTCTCGTTCATCGTCTTCTCCTCATTGAAGTATTCCACACATATGATATGTCCATGTATGAACATGGATATAAATATTAACAGCAATATTGTGGCTTATCACATCAAGCAACGCGAACATTTACTGTTTAATTTTTAATATTGCACGTGACACACGGCTGCTTCTACACTGTCAGAGGGAAAGGTATCAAAGATACATGTATAAAAATAGGTAAACCAGGTCTGAAGTACCATTTTTGCACCTATCTCAACTGTATATACCCCTTTAAACCATGTTTAAGACACAGATTGTGGAAGCTAATTGTATAATACAGGGTTCCATACATGTGCAACGTACAGCACCACATTAATTTGGTGTGGAGATTGTGTTGGTTTAGTTCCAGAGTAATTTAAATAATAAACACAGTCTTCGATGCAGTAATATATTAACCAGTTGGAGGAAATCTTTGTGGTGGCTGTTTATTGCTCCAGAAATAACAATCTATGCGTGCTGTCCTCACCCGTGCGGTGGCATCGGAAGCGAAGATGGCTCCACATATGACCAAGGCCGTGCTGTACCTAGGATGGGGTAACTTCGCCAATAATCCTGGCGGTTACCGTGGTACAAGGAGCATCCCAATGAAGACTACTGACTGGCAATACAAGACTACTGAGGGATGCTCGAATGTTTTTTGTGTAAGGTAGTCTAAGAGGACTACCCTAATCCCAGAGCAAGAGGGTTAGCACACCCCTCCCTCTCCTGTGCCACCATCATCTCTCCCCTCCCTCTTTCACCCTCCCACTCTTCTCCCTCCCCTGGGTGCACCGAGCCGCCACTTAGAGCAGGCTGACCGCACCTTCCCCTACATCACCCCCCTCCCTCCTCCCGTGCTATACCAGTATCTGTTCCGCTTTCTCTGCACTATTGCAATCCCAAAGAGGGCCTGTGAGGGATGTTTGGCGTTGGCTGTTTCGTGAGACTGCCTGCCTAGCACTAGTTGATCCTGCTTTTCGTCTTTAGAGCGAAGGCAGTACTACTTTTGAATTGCGACGTGGACAAGCTTTGGCTTGTCCCATCCTACACTTGGCAATACAACAGTAGTAATGTATCAGCTCAACTAGCCGGCAAGTCACATCTTCGTCTGGACGCCATTAATTAGCAATTAGAGCTAATTGGGACCCCCCACATTAATCAGGACCCACCAGGGAGTCATTACACTAATTGGGGATCATCTAAGACACGTCCAGACGAAGATGTGAGTTGCCGGCTACTTGAGCTGATAAAAAATAAAAAATAGGTAGAAAATAAAATAAAAAGATAGAGATAGAGTGGAGAGAAGGAGTTTAGTTGAAGATCAACGACGCCATCTTGTAGAAAGCGGTCCGGAACGGCCGCTGACTGTCGCTGGGCGACGGAGCACGGAGGCAGGTTGCAAAGCATCGCAGCACCAGTTCCGGACATCCTGTGACGTCAGCTGTGACGTCATCATGGCATGTCTGGGCAAGTTAGGACAGCTCTGGACATGCAAGGAGAAAAACACTCGTAATACAGAGGCTGGGAAAGCAAGAGTATGCAAACCATCAATAGCTAACAAGAAAATAGAATTAGTTACACAACGAATGATTCCACCACAACAGGAGCGCAGAACGATGCAACTGCTCCATCCGAGAGGCAGGCAGAGAACTGACTCGTAATGGTTTTTTTCTCCTGTATAAAGCCCCGCAGCTGCATCCCCTAGCGGGTACTTACTCAACTAATCTCACAACAAAATTATTAAGAATCACGCCAGCGCTACTCCCGTTCCCAAGGCAGAAGATGATAGAAAATGCCGGGGATACCCGGACAACAGCAATCAGCACCCGACGTGCACTGGCACGAAAATCGCAAACAAAGCGGGAAGAAAGTTGGCGAAAGCATTAGTTACACAACAAATGATCCCACCACAACAGGAGCGCAGAACCATGCGACTGCTCCATCCGAGAGGCAGGCAGAAACTGACTCGTAATGCTTTTTTGTCCTGTATAAAGCCCCGCAGCTGCATCCTCTAGCGGTTACTTTCTCAACTAATCTCACAACAAAATTATTAAGAATCACGCCAGCGCTACTCCTGTTCCCAAGGCAGAAGATGATAGAAAATGCCGGGGATGCCCGGACAACAGCAACCAGCACTGACACGAAAATCGCAAACAAAGCGGGAACAAAATTGACGAAAGCATTAGTTACACAACAAATCACCTCACCACAGCAGGAGCGCAGACCGATGCGACTGCTCTCCGTGACAACCAGCCAGAAACTGAGCGAGCGCGGGGAGCACACGTCTGCTTTCTTCGACAGCCGGAGAGAAACTGACTGGGGCGCCGCTATGCATATGCGCTCCTAGCGCCCTCTGGGGCGACCACCTCCGAGAGACTAAGAGTGAACAGCATTCCTGCGCCCTCTTCTCTCGTTGCTCATTGGTCGTGAGGCTAAGTGAGAAGAGCATTCCTGCGCCCCCTGCTGGCCGTTCTCATTGGTCGTGAGGCTAAGAGAGAAGAGCATTCCTGCGCCCCCTGCTGGCCGTTCTCATTGGTCGTGACGTCATCCTATTGTCTCAGGGCTACCCTGTTTTTTTTCCACTAATGCTCCTTTGGTCAATCTACAATGAAGCCACAGTATGACGTCATCATGCACCTGCGTGGCTCAAGGACGCGTAGGCTCTAGACAGGGGACCTATTATTTATTGAATCACTATCCCATGATTATTTCCTTTATTCTTCTATAACGATTGCATAGGAAACTATTGCAGAAGAGCACCATGCATGAAAGCTGATCGTAGGAATTCCAAAGTCTTACTAATGAGACTTGCAAAAGAACAAAATATCCTAACACGTAACTCCATCAACGACAAATAAGAGGACTAGGCACTCAACAAATCAGCACAGAGTACGGGTAACCAGGAGCGCAGAACTCAGGGCAGCACTATCGTCAAGACAACAATGCTCCTTGTCAAAAGAGAAAAAAATACTAAGCGTCAACAAAGGAAAGCATGCATATCGGGGCATGTCAGGACACGTCAGGACAAATCGTACGACTGCTGGGCAACAGAGGAAAACAAACACTTGAACAGAGTGAAAAAGGCACTCACCATCATTTTTCCTGTTCACAGCATTCCTTCATTGTAAATCCGCTCGTCACAAAATCCACCTGCATCGTCGAACACCATTCACCAGTGACGAACCACACATCCGCACCCCATCAGAGGCAGACAGAACCCCACCGAAGCTACGCTCTTCCACTGACGGCCAACGCCAGGAGCAGAATTTGCGTGTCGAGACCCGTCAGTGTCCAAGAGAGAAGTGAATCCTTGCGCCCCCTGCTGGCCGTTCTCATTGGTCGTGACGTCATCCTATTGTCTCAGGGCTACCCTGTTTTTTTTCACTAATGCTCCTTTGGTCAATGTGCAGTGAAGCCACGGTATGACGTCATCATGCACCTGCGTGGCTCAAGGACGCGTGCGCTCTAGACAGGGGACCTATTATTTATTGAATCACTATCCCAAGATTATTTCCTTTATTCTTCTATAACGATTGCATACGAAACTATTGCAGAAGAGCACCATAGACAAGAGGAGATTGTAGCATTTCATTCCCAAAGTCTTACTGTACAGGAAAAAACAAATGGTTCAGCAAGACATAAAGTCACACACCTGTCCCCCTCGCGGTTACTCTCTGAACTAAATGAATCGCAAAATTATTAAGAATAGCTCTACTCCCATTCAAGGCAGCACTATCGTCAAGAATATGCCTTGTACAAAAAGAAAAAAACTACATGTAGAAGGAAAGCATGTCAGAACAAGCCCAGGCATGTCAGCACATGTTTGTCAGACAAGGGGGGAAAAAGCGAAAAGAAACAAAGAAGGAAACCAGCATCAAACTATTTCTAAGCACACGCACTCCTCTTATTCAAAAACAGTGCTCATCATAAATCTGCCCAGGACAATACACACTATTTTTCTATTGCCACACTTTTTTCCAGTAAGGGTCAATGCATTGCTACAGACCACGTGACGTCATCACATCCTGTCTGAAGAAGACACCGACAAAGACTCCTATTATTTATTGAATCGCAAGATTATTTCCTTTGTCCTACTCTTAATGACATTGATTCTCTCATTAAAATTCAACAAAAAAGCACCCCGCATATTAACGATTTTCACCCCAAAGGCTCATCATGGTCATTAGAATTACAGTAAACTGCCACTGCTCTTTTAAAATAATAAGTGAGACCACTCAACATCACCTCCAGGCTTATGTAATACATGACCCTTTCTATGCTCATACATTCGTTGTCTGAGGCTACACCTGCGAGCAAAAAAGGCGCGGAAGCCGGGTGGGCAAAGTTCCATTCGCGCATTGCGAGCATAAAGGCGGGGAAGCCTGGGAGCAAAGTTCTATTCGCGCATTCCAAAGCACAAGACAGAACGCCTTTACGGGAACACGATAGCATTCGTATACTATATTAATGATTATTGCATTGCAGTTTAGAAATACTACTACAAAACTATAATTTTAGGAGTCCATTAAAATTCTACTTTCTATGGAAACTATAATTGCCCTATTACTTGGATCGCTATTAATGAAGCGCTCCAATTTTTTTCTCTCTTCCCATTTCAGCCTTGTCATGCAGGGAAGCAGACTCACATCCAAAATAATTAATTTACACTGAGGATGCCATGCTTCAGGAATTCCTATCCTGCGCTCAGATGTAAGCATTTCTTTACGGAAACCTTTAACAGCAAACTTCCTCAACATGTCGAACACCCAACAAAATCAAACAATCAGAGAAACCCTCTTCTCAGCTGTACCATGCGACTGTCTTCTTCGTAAAATCGTTGATCTGAGGAAGAGAGCAGCGAAAAATTGCGCGCACTTGTGCTTGACTTAAAAACCTGAAGCATATGCCAATAAACCAAGAAAAAGACACTCATGTCTGGTATCTGATAGTGCCACATACACAGACGCATTGTCGCAAAGAGAGCACAGGACAGGGATACACAAATTTCCTTAGGTGAGCAGGGAAAAGGCTTAAGACATCAGGAATAATAGAAGAGTCACTGGACATCGCTACGCGGCTAACACAAGATAACAACAACAAGATAATAGCGGCGGGTAAAATTGCAACACTGCGAAACAAGCCCCAACATGCCATCATGACGTCGCAAACCAGGAAAAAGAAGCACGCGCGCGCACACAGCAGCTCAGGAATGCACAAGGAGAGGTGCTTTATAGGAATTTCTACTCCACACACTCAGATACCAGCATTTCTGCACAAATACCTATAACGGCTGACTTCCTCAACATATCGAGGAAAGCGAATACTGACACTCAACATATAACAAAAAACAAACAAATTCCATTCTCATGAACTCTCCTCTGCCGAGCGGCTTTCTCCTGCTCTACCTGGATGCTGACTGTTTCCCCTCATCTACATTCTGAGTAAAAGCCGTGAAAGGAGAAAAGAACCGCGAAAATTACACGCATTTGTGCTCCAATAGCTACAACTGCAAGAAACCGTAGCGCACGCCAATACACTGAGAAAAAGACACCCATTTCTGCCACCAGATAATTCTTGCATAATGCCACATACACAGTCGCATTACCCTTGCGTAAAGAAAGCACAGGACAGGGATACACAAATATCCTTAGGTGAGCAGAGAAAAGGCTTAAGACCTCAGGTCACCACACATCGCCACGCGGCTAGCACAACATGACACCAACAACATACTAGCGGCGGGAAGAACTGCAACACTGCTAAACAAGTCCAGACATGCCACGATGACGTCACAAATCAGGGGAAAAAGCACACGCATGCACGCACAGAGGACAACGCATTAAACACACGGAGCGCTCAGGAATAATCGTAGCGTTACCGCACATCGCTACGAAGCTCAACGTCTAACCCAAGACGACAGCAACAAGATATTAGCGAAGAGTAAAAATTGCAACACTACTGAACAAGTCTAGACATGCGACATCGCATACAAAACACTGGTGATCGGGGAAAAGGCCTAAGCCTGCGGCGGATCATCATAGAGCATACACAACTTCATTTTTCTATTTTGCGTAAACTAAACGCGGTCTGCTTGGAAAACGACGTACAAATTTTCTTAGGGAGCAGAGAAATATAGAAATTTGTACTCCGTGCTCAGATACCAGCATTTCTGCTCAAAAACCTGCAAAATTAAGCACTGCTTACTTCGTCAAGATATCGAACACCCAACAAAATCAAACAAACAACCCCACTTCCACTGGTAGAACACTATTCAGCTTTTACGCATGAGGCTTTCTTCTACATAAAAAGTAGAGAAAATAAGAAACGAGCAGCGAAATATTACACGCACTTTTGCTCACATAGCTATAAGAGAAAAAAATAAATAAAATAACGACGCACACGCTAATAAACTGTGACAAAGACACCCATTTCTGCTATACGATAATTATTGCATAATGCTAAATACTCATTTGCATTGGCCCTGCGTGAAGAAAGCACAGGACAGGGATACACAATCTATCTTAAGCGAGCACGGAAAGTCACTTCTACTCGAACAGCTTAATACCATAAAGTCTGAATTTTTGCAAAGAAAATAAAGCTTGAACAACGCTACGAAGGTGACAGACACATACTAACAAACAAACACTTCTTCGAGTCTGTATTATGTTTTAAAAAATAACGAAAGCACACACAAAAAATCAAATCGGCTAGGTAGCCTACCAGACGTTGTGCCTTAAAGTTGGCTGCACGCAATGCGCGGAAGCATGCTGCGAAGCCAACTTGCGGTTTTGCTGGATGCACATGAAGTCCGATTCCAATTGGAAATCGCGCTAAGGACGTGCCAAACGTGGAATTTTCGCAAAATTAATCCCAATACCTGGAATTCTGTTCATTTTAGCGGGAATGTTGGCGCTTGTGCTCCATTATTCGAAATTTTCGAATATTCGAATTTCTCGATTATTAAATTTTCGAATACGAATAGGGTTCGAATATCAACAATATTCGAACAATATTCGAAATTTCGAATATTCGCACACCTCTAGTGAATACTGACACTCAACGATATATAACAAAAAACAAACAAATTCCATTCTCATGAACTCTCCTCTGCCGAGCGGCTTTCTCCTGCTCTACCTGGATGCTGACTTTTTCCCCCCTCACCTACATTCTGAGTAAAAGCAGTGACAGAAGAAAAGAACCGCGAAAAATTACACGCATTTGTGTCACAGGACAGGGATACACAAATTTCCTTAAGTGAGCAGGGAAAAGGCTTAAGTCGTACCGCTCAGGAATAATCACCGCTTATCGCTACGCGGCTAGCACTTGAACAGCGCTACGAACGTGACAGATACATACTAACAAACAAACAAACAACAGCAGGACCGGCGTCGGGCACTCATAAAATACCCTGCCCAAAACAAAGACTTCACCAGGTTCGCGAGGCAATTCCATCAAAAACGCTCGTCCTATCCTACAGATAGCAATGCAAACGCGACTGCCCTTATTTTTTAAAACCACTATTTCACGCAATAGTACATAAATGTATCACTCGTGTCACACGAAAAGGCAAACACTTACTTGTCAAGTGGGGTCCCCGCGCGTGCGCGCGCGCACACACACACACACTAACATTTTCACACTCACAAACACAAAGTCTATTTTCACAACCACATAAATCCATATTATTCCTCAGGTCAATAATTATCCTGCCATCGCCAAAAGACGCCACAGATATGTATGCTTACGCAAGACAATCGGTCCTCGTTCCGGATGTAATAGGATATCGCCACTCGGCCGGCGCGAACCAATAAAGAAAGAAAGGAATGCATGTTCGCTACGAAGAAAACGGTGCCGTGCTTCTACGCAGCGATCATTATACAGACGCGTAAATCTGAACATCATTCGCTACACACTGTAGCTCTAATCATTTTTAAACCAAACCAAACCGTGTTCATAGGTCTTCACTAAATAGGTGAGCCGATAATGACTCAAAATAAAATAAAATAAAATAATCATTACATCATCGCTGGCTGCAAGCTTGGGTACCCAACAGAGCAGCGCGCTCCCATCAACACGCCTTGGGCTGACCTTACACACCCGAAGCCTTTTCTGAATACATTCTGCACGCGCTGGAATAAAAGATTTATCGCGAGGGTACTACGATGTCAGCTCTGTTGCTGTTTAAGTGATAAAACAGTGCGCCCGAACCGCGAAGCGCGCGCGGGCCCGGTCTCGCGGTTTGGACTCGCGACGCGCGCGATTCCCCGCGGTGCGAGCGCAACGCGGACCCGTTCTCGCGGTTTGGACGCGCGCTCCGCGGTTCGGGCGCACTGTTTTATCACTTAAACAGCAACAGAGCTGACATCGTAGTACCCTCGCGATAAATGCGTCGCGTGCGTCGTTATTTTATTTATTTTTTTCTCTTATAGCTATGTGAGCAAAAGTGCGTGTAATATTTCGCTGCTCGTTTCTTATTTTCTCTACTTTTTATGTAGAAGAAAGCCTCATGCGTAAAAGCTGAATAGTGTTCTACCAGTGGAAGTGGGGTTGTTTGTTTGATTTTGTTGGGTGTTCGATATCTTGACGAAGTAAGCAGTGCTTAATTTTGCAGGTTTTTGAGCAGAAATGCTGGTATCTGAGCACGGAGTACAAATTTCTATATTTCTCTGCTCCCTAAGAAAATTTGTACGTCGTTTTCCAAGCAGACCGCGTTTAGTTTACGCAAAATAGAAAAATGAAGTTGTGTATGCTCTATGATGATCCGCCGCAGGCTTAGGCCTTTTCCCCGATCACCAGTGTTTTGTATGCGATGTCGCATGTCTAGACTTGTTCAGTAGTGTTGCAATTTTTACTCTTCGCTAATATCTTGTTGCTGTCGTCTTGGGTTAGACGTTGAGCTTCGTAGCGATGTGCGGTAACGCTACGATTATTCCTGAGCGCTCCGTGTGTTTAATGCGTTGTCCTCTGTGCGTGCATGCGTGTGCTTTTTCCCCTGATTTGTGACGTCATCGTGGCATGTCTGGACTTGTTTAGCAGTGTTGCAGTTCTTCCCGCCGCTAGTATGTTGTTGGTGTCATGTTGTGCTAGCCGCGTGGCGATGTGTGGTGACCTGAGGTCTTAAGCCTTTTCCCTGCTCACCTAAGGATATTTGTGTATCCCTGTCCTGTGCTTTCTTTACGCAAGGGTAATGCGACTGTGTATGTGGCATTATGCAAGAATTATCTGGTGGCAGAAATGGGTGTCTTTTTCTCAGTGTATTGGCGTGCGCTACGGTTTCTTGCAGTTGTAGCTATTGGAGCACAAATGCGTGTAATTTTCGCGGTTCTTTTCTCCTTTCACGGCTTTTACTCAGAATGTAGATGAGGGGAAACAGTCAGCATCCAGGTAGAGCAGGAGAAAGCCGCTCGGCAGAGGAGAGTTCATGAGAATGGAATTTGTTTGTTTTTTGTTATATGTTGAGTGTCAGTATTCGCTTTCCTCGATATGTTGAGGAAGTCAGCCGTTATAGGTATTTGTGCAGAAATGCTGGCATCTGAGTGTGTGGAGTAGAAATTCCTATAAAGCACCTCTCCTTGTGCATTCCTGAGCTGCTGTGTGCGCGCGCGTGCTTCTTTTTCCTGGTTTGCGACGTCATGATGGCATGTTGGGGCTTGTTTCGCAGTGTTGCAATTTTACCCGCCGCTATTATCTTGTTGTTGTTATCTTGTGTTAGCCGCGTAGCGATGTCCAGTGACTCTGCTATTATTCCTGATGTCTTAAGCCTTTTCCCTGCTCACCTAAGGAAATTTGTGTATCCCTGTCCTGTGCTTTCTTTGCGACAATGCGTCTGTGTATGTGGCACTATCAGATACCAGACATGAGTGTCTTTTTCTTGGTTTATTGGCATATGCTTCAGGTTTTTAAGTCAAGCACAAGTGCGCGCAATTTTTCGCTGCTCTCTTCCTCAGATCACCGATTTTACGAAGAAGGCAGTCGCATGGTACAGCTGAGAAGAGGGTTTCTCTGATTGTTTGTTTGATTTTGTTGGGTGTTCGACATGTTGAGGAAGTTTGCTGTTAAAGGTTTCCGTAAAGAAATGCTTACATCTGAGCGCAGGATAGGAATTCCTGAAGCACGGTATCCTCAGTGTAAATTAATTATTTTGGATGTGAGTCTGCTTCCCTGCATGACAAGGCTGAAATGGGAAGAGAGAAAAAAATTGGAGCGCTTCATTAATAGCGATCCAAGTAATAGGGCAATTATAGTTTCCATAGAAAGTAGAATTTTAATGGACTCCTAAAATTATAGTTTTGTAGTAGTATTTCTAAACTGCAATGCAATAATCATTAATATAGTATACGAATGCTATCGTGTTCCCGTAAAGGCGTTCTGTCTTGTGCTTTGGAATGCGCGAATAGAACTTTGCTCCCAGGCTTCCCCGCCTTTATGCTCGCAATGCGCGAATGGAACTTTGCCCACCCGGCTTCCGCGCCTTTTTTGCTCGCAGGTGTAGCCTCAGACAACGAATGTATGAGCATAGAAAGGGTAATGTATTACATAAGCCTGGAGGTGATGTTGAGTGGTCTCACTTATTATTTTAAAAGAGCAGTGGCAGTTTACTGTAATTCTAATGACCATGATGAGCCTTTGGGGTGAAAATCGTTAATATGCGGGGTGCTTTTTTGTTGAATTTTAATGAGAGAATCAATGTCATTAAGAGTAGGACAAAGGAAATAATCTTGCGATTCAATAAATAATAGGAGTCTTTGTCGGTGTCTTCTTCAGACAGGATGTGATGACGTCACGTGGTCTGTAGCAATGCATTGACCCTTACTGGAAAAAAGTGTGGCAATAGAAAAATAGTGTGTATTGTCCTGGGCAGATTTATGATGAGCACTGTTTTTGAATAAGAGGAGTGCGTGTGCTTAGAAATAGTTTGATGCTGGTTTCCTTCTTTGTTTCTTTTCGCTTTTTCCCCCCTTGTCTGACAAACATGTGCTGACATGCCTGGGCTTGTTCTGACATGCTTTCCTTCTACATGTAGTTTTTTTCTTTTTGTACAAGGCATATTCTTGACGATAGTGCTGCCTTGAATGGGAGTAGAGCTATTCTTAATAATTTTGCGATTCATTTAGTTCAGAGAGTAACCGCGAGGGGGACAGGTGTGTGACTTTATGTCTTGCTGAACCATTTGTTTTTTCCTGTACAGTAAGACTTTGGGAATGAAATGCTACAATCTCCTCTTGTCTATGGTGCTCTTCTGCAATAGTTTCGTATGCAATCGTTATAGAAGAATAAAGGAAATAATCTTGGGATAGTGATTCAATAAATAATAGGTCCCCTGTCTAGAGCGCACGCGTCCTTGAGCCACGCAGGTGCATGATGACGTCATACCGTGGCTTCACTGCACATTGACCAAAGGAGCATTAGTGAAAAAAAACAGGGTAGCCCTGAGACAATAGGATGACGTCACGACCAATGAGAACGGCCAGCAGGGGGCGCAAGGATTCACTTCTCTCTTGGACACTGACGGGTCTCGACACGCAAATTCTGCTCCTGGCGTTGGCCGTCAGTGGAAGAGCGTAGCTTCGGTGGGGTTCTGTCTGCCTCTGATGGGGTGCGGATGTGTGGTTCGTCACTGGTGAATGGTGTTCGACGATGCAGGTGGATTTTGTGACGAGCGGATTTACAATGAAGGAATGCTGTGAACAGGAAAAATGATGGTGAGTGCCTTTTTCACTCTGTTCAAGTGTTTGTTTTCCTCTGTTGCCCAGCAGTCGTACGATTTGTCCTGACGTGTCCTGACACGCCCCGATATGCATGCTTTCCTTTGTTGACGCTTAGTATTTTTTTCTCTTTTGACAAGGAGCATTGTTGTCTTGACAATAGTGCTGCCCTGAGTTCTGCGCTCCTGGTTACCCGTACTCTGTGCTGATTTGTTGAGTGCCTAGTCCTCTTATTTGTCGTTGATGGAGTTACGTGTTAGGATATTTTGTTCTTTTGCAAGTCTCATTAGTAAGACTTTGGAATTCCTACGATCAGCTTTCATGCATGGTGCTCTTCTGCAATAGTTTCCTATGCAATCGTTATAGAAGAATAAAGGAAATAATCATGGGATAGTGATTCAATAAATAATAGGTCCCCTGTCTAGAGCCTACGCGTCCTTGAGCCACGCAGGTGCATGATGACGTCATACTGTGGCTTCATTGTAGATTGACCAAAGGAGCATTAGTGGAAAAAAAACAGGGTAGCCCTGAGACAATAGGATGACGTCACGACCAATGAGAACGGCCAGCAGGGGGCGCAGGAATGCTCTTCTCTCTTAGCCTCACGACCAATGAGAACGGCCAGCAGGGGGCGCAGGAATGCTCTTCTCACTTAGCCTCACGACCAATGAGCAACGAGAGAAGAGGGCGCAGGAATGCTGTTCACTCTTAGTCTCTCGGAGGTGGTCGCCCCAGAGGGCGCTAGGAGCGCGTATGCGTAGCGGCGCCCCAGTCAGTTTCTCTCCGGCTGTCGAAGAAAGCAGACGTGTGCTCCCCGCGCTCGCTCAGTTTCTGGCTGGTTGTCACGGAGAGCAGTCGCATCGGTCTGCGCTCCTGCTGTGGTGAGGTGATTTGTTGTGTAACTAATGCTTTCGTCAATTTTGTTCCCGCTTTGTTTGCGATTTTCGTGTCAGTGCTGGTTGCTGTTGTCCGGGCATCCCCGGCATTTTCTATCATCTTCTGCCTTGGGAACAGGAGTAGCGCTGGCGTGATTCTTAATAATTTTGTTGTGAGATTAGTTGAGAAAGTAACCGCTAGAGGATGCAGCTGCGGGGCTTTATACAGGACAAAAAAGCATTACGAGTCAGTTTCTGCCTGCCTCTCGGATGGAGCAGTCGCATGGTTCTGCGCTCCTGTTGTGGTGGGATCATTTGTTGTGTAACTAGTTCTATTTTCTTGTTAGCTATTGATGGTTTGC
The DNA here is from genome assembly GCF_037126465.1 of Ornithodoros turicata. NCBI lineage: Eukaryota > Metazoa > Arthropoda > Arachnida > Ixodida > Argasidae > Ornithodoros > Ornithodoros turicata. The sequence continues at coordinate 182,774,629 of NC_088201.1, forward strand.
ATACTCTTGCTTTCCCAGCCTCTGTATTACGAGTGTTTTTCTCCTTGCATGTCCAGAGCTGTCCTAACTTGCCCAGACATGCCATGATGACGTCACAGCTGACGTCACAGGATGTCCGGAACTGGTGCTGCGATGCTTTGCAACCTGCCTCCGTGCTCCGTCGCCCAGCGACAGTCAGCGGCCGTTCCGGACCGCTTTCTACAAGATGGCGTCGTTGATCTTCAACTAAACTCCTTCTCTCCACTCTATCTCTATCTTTTTATTTTATTTTCTACCTATTTTTTATTTTTTATCAGCTCAAGTAGCCGGCAACTCACATCTTCGTCTGGACGTGTCTTAGATGATCCCCAATTAGTGTAATGACTCCCTGGTGGGTCCTGATTAATGTGGGGGGTCCCAATTAGCTCTAATTGCTAATTAATGGCGTCCAGACGAAGATGTGACTTGCCGGCTAGTTGAGCTGATACATTACTACTTACAACACGTCACTATTTTATTTGTTTATTTTTTGCGCATTGAAGTGGGAAGGCACCTCTCTGATGCCGCGGTAAAATAAATGAAACATTCCTGGTTTTTGAAGTACAAAAGAAAGTTGTCGAGCTACTGCACCGGCTAGGTGCAAACCATGCGTAGCCAACCAGTTATCGAAGCTGTAAGCTGTATCGAAAATGAAAGGATATTCTATTCATATTCTTCACGACGTGTAGTTTTTTTCCCGTATAAAGTTTCTACAGAAACTGGTCTCCAAATATTCATTCGAATCATCGAATGACGCGATTCACGTTCACGTGACCATCAAGAACGATAAGCGTTCGCACCGAAGCCCGAAGCGCCGAAGCTTTCGACACCCTTACCAACACGCAACACTGTATTACAGGTTGGGACAAAAGTTTACTGAACGGGCGAGGGGCGTACTTTTTCGTCTGTGCGACACCCTAACGGTCCCCAGAAGCGGGCGAGTTCACTGTTTCAGAGGGGTGGAAGAGTACGCTGTTAACGACACACAGCCGTAGCTTCCTCTTCCCAGGCACACGCAGGCGACACAGAAACTACCACTGTATGTCGCTAACAGCGCACGCTTTCACCCCTAAGAAGCAGTGAACTCGCCCGCTTCTGGGGACCGTTAGGGTGTTGCACCGACGAAAAAGTACGCCGCTCGCGTGTTCAGTAAACTTCTGTCCCAACCTGTACAAGCAACCTATGTTTTTCTAAAACCGACTCATGAGACACATGAGCTGTCCGTCTGCGAATCGTTCATGAGCTCGTGCGCACGTTCATTGCCCCGTGTACAGGAGATGGTGTTCCTTTACAAGGGGGATGAACAACGGCATCGGTTCATATCGGAGAGAGAGAACATGTTTTCTCCCAATTCGCATATTCATACTTGCTGCTAACGTTTGAGATTTTGCGTTAAAAACCTGATTTTTGGGACAGAGAAAAAATCTGAGAAAGTGTGGAGTGAATGACCACCACCGTTGTGGTCACATGTGCTCCAAAATGTGCATGTCCGCTTAAATTCCAAGGTTTCCCTGGATACTTGCGTGCGCGACCCACAACAGCAAGGAGGCGACGGTGTTTGTGACACTGTCACTCTTGCGTATTGTACCTCATTATCATGGGCATACCGAGAGGGGGGGGGGCAATGGGGGCCGTGGCCGCCCCCCTGGAACTCCGAGGTCGCTTGGGAAAATAGTGCGCTCTTTAGTCAAGGTCGTAATGATTATTCTCAGATGCCATGATAGGAACCTCTGAACGCCCACAGAGTGCACAACGCCCGCCTTCAGAAAAGGTATGGGAAGGAGGTGGGGGTTTGCACTCTTGCCGCCCCCGGAAAAAATCCTGGGAACGTCCACGCTCATTGTGCCGCGTACCTCATTGTACCTCACCGTGCCTCGTACCTCATTGTACTGCTTCATCAGGACGAATCGTATAATCATATACACATTACTCATTACATTGCATACGTGACTTGGTCTGCCAAAATATACTTGAGCTTCACGAATGTGCGATATATGGCATGACCGCGGACTGGAGAAAAACAAACAAACATAAAAACAAAAACAAGCAAACAAACAAAAACACTCTAACAAATCTAACGAATTTTTTAAGCGAAAAATTTGAAGAGTTCAGAACTGGTGTGGTAGTTGTTTAATGGTTGCTCGCAAGAAAGAGGGGGGACAGCGCTAGCAGCAAATTTATTTAGTTTTTTTATATATTTGTGTGTATTTTTTTAACATTCTATTAGCAGGACGACAGAGAAAAAGTTGCCAAATGACAACTCCACGAAGGCCTTGCCTTATTTGCAAAAACCGAGCCAAGAACCAGTCTTTTGCCGTTGTCGTTTTGCATTCCTGTAAATTCTTTGTGTATTTAAGGAATGCTGGGGTTCATTTAGGATATATGTATTTTCGAAAACTATGAAGGCGAAAACGCATAGTAAAACTATTGCGCTGTTGCGGTGGACATTGTTTGCCTCGTAACACATGGCACGTCCAGAAAGAAAATTACTGTTCGTGGTGAGCGCAAGCTTGAGGACGTGCTGCGGGCACTTAGAGAATCTCCCTTTCGGGACTTAGTGAACGAGAGCCTTCTTGTACAGGTATTGTAAAGAATCCGTTACGGTAATATAGTCTGCAACGATGACAGCATAACACGTTTCATTAGTGAAGCTGGCGCATTTATTACGGTGAGGAGAGTGCGTTGTGTGATGCCTCTGCAGAGTATATATGCTAAATTCCCATTCGTTTCTGAACTGAATTACTTTGTCGATTTTCTTGTATTCTGTGGTGCTACCAACAGTTAAATTACAGTGATAAACAGTAATATTATTAAGTTAAAAGACAAAACAGGGTATAGGCCTAAGTGTGATTTTTGGCTGATCTCCTCCTTCCTCCCGTTTAACGCAACCCGTGAACGCAACCCACGAAGAGGGACAGGGTCATAAAGTACATATGGGGATCTGGAGCTGTCGCTTAAACAGGAAGCAATAAACATTCTTTCTTTGAGCGGCATGTTGAACACAGAGGAAGATCCCCGGCGTTTGTTTTCGCTCCTTTTCCTCCCGTTTTCCCGTTTTTCCTTTCCTTTTTTTGTTTTTGTGACAAGCCGTTTTCTCCCTTGGCATGACCACTCTAGAAAGCTGGTTCCTGCTTCTTCGGACATGTAGTGGCTGGAATTAAACTGTGCACTCAAACTCAGCAATAGATAAAATATATCATAAACGAAAGGATAATCAAAAAAGCAAACGAGATGACACAGAGCTAAACAATGAGAACAGTTTAACGTTTTGGTCTATGCAAGCTTTTGGCACATAATGCGAATGGGAGGAAATATTTCTGCGTATTCGGGCACAAGAGCCACATGATACTACAGGCCCTTATGAGAATGTGTTCGAGTTCCAGGTATATGACAAGGATTTCAACCTGTATGTTGACTTGGACGCACATGATGTGGTCGAGCCCCACTCAATGCTCAACTTAGCACTGCAACCGGCTGCAGAAGCTATAGTACAGGCAGTGGATCTGAACATAAGGTAAATGTTCAGCAATTAATTCCTAAGTCATAACGCACTGAATTAAGCATGCGTTCGGGACGTATATTTGTATTTGTTTTATTTCTTTATGCGTTTATTTTAATTCCAATTGCAGTACTACAGATAATGGAACAAGTGGCCCCTCTAGTGGCGAGCCTTCACTCTGTCGAGCAGGGCACCAGCTCGCGGAGACTCAGCGGCCACTAACCCTCTATAAGCTTCCTGAAACGCCTCCAGATGTAGCAACTTTCATGAAAGATGTGAAAAGAGGAGACATCCCTGAGTGCTTGCGGAGAAGGCTAGTAGACTGGATATTCTACGACCTCTGCGCGCACACGCTGTGAGTATGACCCATCAATCTATCATTGAGTGGTCAAACGTAAAAAAATATAATTGCAGTGAAGAATTCATACTGTTATATTATACACATAATGGAAGTGTATAGTGTCAATGGGCATCACAACACAGTTTCGTGTTTTCACCAGGTACCCTGGGAAATTGTACAAAGCTGCAACTGAGCAGCTAGTTCGACGTTTCCCTGTGCTGAAAGATCTATCCTCAGAAGGGCATGTAAGTATTGGCATCTTGAGGTCCACAGCAGTATAAGCTAGCAGTATACGTTATCCACTCAAATTTGGCTATAGCTATAGTATTGTCGTGATTGTATGTGGTGTTATATCTATACTAATATCAAGCAACCTACTTAGAAGGTTTTATATGCAACTATTACATGTTAGTTTTCATGGTACATGGCGTTGAGGAACAAGGTCAAGAATACTAGACGGAGGCTTGGAAGTGGCATACCTGAATTAGATGCTGCCAGGGAAAAGACGAAGGCCCGCAAAGAGAGGGGATCCCTGGCGCATACAGGTGGGACCAGTGAGGGACCACTGTATGTCTCAAGAGAGGTAAGGATGGTATATATACGTATATACCATTTATCAGATTGTTCCAAGAAATAGGATACCTTGTTTAGGGGAGTACTGTCAGAACTTTCAGTTATAAAATGTTTCAGAACAATAAAACAATTGGAATGATGTTTATAAATGCACTGTTTCCAATCTTTGTTACAGTCTACCAATCATACAGTGCACGGTGAAGCGGAGGATGAGGCCTCTATAAATGGGCATATTTCCTTCATGGTCAAGGAGATGAGAAAGAATGACATAGACAAAGAAAAAGTGAAGAGCTCTATGGACAGGACTTTCCAGTCAAGAAGAGAGTGGATCAGGACAGAGCGACCACTGGTGCAGGATGTACTGACGAAATATCCTGCACTGAGAACTGAAGATGAAGTAAGTTCCTTTCTAACGTTTGTTGTGTCCGTGGTTTCAAAGTCCCTTATTTTGGATGGCAAAAATTACATCCTATTATAAATTGACATTGGGGGATATTGATTTCATTTTGGTCTTGGTGACTTATCATTGCACCGATTTGCTATACAGGGTCTCTTTTTCGTGCTTTTTATGCATATTTTTCACAACATATTTATTTATTTATTTATAAAACATATTTATATAAATTATTTATATATGTTATATATATATATATATATATTATATAGTGTACAAGGAAAAAAATAGCCGGAGCTCTTTGGCTGCACGTATAGCATATGTTTGTAACTCAAACGTCGCCATGCCAGTACTGGACAGCTGTTTCGGCCTTGTTGGGCCTCATCAACAGTACGCGGGCAGGCAACGTTTGAGTGGATGGCGTCACGTGTTACGTGACCTTCTGACGCCATCCACTCAAACGTTGCCTGCCTGCGTACTGTTGATGAGGCCCAACAAGGCCGAAACAGCTGTCCAGTACTAGCATGGCGACGTTTGAGTGACAAACATATTATATAGTGTTATATATTATAGAAATTTATTTATAAAACTAATTATCTATGCCCTACACATGCCGTTAAGACCTGGCGTGGTGGGCGTATCTTTTGGGGAAAAAACGAGGTTGCAGAATCGATGATTTAGATACAAGTAGCTGCTCTTCATTATGCAAATGAGTCAGCTTCGAATATAGCCATTGAAGTTGATCTAGACAAAATGTTTCCTTTTTTCTTGGACACCACAGCCTGTGGTGCCTTTTCTAACATGCTGATCTGTGTATCTATTCTTGCACTGGAAACCATCACTCAAGGTCTCTAGGTCATGTACATGGCTATTGTCATAGCTTGCGGTCCCCGAACGAAAAACGGGAACATGGCTTCTTGCCCAACTTGAGCGGTTTCAGTTCATTAGCATAATAAACAGGAACTGCTTGTATCTCAAGGCACAGAAATATTTCGAGAAATATTTGATTCTTAGTGTAATATTCTACTTTTCTGTACTAACTTCTAGGTCAGAAATGAATTCAAGCGTCTGACAGGGGTCGACGCAGATCGAGCGCTCCTTCAGTTCATTAACAATTGTGGAGACAAGGTGCTCAAGCTGGGCTCTCAGAAGAAACCAGTTCAGGAGCATGTCAGGGAGCTCTTTAAAAGCCTAGAAAAACTTCAGCCAACCGAACGAAAGTGTGAGTTCCGTCATAGGCTCACTTGAGGCACTATTTAATTTTTGTGTGTACCTGTCCGTTGTTCAAGACAGTGACATGTTTGCCGTTTACAGACTACTATGCAGTTGGTGTACTGAAGTGCTTGCCTGGACTACTGAGAGAAAATTGGCAAAATCTTCTTGTAAAGCTGGTATGTAAAGTTTGAGCACCTTAACCTTGCTTTCTCTTGCTTATCAGAATGGCTAAGTTTTCATATTATACACGGCCACCTGAACTGAAGCAATGGTATGAGTGACACATAAAATGCTCTTGTTGACCAAAAATGCCGGTTTTTTCTTTCAAAGTCGAGCACGGTAAAGTCTTTTCACTCCTTCTTTAGTTGTTTTTGAAATTTGATTTTTGGTGATGTTCGCAGACCAGTACAGTTGCTTTTACAGTCTGTCTGTCTTCCTGTGCACATGCCTTTCCATATAATGACAAAACCAGGGATGGGGCCAGCAATACTAAAATAATTATAAATGCTCCATTTTGTTATTCGACTTTGTGCTTGTGTTTTAATCCTTATCCCACACTTTAAGCATACTTTTATCCCACGTTGTACCCTGAGCTACAGTAGAGGAGATAACGATACTAAGTAGATTCTAAATTCCTTGGAAGTTAGGGAATCTATGAGCATCGTCTACTCTGTACTCTAGGTCAATGTGTCTGAAATATGTATTCCTATGCCAGTGAACCTGACAGCTGCTTTCATTTATCTTACAGGATCCCAATGAGGCGCACGCCTACCCAACAATCAGTTATACAGGCGACGATCCACTGACAACACACAGCGTTAGTGTCACCGCGGAAGGGCTCACCATTGACGTCGTTGATGTGACATCATCGGTGTCACTGTTGTTGTGTGTCTACTGGACATTCAACATTCAATATGCACCAAAGCTGAAAAGCACACTGTGTGTGCTTGAAAGGATGATGGGGGTAGAGTACACCGAGGTAACGTCCCTCCCACTACGTGTCATAACGGCACTGAGCGCTTAATGTGAGTGCTTTATCCATTTTTTCTATTTTGTATGTATGTATGTATTTTCGTTATTCAGATAACTTTTTCCTGGGCCTTAACGTATGCTAGCTTCTTATAACTACCATCCATATATCGGCTATTCGTAAAAATCAATAAAATATATTATTATTATTATTATTATTATTCCAGTTCTCAGACACAATCTAAAACGAGGTTCACCACAAAGCATGGTTACAACCGACCATCACTCAGAATGACACCATTACCTATCTCAGTTTATTTGGATATGTAATAGATATTCTGTAGAATAATCAATAATAGTTTTTGATTTCTCGAAAAGGAGGAAACTATTATTGATTATTGTACAGAATATCTATTACATACCCAAATAAATCAAGATAGATAACGATGTCATTCCCAATGACGGTTAGTTCTGAGCATGTTATGTGGTGAAGATGTAGTGTACTTGTCAAATATGTGTTATTCCAGCTACATGTGCAATAAGTCTTATTGTTGTTATTGTCATTATTAGTATTGTACCTTATTCTGTAGTTATGGGTATGCATAAATAAACATGTGCTCAATAAATTCTTGTTTATCAGCATAAACTGTAGTATGTCGTTCAATACGATATGTTGCATGCACGCTCAGCTCAGGCAGTGTACATTACTAGGTTGACTATAGAAAATTGCAGGCACAAAGGCTGTTATGTCCTGAGAACGAGTTTCTCTGTAATTTGCAGAGACAGGCAAGCAGGTAAATGTTATTTGTACCTATTTGCACGTCTGCCAGTGCACGTCACCAAGCAGAAGTGTAGTCAAACATGTCAAATATGTTGCTAGGGGCCGTCATCAGTCAAACAGGTTGCTAGGGTGTAAGAGTACACCACCTCTCCTTTCTTCTGGTGTATGAGTACTCCCAACGCGAGGGTGTAGTAGCACACTCTTTACTTTGCCGGGGTGTACTGGTACACGCCGCGTCGGGGTGTACTAGTACACTCCTCGCCGGGGTGTACTAGTACACTCCTCGCCGGGGTGTACTAGTACACTCCGCGCCGGGGTGTACTAGTACACTCCGCGCCGGGGTGTACTGGTACACCCTTGTGCCGCGGTGTACTGGTACACCCTTGTGCCGCGGTGTACTGGTACACCCTTGTGCCGCGGTGTACTGGTACACTCCCAGGGGTGTCATATGTGCGACATCCAAGTACACCCCAAAAGGGTGTTAGAGGACACCCTTATTTCTTAGAGTGTACCAACTACCCCGCTTTGTCCCTCTTGTGTATTGTTCGAGATCTGAAGATAACCTTTTCAGGGGATATTGTCGTAACATTTTTTAGACCGTAGGCATAAAAAGCGGGGGTGGGACAAGGGGGGGGGGGTGCGTGACGCGCTTCTCCTGCCCCAGGGCCGGCACTGCCCTCAGAACAAGAACACAGTACAGTGAAATCTTGTAATGTAAGAATCAGCATGACAGAGAGAGCATTGCTATCGAGAGAGTAAGGGAAAGGAGGAAGACTCTGTGAGTTACGACGATTAAATGTCATGCAACTGCCCTTCTGAAGGTTAAGTGGCATTAAGCACCTCGTTAATGTACCAGGAGTGGATTAGTGATAGGTCTTGTTGGAGAATTAGTTTATCAGAGACAGAAGAAACCGTGCGACAAATACACAGTCGTCGACAAAATACAAGAGTTCACGTAAGATATTCAACACTATATACGTAAGATATAGCAACACTATATTCTGCTAACTACCGTTCCGTTATGCAGTACCAGAGCTGTCGCGATGTCAAAAGTCACTAAATAGCGGTACAGAGCATCGCATTCTTTTTCCGGAGCCGTCGATAGGTGTCCGTGATGGGCCGATCGTGTCACGTGGATTCTCCTTTTAAGAACGCACTGTCCAAGTTGAGTACCTTCCACCCAAAATTGGTTTCCTCCGTTGCGAGCTCGCTCTTCTCCGGCGGAGAAGAAGATTGGCGTCCCATTGTTAGGTGCAGCCGCGCCCGACGCAAGATGGCGGGCTCGCACGCCGGCGTGGCTCAATGTCGCTACTCTGCTCACTATTCAGTGATTCTAGCGATTTCAAAGTCCGCCTGGAGCTCGATAAACCTGAATCCCCCTTACCCCCGCGGCCTTTCTATTTCAGACAAAATTACCAAGGTCAGTTTCCGAGGTGAAGTTGGGTGAGGAGGACCTTGACCGAGACTTACGTGGGAACCGCATACGACGTTTTCTCGACGCAGGTAACTCCGAGCTTTGAGGTCGCGACGTCACTCCCGATGGAGAAACGTCGGGCCGTGTCACACGCAAACGGCGTTTTCTCGGCGCAGCCTATAGGAGCCGGCGCAAAGTTTGTACTCGAGGTCCCTGGCGGCATTTCTCATCATGAGTAAGAGCGATTATAGGCTGGCATAACATACACGACAGATATCACTTGAAAAACATGCAGTATAACTTTGTATAAATACAATATCTGGTAACCAAAAGCAATAACCAAGGCGCGCCGACCATCAACGTGGAAATCTCTTGCTTGTACTTCCGCTTCCGTCCGCTGTTCTCTCGCGTTTTCCAGTATGGACCAAAGGCGAAAATTGCTGCTTCTTCTCTAAAAGCGACAGCTGTTGGCGAAGGCCGTCCAGAACACTCTACTGGGTGCAGTGATGTCTAGGCCAGAGGGAAACGACAATCGAACAATGGCTAGCAAGCGGGATGGTATGCGTTTTGTCGCTCCCGTGTGCGCATTCATTTTCATTTCCAGCCAATTCTGCCCGGTCCACTTCATTCTGTCTTCCACTTGCGCGTACTTCGCGACCACACACCGTCTATGCCCACATAGCTGAGCGGCTGTGGAGACGGTCGTTTCCGGCCAAGCATGCGATTGGTCAAGACGGACACGTCGCTTCCTACGCTTGCCGCTCCGATCTGTTCACCTCGCTGTTCACGCTCGACGGCTATTGTTCGTGGAGCTGAACGTAAAAATGCCGAGCGCCCGGCGTTCTTGCGTCGAGAAAACGTCGTATGCGGGTCGCCCTTTACCGTCGTCGGTGTCCCGTGCGTCGCAATAGACCTCTCTCTGTTTGTAAACAAATGACGTCATAGTGTTCGACAGCGCCACCCATTTGCTACAGTTGAACTATGCTGGAAGCTAGGGGCGAACAAGGTCGCGCCCGAAAGCCACGCTCTTGAGGGGATCACGATGGTCCCTAAAAGGGACGCGACCTTCGGTCCTACTTTTCTTTTCAATAGGAGGCAGCGACCAAGTGCCCATTCATGGAACCAAGCCCTCCCCTTCCGATTTGTTTCGGCTTCAGTCTGTATACCAACGTCATGATGGCGTTTTTCGGGTAGAGGTCGAATTTCCCCGAATTTTTCCCCTTCACAGATTGGCATTTTCACAATTCCCAGCACCATTGGCAATAATAAATATATTTCCACATGTACTTTTATGTATGACTGTCCTTTGCATGTCTATACATGCATGTAAACCTCCCACCGCACAGCTGCTGGAGCGGAAACACATTTGCGAGTGAAGTCGGCCCAGGCGGAATAATCGCGAATGATGTCGGCCCAGGTGTCGGCCCATCGCTTGGGGGGGTTGCCAGTGTGTATGTCCAGGGGTGAGTGTGGGTAAGCAAACTTGGACCCGCACCCGCAAGAATGTAATCTGGGCGACCCGCACCCGCAGTGCTGTCTGTATACCCGCATTGGGACCCGCAGGGGGAAGTGAGCGGTATACACACGCTCGGCCGCCAGCTCGAACCCCCGTTTTCTTGTTCACCATCTGGGTGATGACGATGACGATGCGGGCACGATACACCGGCCTCACCCCAAATCAATGGATACGTTCCTTCTGTTCGTTATTGAACTTCCACTCGTCCCCTCGTCCACTTTTCCGCTGTTTCTATTTTAAAACAATGGAAATTCTGAGAGTTGGCTATGTGTCTCGGACGGCTTCAATCGTATGCCAATAAAACTGCAATTCAACCAAGAGCCATATACGTCTGCATTGATAATCGAACTCGCCCGCCAGCACTTGCCTGCTGCAATCTGGTACATGGATTTATACGGCCAACGACATAGGGCACTGCTGAGATCGCGTGTGGCAGAGAGGAATCACTTAGTCTATGTATGTCCAGGGCTGAAGAGAGTGAGGCGCACACTCCACATAGTATCGCACAGGGCCGAAATACCTCCCTCGCCAAGAGCGCCACAATGATGCGTCACGACTGAATTTCACTCAGCAAGGCAAATGTCCGCACAGTTCTTATTAAACAGGATGACGACGAACGGTCCGCCTGTAACCCCAGCAAAGGAGCATGCCGCCATATGGAAAGGCAGATCGCTCGACAACAAAACACGAGCACCCAGCCAAACAAACTGCCACTTATGAATACAGTTGCGCCGCTTGACCACAGGGAAAGCTGATCAATCAGTCAACAATAAGTAGACGGAAAGGTTCGAGTTTAGGATTCGGGGATATCTCGAAGAAAATATTGTTACTGCTATTGCAGAAAAGCAGTCTTCTGTTCGAAACACTCTGACTGGAGAATTATTAAATGCAGACATACGCTATGTACATTAGGTTATATTTTAAATGCCTATCATCTCACGATCGAGACCAACGTGGAATAATATATCTTAGCTATAAGCACTGGGCATAAGTGGTTAAACTCGCGGGCTCAAAAATTCGCGAATTTGTGAATACCCATAACAAGGCAATAATTCGCGGAACCTTAAAATACGGCAATTTTGGACCCTGCACAAAACATCTTAGGCGCTCTAAACCTTGAAATTTCGGGAAGACGTTAACAAAAGGTGTAACAACTGGGTAGTCACCCGTTCCATTTGTCTATCTTAGAGTCATTCTAACTCAGAGAGCCGCGATTAAGGAGCCCTAACTCGGTTATAACTTTTCCAATGGACGATCTGCGTGACAGCGTGCTGCCTTCAACCCATACAGGTTGGCTGGAGGATCCAGGCTTCCAAGGAAGTGGAAACACGGTACTCGGACATCCGCACGAGATTCATGATGGCTGGACTACTATCTCCACTTGCTACGGAGAAGAACTGAACAATTTATGTACCTCGGCGTCTTGGGCCTTGTTTCTTACACACATATCAGATAATAATACATACGTACTAACAATCTATCCGACCCTGCTGCAGTATCTTCCGGAATCCCACAATGCTCTGCACTATCTGTCACCTTATCTATTTCTAGTCTATGTTGGAGTTGGAGTTGGACGGAGTAAAAATAATACGGATATGTTAATCAGCTCCACAGCGGTCTATCCTCTATTGTGCGCCATTTTGCCACTGATTCATAGAATCAAAGTGCAGGGCAAAACAGAAAAAAAGCGAGAAGAAGAGTTACTGCATACCGGAATGGTGATAATCGACAGAATATAAGTAGGGAGTGACTTTTTCGGTTTAAACGCCTTTCTCAGATTCGGGGGATAAAAATCGGGCGCTATTTTTAAATCTGTAATTCGGGGAGAAATCAGGCGATAATTGTGCCTTCGGGTGTTATCTGGTGTTTTTGTTTCTCCTCTTGTCTATTAAGTCATTTCCTAATCTCTCTCTTTTTTTTTTGCGGGTTCGTGACCTTCCAGCGGTAATCCCCGAAGGCATAGACAGTGTTGAGACACATGGGTGTATATTGCTGGGAACGTAAGTGACCCATTTTTACATGTGTTACACGTGGCGACCGTTGTTCGTCTTCAGTGGAAACATCACTTCAGGATTTCATAGTGACTGGAATTCGGGGAGAAATCGGGTTTAACCCGAATTGGTCGGAGGTCAGTTCGGGGGGGGGGGGATAACCGGGCGGAATCGGGTTTAACCCGAAAAAGTCACTCCCTAAATATAAGCTAGTGTTGGGGCAGCGTTGGATTACATCGCTGGTTACTCCTCCGATCAAATGTGACGTACTACCATCACTCATTACTTAGATGTAACTCATTAATGTAATGCCTACCAACTGTAACGAAACCGTGTCGTGTTACTCTGAGACCACCAGTCTCCGTGCGCTCCTTAGCCTGGTTCCCAGTGACGAAACAACAGGGGTGGACTGCCAAAATCGCCGCTTCCCGCTGGGACGAATACTGACGGCCGCCGTCTTTAATGAGTATCGCTGACGATAACGTAACATTCCATATAACTAGTCACCCGGTAAACATCTCAGTAGCGTATCAATGTTTGAAGAATCAAGGAAAAACAAGAATGCTTGCTTCCGCGTGCGATATGCACAGTTGTTCACGTGAGGAGTGCTGGCTGATGCGATATATTTTCCACGCCGGTTCCCGAGCAGGGGAAAATGAACAAGACACGAAATGCACACCAAGGAACACGGAAATGAACACGAAAGAACACGAAAATGAATGAACGTGTAGAGCGAGAAATGAGGCGACCAGGCTCTACTGAGGTTGATGGGTTTAATGACGGTTAATGGCGATGAACCGAAAACGAAAGCTCGGGTCACGCGCAGTGCTGCGCGTAACCGATGGCGGTGCTGGTGATGATTATGACGCTGCTGCTACAGGGCTCCCCCCCGTGGCGGATGACAAGGCTGGCGAGGAGGGCCGAGGTTGGCGGAAAGGTCGGGCGCCGAGGCCAAGGAGTGCAGGAGCCGGACCCGAGGCGGCGGGCGGCTCGTAGTGTGCGAGCTGCGGCGCCCAATGCACCCGACGTGGAGGGGAAGGAATGCTGGAGACAGGAGCTGAGCACGGACGTAGGTAGGGCGGGTCGGGCGATACCAGAGGTGCAGACTCCAGGAATGCGGGCTTAAGCCTGTCGATGGCCACAGTGTCAGGTCCCCGCGGAAGATCGAGGCGAAAAAACTTCGCGGCTCGCGAGATGACCTTGTAGGGGCCGTCATAGGGAGGCTGCAAGCTGGAGCGCACGGAGTCCCGGCGGACGAAGACGTGGGTGGCTTGATGAAGGTCGGGGCTCACGAACACGCGTGTTGCGGGAGCGGAGCGGGTAGGCGTGGGCTTGAGGTCCCGGAAGAGCTGGCGGAGACGGTCGATGTAGGAGGAAGGGTCGTGCACGAGCGGGGCCGATGGGGTGAAGAATGCTCCGGGAAGGCGGAGCGGGCAGCCGTAGACCATGTGGGCCGCGCTGCAGTCATCCTGGCGGATCGCGGCGCGAAGGCCAAGCAGGACGAAGGGTAGACGCTCGGGCCAGGTTGTGTCGCCGTGGTCAGTGGCGCGGAGGGAAGCCTTGAGCTGCCGATGAAGGCGCTCGACCAGGCCGTTGGCAGCCGGATGGTAGGCCGTGGTTCGGATGTGATGGGTTCCGAGGGCGCTGCACAGGTGACCGAAGAGGGCCGATTCAAACTGGCGTCCTCTGTCCGTGGTTACAGTGGACGGGACGCCGAATCGGGAAACCCAGGAGAAGAGGAAAGCGTGGGCCACCGTCTCTGCCGTGATGTCAGGGATCGGCGTTACCTCCGGCCAGCGGGTAAAGCGGTCGATGCACGAGAGCAGGTAGCGGTAGCCTTTGGCCGGAGGAAGCGGGCCGACCAAGTCGATGTGGACCTGGTCGAAACGTGCATCTGGCGGAAGGAACCGCGATGGAGGCGAGATGGTGTGGCGGTAGATTTTGGACCGCTGGCAGGCCAGGCAGGCCCGCGCCCAGTCACGGACGTCGGCATTCATGCGAGGCCATATGTAGCGCTCTGCGACGATCTTTTGCGTGCCGCGCACGCCAGGGTGGGACAGCGAGTGGAGGGCGTTGAAAACATGCCGGCGGAAGGCCAGGGGAACGAAAGGGCGCGGGGTACCAGTAGAGGTGTCGCACCATAGACTTGCCGTCGAACCGGGGAGCGAGATCTCCCGAAAAGTAGTGGATGAGGCGGGGGAGGAACGAAGAGCGGCGAGCTCTTCATCAGCCTGTTGCGCCTGGGCGATGCCGTCCAAATCGACCGCGGGGGGCGGATGGAGAGCATTGACGTCCGGCCGCGAGAGTGCGTCGGCAGCGGCATTGTCTTCGCCTGCGACGTGTCGCACATCGGTCGTGAACTCCAAGAGGTAGCACATGTGGCGGGTTTCACGAGGCGAGTGGTTGAGGGAGGCCGATCGCAGGGCGAACATGAGAGGCTTGTGGTCGGTGTACAGCACAAACGGGCGGCCCTCGAGAAAATGGCGGTAGTGTCTGCATGCCAGGTAGGCGGCGAGGAGCTCACGCCCGAAGGTGCTGTAGCGTGTTTCTGCTGGCGAGAGGCGCTGGGAAAAGAAACCGAGAGGTTTCCAGTTGCCATCCTGACGCTGTTGCAAGACCGCGCCGACAGCAGCAGTGGAGGCGTCGACGAACAACGCTGTCTTGGCGTCAGGACGAGGATGGTGGAGCAGCACAGCATCTGCCAGGGCCTGCTTGACTTCTACGAACGCGCGTTCTGCTGCCGGCGTCCACTCCAGAGGGGCAGCACGGGCCTCTTTCGGATGGTCAGCGCCGAGAGCTGCGTAGAGAGGCTGGAGCAAGGCAGCACAGCGAGGCACAAAACGTCGGTAGAAAGTCACGAGGCCAAGGAATGAACGAAGTCCTTTGCGAGAAGCGGGGGCAGGAAAGTCTCGGATGGCCTGGACCTTGGATGCGAGTGGCCGGATGCCTTGCGGGGTGATGGTGTGTCCCAGGAAGGTAAGGGTGGTAACGCCAAACTCGCACTTCGCGGCATTGATGGAGACTCCGTAGTCCTCCAGGCGCGAGAACAGGGCGCGCAGGTGGGCGCGATGAGCCTCCGGAGAAGGACTTGCGACGAGGATGTCATCCATGTATGCGAATGCGAAGTCCAGGCCGCGGAGCACTTCGTTGATGAATCGTTGGAATGTCTGCGCAGCATTACGCAGGCCAAAGGGCATCCGCACGTATTCAAAGAGGCCAAAAGGGGTGGCTATAGCAGTCTTCGGGATGTCAGGGGGATGGACGGGAATTTGGTGATAGGCTTTGATGAGGTCTATCTTGGAGAAGATGGTCGCTCCGTCAAGATTCGCGGTGAAGTCCTGAATATGGGGAAGCGGGTATCTGTCCGGCACCGTGACGATGTTGAGTGCACGGTAGTCCCCACATGGGCGCCAATCACCAGGTGTTGCTTTGGGCACCATGTGGAGAGCGGAAGACCACGGGCTGGAGGAAGGCCGAATGATCCCCAGTTCGAGCATGTGCTCAAATTCCCTCTTGGCAATGACGAGGCGCTCTGGAGCCAGCCGTCTGGGGCGAGCGAAGACAGGGGGGCCCCGTGTCACGATGTGGTGAGTGACGCTGTGGCGAGGTGGGCAAGAGGCGTGCGATTGGCGCAGGACAGCGGGGAACTCCGTGACAATGTCGGCGAAAGCAGTGGGCAACGGTAGCCGTATGGTGGGACTAATGGCGGCTATATGCGCTGGAGCTCCATAAACGTGCAAAGAAGTAGTGTTGTCGACGAGGCGCTGGCGTCTAATATCCACAAGAAGGTCGAAATGGTGGAGGAAGTCGGCGCCAAGGATTGCGAAGGGGAGGTCGGCGATGGTAAAAACCCAACGAAATACTCTGCGCAGGCCGAGGTCAAGGGTGACGGAGCGTTGACCGTAAGTTGAGATGGTGGACTTGTTGACGGCCTGCAAAGCCAAGTCTGGTTGTCGGTGTCGTTTTTCTGCGGGGGTTGGTGGAACGACGCTCACGTCAGCCCCGGTGTCCACCAGGAAGCGACAGCCGGACACGCGGTCCGTGATCCGGAAGAGCCGGCTGTTGTCGCCCCCAGCCATGCCAGCCGTTAATGGTTGGGGGGAGCGTTTCCCGGCCACGAGCAAGGGGCCTGGCAGTTCCTTGCGGCATCGCCGAATTTTCGATGATACCAGCAGAAGTGGTGCTGAGAGGGCGAAGGAGACCGTTGACGGGATGGCGAGCAGCGACGGCAAAACGGGCGCCGAGGGGAACGTGGTCGCTGCGGGGGAATGGCGTCCACCCGGTTCACAAGGGCCGCCACCGTAGTCTGGAGTTGCTGGAGCGACGTGCTGATGGCATTGATTGCAACGTCCACCGGTGGAGGGGAGGTGCGGGGGGCCAGGGCGGCAACGGCTCCTGGAGATGGAAGGCCAGCAAAATCCATAATACGGTCCGCCATCTTCGCCAAGTCATCCAGGCGGGAATTTTCGCCGGCGGCCAGGATCATGCGTACGTTGTGGGGCAAACGTTGTAGGAAGAGTTCGCGTAGTAGTGAGTCGTCCGTGGTAGGGTTGCCGGCGAGGTCGCGCATGCGGCGTAGGAGCTGGGTGGGCCGTCGATCGCCGAGCTCTTCCCTGTTCAGAAGCTGCTGCAATCGCCGCTCCTCCGAAGCAGATGTACGGCGAATGAACTCGTCCCGTAAGGTGTCGTAGGGCAACTCGGGGTGAGGGTGGATTATTAGGTCACGGACTTCCGCCGCAGCTTCGGGAGGAAGGTTTGCGATGGCATAGCCAAACCTTGAGGCTTGAGAAGTGACGCGGCGTCCGTCGAAGAGAACCTCCGCCTGCGCAAACCACAGCTGAGGGTCGGAGATGGAGAAAGGCGGCAGGCGGAGCGGTACCACGGGAGCGGCGACCAGGCTCTACTGAGGTTGATGGGTTTAATGACGGTTAATGGCGATGAACCGAAAACGAAAGCTCGGGTCACGCGCAGTGCTGCGCGTAACCGATGGCGGTGCTGGTGATGATTATGACGCTGCTGCTACAAACGCAAACACGGGAAAATGAAGGAACTAGGCAAACGCCAGTCCACACATGTACAGTTCCTGTGACTACCAAGAGGTGGCAGCAGTAATGGCGGCACCCATTCATTGAATCGCGTTTTTGTCGAGGAATGCGGATCGAATGAAACTCTTGTGTCTGCGATTCAGGTTCATGTGACCGTCAATAACGATAACCGTTCGTAGTGAAGCCGTATCCTAGACACCCTTCCCCACACGCAGCATAGTATTACATGCACATGACCTGTCCTTCTAAAATCTATCCGTGAGGTAGGGGCAGAACCAGACCCTCGGGTTGGGGGTTGGGAGGTTTCTTTGTCTGAGCACTTAGTGGGGGAGGGAAGAGATGAAACCCCATGTAAAAGCTGACGTTTTTTTTTGGGGGGGGGGGCGATCGCCCAAACGCCATTCCCCCTTGGATCCGCCCCTGCCGTGAGGCCCCTGCGAATCGTTCATGAGCTCGTGCGCACGTTCATTGCCCTGTGTACAGGAAATGGTGTTCCTCTACAAGGGGGATGAATAACGGCGCCAGTAGTATAGGACTTGTGAGAGTACGTTCCCCTATGTGCCCGATTCGAAGTCCACCGCGTCTGGGCCAACTTCACGTGCGAATTGTTTCCCGTGCGCAGTGGGTGACGCGTGGGTGGAGCGCTACCCGTGGGCTTAACGTTGCACATTTTTCCGCCTGTGCCGACTTCATTCACAATTTTTTTCCGTGCGCGGTGCGTGGGGCGTGGGCAGTTTACATGCAAGTGTGGACATACACGCTGGCAACCCCGCCAAGCGATGCCACCATCGCATCTGGGCCGACTTCGCTCGCAAATTTATTTATGCTACAACAGCTGTGCGGTGGGCTGTTTACATGCAAGTATAGAGATGCAAAGGACAGTCATACATAAAAGCATATGTGGTATTGCCAATGGTGCTGGGAATTGAAATGCCAATGTGTGAAGGGGAAAAATCCGGCTGAAAAAAAACCTTCACGATATGAAACAGAAGAAACACATTACAATACGATTCACATAATAAAGAATATACTTAGTTATTACCGGTATGATGCAACAGCAATGGAGAGGGATGCCACAGAAAGCATCAAACAGAATATTTCTTATTAATCGTAATCATACACACAAGTTTTCGATGAATCTATATCACATGATTGCGTGTCGTGAAAATTACGCTGTCTACAACTAAGTTCGTAAATTGCAACACCCATTCAGATTTTAATTGAACACTTACTGATGTGTGGTAGTTTCCACTTTTCAAGACTTCTGTTGAAGGTGTATTGATAAATTTTAGCATTTAGTGCGCAAGCAAATATGTTGTACGGGATGTCTGGCTATATGTCCACCTTTTTAATCTGTATCTTTAAAAAATTGTAAGAAAGTGTGTACAGTTTTGAGTTTGAAAATTTAAACAAGAAAATGATCGTTGGTGTAGAGTTTGCGTTCTACGTCATTATGACGCAAAAAACTTTAAAATTAAAGTGTGTTCTTTCCATTTGTAGTGTCCATAAGCTATGACACTATGAATAGGATGACAGTTTTTCAGTATGTCTTTGGGAAACCTCATGTACATTTTGTGAATTGGATAAATGGTCTACGTTTATATGTTACCTGTGCTGCCTATAATGATGAAGTTTGCAAAAAAAAAAAAAGATATTTGCTTATTATAGTTAAGTTCACATATCTTCCATTGCGCTTATGCATGGTGCGTATCCTCATTGTATATTGGTTAAACATTTCTGATGATAATTGTGTGGTTCGCTTCTCCCAAAATGTGATTGCCACTTAGAATTTGTCATACAGTCGACCTGCGTTTATCGAGACGGCTCTGTTTCTTGTGAAAATGTCCGGATAGCGGGAAAACCGCATAAGTGAAACAAGAAAATCCAGAGTGATCCTAAAAGGACATGTTTATTGACCATTACACAGAAAACTATCCATTGGCATCTGTTTCATTCTAATGCACACATCCAGTTCTTGCATACCTTTGCTAATGGCATTAAGTTGCGAAATATTGTTCTGTTGCTCCAAAAATACTAGCGGTGTTCTCAGTGCCGCACGGGCATTCTCTACCGTCACAGCTGGTGCATCCCCGCTTTCATCATCAGACTCTTCTTGAACGCTATCGGAAGCGACGACACTGACGATGTCGTCATCTGTGATTGCAGAGAAGGGATCCTCATTGCCGACCTTCTCAGTCTGAAATGACCAGACTGCTCAGTGGACTACTTTTGTGTAACATGCAAAGTGGGAAAGGGAGAAAAATCTTCCTAGCAACAGCCTCTTTGTGTTAGTGAAAAGGAGGTCACAACCAGGGTTCTCGACCTCGCTTGACTTGGTGTGGGCCAAGCGTCCTTCCTGGACAATGACCAGATAGCTGAAGCAGATTGTTGCGTATTAGTCACTTCTGCTCCCTGGAATTCACGTCCGAGTCCGGAAGCTGAAGTCTGGATAAACGAGGGCGAAATACATGGGGAGAAATCCCATCGCATGCTTTTTTATCCGGATAGTGCAGGATCCAGATAAATCAAGTCCGGATAAACGCGAGTCGACTGTATTTGTTTGTGTGTTGTGCGTGACGAGGATTACGTGATTAGAATTGTAGACTCCACCTGCACGTCATGCTTCTAAACTCTCCCATTTGCATCCCAGCATTTGGATAATAAGTTCCTTTCAACATATATTGTCAAAAGATGTTATAGACATTCTTCCCAAAAGATTAGTGTTCCTGTTTTATAAACAAAGATTGATGTATCATGCCTTTCACTTTCAATCACATAATTGTACCGATTCTTCTTCGTGAATTCTATCCTTCGGATGTTGAAGTTGTAAAGATCATGCTTCTCAGCATTCTATTGTTGACAGGAGAGAGAGAGAGAAATAGTTTATTGGTAGTCAGGTAAAATCTATTCAGCTCTGATTTCATGCGAGAATTCTTGCACATAGTGTGCCATATTCGTTTCCTTAGCAATGATTGTTCTGAATCTAACCATGCTAACAACAATCGCAATCAATCTGGTTTCGTTGCGATGCATAGAATTCATTATAGTGATGAAAAAGAAATTACATTTATAATTTCAGTTATACACTTGTTTATTTTGATAAAGTACAGTTATCCATTCAAAACTCTGAAGTTTTCGTTTGTTGTCTTGTTTGATGAATTGAGAATGCATCATATAGTAGTGTCTTATTACGGATCGCTTCAATCCAGCGTTGCTTAGTGGAATCGATACGATGTCGCCGTATTGGTATCGCTTCAGTAAAGTGCATTTAGTTGCCACAAACTTCCACAATCTCTTATTGATGTTTTCTGTCTTTATATGGGATTCTTGAATGGCGTACAAGAGAGTGTTAGATGAAAATCGTCTGGTGGTCCACCGCAGTTGAGTCGTCGCAGGTGGTCGTTGAGTTTCAATAAGTGATGATACATCAGACCTTGTACAACAATATTGCGACATCATTGCAAGAACAGGTAGAAGAAAATAATTGCGTAGCCATGGAATGGAACATATCACGTGACAGGATTTTTTATGTACTTTCCATGTCAATAGTTAGGTGTAATTTAAACAAATCTGTAATGTATCATGCGATATAGACCGCTTGTATATGATATGATATGGTACGATTTGATCTCACTGCTTTCTCGATAAATGCAGTACCCTTTGCAACAATTACGATTACATCTGGAGTCGAGTACTTTGATTCTTTGTTAGCCGACCTCAAAAACTCCACCATCAATCCCAGTGGTCCTTCTGATGTTTATGTGCAGATATTTTTGTAACCATTGCAGATTCGGCATACAAATTCTTGCAACTTCAATTCTGTAATTTCTACCATATCTCCGAATACGACCATGTCTATGATGTATCGAAATGCAGTAATATCGAATTCATTTCGAGGCTCTTCTTTTTCGAAGCAGTTTTTTTATCACATCCTTTCATGACTTATGGTAACGAGCACAAAATCTGTCCAACTCTTAGATGTGGAGCAGTTGTGCATTGTGCATTCAAGTGTGTGTCTACACTTACTTAAAAGCATATCTGTGCTCATTTTATTGTTTAAAAATTCGTTATGCTATTGGGTTTAGAATGTTATTAATATACCGCTCGTGTAGGCATGAGAATTATGGAAATTGATTTACAAAAATATGTAATTTGTAACAAAAAACATATGCTTTCAATGATTCTATGTACAAGACAGCGCGAGAATCCTCCCCTCCCTATGGGCATAACATTGACTTGGGTGTGGGGGAAGTTTATGGTCTACGGCTTTCACCTCTTACTTTATTGTTTGAATCCACTAGTTGACCCTGTTTGATCATTGAAGAAGACAAGTTTCTGTACTGATTCTGTGGTGTATTCACTCTGCTTGCTTAGAAATGATTTGTCAGAATTAATTATTGTTTAGACTTTGTGTTTCAAGTGTTCACTCGATTGATATTAAAAATAATCTGTGAGTTGGGAATTATGTATGCAAGATGTATCAGTTATGTCTGTTGATTTCCTCTGTAGGAAACTTTTAAATATTTCTCGCTTGCCTAGAAAATGACTGCCTGAAATAATTATTGTCTAGTATTTCTTTCAGCTGTTTACTCGATTGACATTAATTAAAATAATGATCTTGAGTTGAATATTCTCTGAGCTGGGAAAGCCGCATACTTCTGAGTTGCATTTCACATGTGTTGTTTCTGTCTAATTCATCTGTGTAGAACTTTCTGCAAGAACTATAGCAAGTTGGTATAAAAACTTGAAATACATTAATTAAATTTGCAACATTTCTCGTTTTGACTGAGTATTGCTTCGCTGGTGTTATCACAATATTTCTCGTTTGCTTATAAAATGTTTGTCTAAAACCGGTGTATTCTGATATTGATGTCTGTTCTTAGTTTTTGCTGGTTATTGATTGTTTTGATAGAATTCTTGTTGTGTTCTTTAGAATCGAATAATGTTAATATCTATTTGCGATAATTGTACAATAAAATATATCGCCTTTGTACTAACTTCGCGGTAGCAATCGGCCTTGAGAACATCATGTTTGCTGAAAGAAAGGAAAGGAATGTGTGATAGAGTGAGCCCCCACCCCTTAGAGTGACAAATCATACACAATTTCTTCGCTTTGGTTTTATAGATAAAGATTAGGTCTCTCCGCTTTGACGAAAAGGATAAAAAACCGAGAGCCTTGGATGTTTCTCATTGTACCATGTCTATTCTAAACAGGACACATATTTTCTGTGTGTTAGATTCA
Source organism: Ornithodoros turicata (assembly GCF_037126465.1). NCBI lineage: Eukaryota > Metazoa > Arthropoda > Arachnida > Ixodida > Argasidae > Ornithodoros > Ornithodoros turicata. The sequence goes on from NC_088201.1 coordinate 182,797,626, forward strand.
TAAAACAAAGTAAGGTTTGTAGTGCTCCCCACTCTATATATCTACTTTTATATTTTACTATTGTATTGGCAGGGCGACAGAGAAAAAGTTGCCAGATGAAAACATGAAGAAGCCCTTGCCTTATTGTGCAAAAAAAAAAACGTGCTAGAAACCCCGCTTTCGCCGTTGTCGTTTTGCATTCCTGTACATCCTATTCTTTTTGTATTCAAGAAATGTTGTAGTTGATGTAGGATATATTAAAAAAAAAAAAAACTATGGAACCTTGGACGCATATTAAAGGGACGGTCTCGTACAGCCGGGGCGATCCGAAACTTACCCAAAACTATATTCACGAGTGCTCTACAAATACAACCGTGAAAGTTTCATTCGGAATAACGCAGTCGTTTTCGAGGAATTTGTCGAAACACATCGTAATAGCAGACGACGGAATTTGCGCTTCACTCTCATGCAACGTCACGTATGACGTCGGCCTGCGGGTGGCTCTCGTAGTGCGCCCATTGGCTGAGCAGAAAGGAAAGCAACTGTGTGCATTCGGCGCGGTTGCCATGGCAGTTGTAGGTTGCTGGGGTCGTAGGTTGCTGACGCGCGACGTAGTCATGTCTGACAGCGAATTTAGCAACAGCGACGAATCCCTGTCGCTCAGCGGTGACGAGAATGATTTCATTGACATCGATCGGCTGAATTACGAGGATATCGACGATCCTTACGAGGCTGACCCTTTGCCACAACAAGGTGGTCAACAAGTGGAAGTTGTAGACGATATTCAACCGATTGACTTTAGGTACGTAAGACTGTTACACAGTAAATGTGGGCGATTTTGCGCACATTGAGTCGTTTCGTGACCACTTCTAACTTGCACAATCATTACAGGTGCATGTGTAGCCACTGCTCGCCGCAGGAGGTTGACGAATATGTGTGTTGCATGGCTGTTGATCTCGTGGTGCCGGTTGTTAACGGCGCCGGCGTTCGCTGCATCACGCAACGGATGTAGTTCCGTAGCCGGGCTAATGGCTTTTTTAAACAAACGGAAGTAGACATCAAATAACGGATGATTTTACTAGAAAGATGAGAAAATTACGGATGAAATGGAACAAAAATCAACGTCCTATAACGTACCAAACATACAAAAATTAAATTTTATCGCTCGTTTATTTGAGGCAATCCGCCATCTTGGATGAGGACTTTCTGACCTAACACGAGGCACAGTCTCGACGCCCGCACCGCCTAGTGCGTGCCTGAAGTGGGGGGGGGGGGCGGCGCCCCCCCAGACCCCCCTACCCCAATCTGTAGAACCTAACTTAACCTAACCTCACTAAAGTGAGGTGGTTTAGCCCCCTACCTTTCGAAATGTGACAAGTTTCGAATCCGTTAGGCTTAGCACTCCCGTGTTTCTCCAGCGCTACAACTGCGTCAGATGGGGTTGTTCAAATGCATATAAAATAACTTCTAGACCAGAAATTCTTGTAATTCTTGTTTTTTTTATATTCGCTATATCGTCTTCTCTCACTTCAGTGCATTATTTCTCTTCTGAACTCTCCGGCTAATTAGAAAAAAAACCATAAGCCCGTCTACGGAACTACACCCCACGCAACATGTGTTGTTCCCCGACTTCTGTACACGCCGGGAACTTTTGATAGTCAACGGTGCTCCGTATCGGCGACACAGCCGTGATCTACGGCCACTGTATCCGAACGACAACAGGTATGTTGTATCCATTTTCCATTATTGGGAATGGGAAGGCATACGGGATATGTGGATGAAACAAAGGCACAAGAGTTACAGGGATTGTTTAACAGACCGTCACGCGACATTTGTTCTGACACACATATAAAAAAAAAACGTAGGATTGACTTGCATTTCAATTACTTTTGACAGGTGCATCAGATATGCAGCATATGCATGTTTCACCAATTGGATATGGGGGCACCTTGGCCCAAGGAACAGGCGTCAGATTCCAGGCTGTGTTGTGCGCACTATTTGGAACCTGTTCCCATCTGCCACATACACAGACTACTTCCCGTGAAAGGTAATGTATTGTTTTTGTTACACAACTTTTTATTTGCATTCAAGAATGTTATGTTCCACGGTCCTTAGATAACATTTCAGCATTTTGGCTCTTCATCCTAAGAATCACATGCGCCTGTCACCATTTAATTGGTACCGAATGGTTACAGGGATAAAAAATTGTTGCCGTCACTACTGCAGGAAGAACATAGTCTTGGATGGACTTCTGAAAGATGCTGTTCTCGGCATCCACCACAGGAAGCATTGGAAGGTTGTCAACCTGGTGGGCAGAGGCATTCCATTCATCGTCATTGTGCCAGGAGGAGATGACAGACACAAAGATCCACATAAGCTGATCTGCGTCGGGATCTTCACTTACCCTTCGTCTAAGGAAAAAAAGGCCCTTTTCAGGGCCATCCTACATGTCTGTAGCAAAGACCGTGCCTCTGCATAGAACAAGCCCTTATCTTCATTATTTTGCATCAATATTTCTAGGAGAACATGGTGGAAATTCCCACAAATAGAGAAAGCTTCAATAGAATACCAGTATGACAAATAGACAGCTTTACGCAAACACGCAATGCCATAAGATTGGAGCTACTGACTCTGCTGATGAACATAGCAAATTTCCAAATCTTTCTCTCACACGCTTTTTTGCATTTATCTACTACACATGCATTGTTTCTTGCAGGTATCACCTATGCAAAAGTGCGTAGTTTGTCAAATGAATATATGAGCAACTTATCTGAAGGTAGGACATTTTCACGGCTTACAGTGTTAGGAACCTTTGTAGTCTGGTGTCAATATAGGTTGCTTTCTATGGTTGTACCCAGAAGGGGGCAAGGACGGTTGTGGCCCCTCCCTAGAGCTTCAGTATCATTTCTGAAATTTGTTTACTTGTTATCCATACAGGGTGCCCCAGAAAAAAGTGTCATTGAATTATAATTTAAAAAATACGCCACCTAGAATCATGCGGTCAACGGCATTTGTTCTTACTAGGTTTTCGCCAAACCCTGATGTGAGCGTCATGTATCGTAAGTTTAATTGTGTAAATATTTGCGAAATGAACTCGGAAATTTGCCAAGTAAAGGTCACTTTTTTACCCCACCAATATGAAGAGCGTGCCGAATTCACTCAATTTCATGATAATTGACAGTGATATTCGCGAGCTATCCCATTGCAAAAAATATCCGAACATCGTGCTTTTCGTAGCACAGAACCATAACGCCAGACGACTTTTCGAGCGCAATCGCTCTCAGTCCGACGAAAGGAGGTTCCAAGCCCAGCCCACAGAGTGATAGTAGAAAAAGTGACAGTTCCTGAAATTGGAAGAGGGAAAGTGCGATCCCAACGAAAGTCGGACGCGATGCGCAATACCTGTGTTCTCTTTCTACGTTGCAAGATGTGAGCTGGGTTTCCAACCTCCTTTCGTCAGACTGACAAAGATTGCGCTGAAAAATTTGTCGCGCGCTAGCTCCGTAGAGCATGATGTTTGGCTATTTTTTTGATGGGATACTGTTAGATCCGAGTTTCCGTGAGTTCCTGATGGCTTATAAGCATAAGCGAACACCGATGTCCATGGATTACCTTTTATTAGTAGTCCCCTGCGTACAGACAGTACCGGCTTGGCCAGCGCACTATTCTCTTTGTCGCGCGCCCATCGTCGTCGTCTTCGGACCGCGCTTACATAACCCATGTGATAACAAAGAACTTGACACATAAACAACCCAATACATAACACTTTCTTCCCCTTAGGTTAAAACCCAAACCACAATGAATCTATTCCGAAACAAAGTCTCCATATCGATCTGGTTTCCTTCTGACTCTCTTAGGCCGTCCTTCCAAAGGAGGTGGAACGGACGACGTTTCCTCGTTCCTGGTAACTTGATCCTCAGTATCGCCTATGTCCCAAGCCAGAAGAGGCGAAGTGCCAGTGTCCAACAGTTGTGCCTTACGTCGGAGTAGCCTAATGTGATCGATATGACGTCGGCACTCGCCGTCCTCTGTGCGCACCATCCACGAACGGCGACCCACTCTTCTGGTCACGTCTCCTTGCACCCATGTTGGCTTGCTCCTGAAGTTTCTGATGAGGACCACGTCACCTTCATGGAGTGTCCTTGATTCTGGTAGCTTATCGAGCTGGCTGGTGTGACGTTTCGGTAGGAGACCATCCAGAGCCGAGGGTAATTCTCGCCCGAACATCAGTCTTGCGGGGGTCTTCCCCGTTGTCGCGTGACACGTTGTGTGTTGCTTAAACAATATCCTTGAAACTTGCGTAGCCAGCGTTCCCGATGTTTCTTTCGACAGTGCCCGTTTAAAATAACCGACCATTCTTTCGGCTTGCCCATTGGTAGCAGGGTGATAAGGTGCTGCCGTGACGCACTTAACCCCGTTTCTCCGGTAGAATTCCTTCATCTCCTCGGACACAAAAGCAGTTCCATTATCCGACACTGCTTTTTGCGGAATTCCAAATGTCGCAAAGAGGCCGCGGAGCACTCGTATCACAGTAGCTGAGTTTGGACTTTCCACTTGCCGAACCTCCATCCACTTGCTATAGGCATCCACTATTACTAGCAATGTGATACCTCGAATAGGTCCAGCAAAGTCTAGATGAATGGTGTGCCATGGGCTGCTGGGTCGAGTCCACTCTGGCTGTACCACCTTCGCGGGAGACTTCTGATTCTTCCCGCAAATGATGCACGTCTTGGCCATCTCCTCTATGTCGTTGTCGATACCGCACCACCACATGTAACTCCGGGCACAGGCTTTCATAGCCACGATGCCACGGTGACCAGCGTGCACCAACTCTAGCGCCTGCTTCTTTTTGCTTTGTGGAATGACCACTCTTGATCCACGCAGAATACAGCCTCTGTGGAAGGAAAATTCCGTGGCTCTTGCCCGAAACTGGCGAAACTGTGCGTCTCGTAACTTGTACAACGTCCCTGCTTTAATAGCGGTGTACACTTCGGAAAGAACTGGATCGCTCTGCGTTGCTGACGAGATTTCTTCCGCAGTTAGGGGAGGACGGCTTAATGCTTCGAACATTAGCACATCCGCTGGGTGGCACGGCTCATCATCTGTAGACGGCAACGGCAGCCTGCTCAAAACGTCGGCATTCGAGTTCAGCTTTCCCGGACGATAGCTTAGATCGTAGCTATAGGCAGCAAGCTTAACGCACCATCTCAGCATTCGGGGCGACGTCAACTGTGGCACAGGTTTCGTAGTTCCGAGGATCCCGAGTAACGGCTTGTGGTCAGTGTATATTTGCACGTGTCGACCCGCTAAGTACATGTGGAAATGTACAACCGCATACACGATTGCCAGGCCTTCTTTGTCTAGTTGAGAGTAATTTCTCTCTGCTGGTCCCAAGGTCCTGGATGCGAAAGCGACAGGTCTTTCGTTGCCTTCATTGTCTTCTTGCGCGAGTACCGCACCCACGCCGTACGGCGAAGCGTCGCATGATAGTATCAGTGGTCTGTGTGGGTCGTAGTGGGCCAGCACAGGAGCATGGCAAATCTGTTCCTTGAGCGCCTCAAATGCAGTCTTGTGTTCCGTGGTCCACTTCCACGTTGCGTTTTTCGCAAGCAGTTTATAGAGTGGTGCTGCCGTAGTTGCTCTGCCTTTCAAAAAACGATCATAGAAGGCTAACATTCCGAGGAATGACTGTAAGGTCTCTTTCGACGTTGGCTCAGGAGCTTTCAGTAGTGCCCGTATTTTTGCATCTGTCGGCCGCACGCCCGAACCTGTGATGTTATGTCCTAAGAATTCCACTTCGGTACATGCAAATTTGCACTTTGTTTTCTTAAGTCTCAGTCCGGACTGTTCCAGTCTTGCCAGTACTGTTTCCAGACGTCGATTGTGCTGTTGTTGGTCTGCTCCACTGATAATGATGTCGTCTAGGTAGACTGCGATGCCGTCAATGCCAGCTAGAAGCTTCTCGACAAACCTCTGAAATATAGCAGGAGCTGCTGCTATTCCAAATGGTAACCGCTTGACTTTGTACAGGCCTTTCACGGTATTGATGGTCAACTGCTGTGCGGTTGTCTCTGTCACTCTCAACTGTTGATAGGCCTGTGTCATGTCCAACGTGGAAAAGAGCGTGCCTCCTTGCAGTTTGCTCATCACCTCGTCTGGCGTAGGCAGTGGATAATCCGCCTTCATCGCTGCTGCATTAATTGTGCTCCGATAGTCCCCACATAGTCGTATGGTGTTGTCCTTCTTCCGAACGCACACCACCGGAGTTGCCCACTCGGAATGCTGCACCGGCTCGATGATCCCCTGCTGTTCTAGGCATTGTAGTTCTGCGCATACGGCTTCCCGTAGGGCAAATGGCACAGGCCTTGCCCTGCAGAATTTCGGCGTTGCTCTATCCTGAAGCTGGATGTCTACCCGATCGCCTCTGTGGCCTTGGATGTCCTTTCCAAAGACCTCTTTGTGTTCCTCGAGTATTCGTTCTAGGCAGTCGCCGTTGACATAGTTGATTCCGCTTACTTCGATCTGTAGTGGTCGAAACCAATTTCTGCCAAGCAGACTTGCTCCTGATCCCCTTATTACTAGTAGCGGCAACATGCACTTCTTCCTCCTGGACTGGACCACGACAGTTGTGGATCCCAAGATGTCGAGCCCTTCACCCGACCATGTTTTGAGCTGTACTGTTCCCGGAGCTAGTGGGGGCGGCTTCTCTGGCCACGTGTTTTTGTACATTTCCTCGGCAATGAGTGAGCAAGCCGCGCCAGAGTCCACTTCGAACTGTACTGGCTTGTCGTTAACGAGTAACGTTGTTAAGAACTTGGAGTTCGATACCTTCTGCGCGACATGGTACAGATCATCCAGTGATGTTGCTCCATCCTCGTCTTCTGTCAACAGGTTGGTGTCGCTTTTGCCAGCTGCTTTTTTCTTACGACACGCGGCTTCAATGTGGCCCACCTTCTTGCAGAATCTACATCGGGCATTCTTGTACTTGCAGTCTCTTGCAAAGTGTGCCCCTTCACAACGGTAGCAACTAACTTTGCGTTGGTTTTTCCTTGTCCTATTGCCGTCTTTCTGTTGGAGCTTTATCTTGTGTACTTCTTCCTGAGATGCTTTCACGCCATCTTGCTCAGCCGCTGCACTTTCTGCCCGCAACGCAAAATCCAGTGCTTTGCTGAACGTTAGGTCCCTTTCCGCAAATAGTCGTTGTTGCAGATTGCTATCCTTTATGCCACAGACAAATCTATCTCTGAGCATAATATCAAGCGGAAGCATCGTGGACGAAGTCGCCGGTGACGTAGCGGTGCCAGCACCTGTTGATGACGCCGCTGTTTCCACCGCTGTTCCTGTCGGAGTGGACGCAGCACCGAAGTTACAGTCAGCTGCAAGTTTACGCAGTGCTGTTACGTAGGTATTAATGGATTCCCCAGCTTGTTGATCTCTCCTTTGGAATTTGCATCTGCTGAAAACCTCGGAGGGTTGCGGGTCGTAGTGCTTCCGGAGCAGTTCCACAATCTCCTGGTACGTGGCGTCATACAAGCTCCGAGGAGCGAGCAAAGCTCGAATCGTCGCAAACGTCTGGGGTCCGCATCTTGTAAGCAGTTGGGCCCTTTTTTTAATAGGGTCTGTGATTCCTTGCGCTTCGAAGAAGAACGTCAAGCGTTCCGCCCATGTGGCCCAGTCGGTACCTTGAAACTGTTCTGAATATGCCTCAGTCGCTGCCATCCTGCTTCCGTCTCGTCGCCAGTGTTAGATCCGAGTTTCCGTGAGTTCCTGATGGCTTATAAGCATAAGCGAACACCGATGTCCATGGATTACCTTTTATTAGTAGTCCCCTGCGTACAGACAGTACCGGCTTGGCCAGCGCACTATTCTCTTTGTCGCGCGCCCATCGTCGTCGTCTTCGGACCGCGCTTACATAACCCATGTGATAACAAAGAACTTGACACATAAACAACCCAATACATAACAGATACCCCTGAATATCACTGTCACTTATCATTAATTTGAATAAATTAGACACGCTTTTCACATTGCTGGGGTAAAAAAGTGACCTTGGCAAATTTCCGACTTCAGTTCGCGAAAACTTACATTATTAAACTTACTTTACACGACCTTCACATCAGGAGGTGGCAAAAACCTAGAAGAACAAATGCCGTTGACCGCATGATTCTAGGTGGTGTAGTTTTTTTATTATAATTCAATGACACGTTTTCTGGGACACCCTGTATACCGATATATATTTTTCTCAGATATCATAATATGAACCTATGAGCAACCACATGTCACCACCGTCCGTCTCCAGGAAAACAGACGGATGAGCTTTGCGCACTGCCCCCAGAAGCACTTTGCTCCACTTGTAAAAAATCCTGATTACGCCCATGTTGCTTTCATGAAAATTGGTAGAGGCGCAGACATGCCCCAGGCAGCACAATGTACCGCAAGTCGAGTGCAATAGGGGTGGATGGTATGTGTCTTATCAATGTTCTTTAGTTGCAAGAGCGTGTTCAAGGCCTTCCACCTACCCGTCCACCCCTATTGCACTCGACTTTCAGTACATTGTGCTGCTTGGGGCACATAGGTCATGCAGTTGCTGTACTTTGTGATTACGGAGAGGGTTACCATTTGCCATGCTGGTCAGTGACGTAGTGAGTATTGCTGTCACTGTGACTGGTAATGCACATTTCGGTGGAAAATGTCAACGGAGGACACGGTGCAGCGACACAAATTATGTGAAAATAATTGTGGAAATGATAAAATGCCCACATGACTCTGTACCACATACACACATCACCACGCACACATACCACACCACATACACACATCACAGAGCTGGATGCGCAGAAAAAATATACAAATGGCCAATAAACGACACACTAGCCGCTGGGTGGGCTCTTACCTACACATGTTGGGACATAAAATCCCAGCTGCCACTTGATAAGGACAGTGGGAATGTTGGTAATCCACACACAGTTGAGCACAGCAACTGCATTTCTCATTAGCAAGGGTTTACGACGCAGCGCTGGGCTCTGTTGAAGACATTTGGGTGGCCCTGATAAGGGCCGTTTTTTTTCTTGTCTTCTTTGAAGAGAGGTAACAAATGAGGACTTTCTAAGAAGACTGGGGCCGGCTTCAGAGTCATCACGGGGTCCCTCAAATGTTGAACCTATTTACAGAAGAGGTAACAATGTACTCAGCATTGCAGACAGCGCTGTAAACTTAGTAAAATGCTGAGTAGATACACGAGTATAATCATCTGCAGTATAAATACCTGGCTCTGTGTTGCTTAACAGCATCGGCAAAGGTGGGATTCTCACCATATATGACCACATATATCCCATTCTTCCCACCATATATGACGCTCAACAACGTATACGTTGTTGAGCGGGCCAGCTGAGCCTTGAACACTAGTGCCTTTTTTGCCAATTCAACGGTTGGGTACTGTTGCATGCGGCTCAAAACTGCATTAGTTAGTGTCACTGTGTAGTCTGCACAAAAGGAGAAAAATCCGTAATTATATAATTCCAAGGCCACAGTGTTCTGTGCAGTTATTACATCTTTTGCTAAGTCACAATGTTTCTCATTGCATGCCTAATGTTTGTATAGCTTACTGTGTGTGGCATTTTCTTTCAGTGGGACGGCAAGCCACGTCTTCTTCACCTTGGATGGTTTCAGGCGGTACTGCTTTGCGCCATCTTCCACCAGCTGGACGCGGTCTGCATTTTCGTTATAATGCAAGATTGCTAGTTGTGTTCTGACAAGAAACAATGCATCTTGCTTGTGATTTCACCTTGCTAGCTTCTTTCTCTATAACATCAGAACCTTCAAGTGCTACTATTACCTTGCACGCATTCCAGCATCTGAGAAGCCATGTGTTTTTGGCAGAAAATGAAGGAGAACGCTATGAAATGCTTCCAGGCCAAATGTCTGATTTGTAGATGACAGCATCGGAATGTCTTTCAGAAGTGTAGGAGCCATCAGTATATCATGCACGCGCATGTAGGTCTCACTTTCTGGAATTATGCGTCATGAAATTTTATTACACATCATTCTTTATAGATTTTCAATTGCTCACCTTCCTTCAGCCATTCCCTTGGTGGGGACACTGGCCCGTGGTAGCAGACAGGGTACCAGGGGTCTTCGTGTTGATGGACATCAACGATATGGTTCATCAAGGACACCCATTTAGCCCGGCACAGTTCACCATCATCCCCACTGGTTTTGGGGCACCAATAGGCATGCCGAACTATACTCTCGATCCACAGCTGCACCACCTGATGCTTTGCTGCGCGACCGAGAGCAAGAAGTTTCTTCTTGATACCTGTTATAAGCACACATGTAAAATTTTTCTGTAAGCTTCATTTTCACTGTGATTTCACCTTTGGCAACATGCCACACAACAAATCGATGCTTAATGTGGGGGCACAAGTCTCTCATCATGGCTTTGATGCCTGTGTGCCGATCCGTGACAAGCATGTCTACTACTATGTCATGCACCTCGGGAAATGCAAGACACCTTTGTAGCCCATGATTCTCCATGGCGTTGCTGCTTGTCACCTCTGTGACCTAGTAGTTAGAAAGAAATCCAGTGAATTCATCAATGTATACTGCTAACAATCTGTGAGGTATTAAAGCGTTTACAGGGCCGACTGCCACGTGGATTGGTCCTCAGTCTGCTGCTTTATAGGTGCATGTGACATAATGTGGTAGCCAGACTGTGTTTGCAGGTTTATATTTTGTAGTCAGAAATAATCAATAAAAATATAACAGCATTTCAAAAAGAGTTCTACCAGGAATTTGCTACCACTGATGGCCCCATAAAGTTTCTGCATTGCAATGTACTTGGCATAGCACGCACAGATACACGTTTACATTGACTAACTCGAAGTGTACAATGCGATTGGCAGTGGTCTCCAGTAATGTATACGTGCCATAGAGCAGTGTTTCCCAAAGTGTGGTCCGCGGACCCCTGGGGGTCCGCGAGAGTGTCCGTGGGGGTCCGCGACCGTCTCTCACATTTCAGTGAGGATTTTCGTCCCCACAAACACGCGCTCGTACATGCTGCCCGATTTCCAAACACCCAGAACTTCCAAAATTGCTACAAGCATGCTTCAACGGCTAGCTTCTAATTTCTGATACAAAAGTCCTGCAATGCACGTTTGTCCGCGTCATATATATACAAACAAGAGGAAGAAACCAGCCCGGAATCGTTTCTGAAGCTGTATCGAAAGCACGCAGCAGCTGACGAGGTTGCTGGTTATGCACTGGCTGTGATGGTGTGTGTGTGCGTGTGTGTGTGTGTGTGGGGGGGGTCCGTGAATTGGTTCTCATCGCTTCCGGGGGTCCGTCACCGCCAAAAGTTTGGGAAACACTGCCATAGAGAGCTGTGTGACCCGGAGAGTCACACCTCCCATCACCAGCAAGTGTTAAAGGCACTGGGCGCAGCTCCTCCAGCAGTTTTTGTTGCTTCGTCTCGTATACCTGTAAATGAACAGCGCTTATATTAATGTATGCTTTATGCACTGCATATGATTTTGCGCTCTCTGACTTTGCACTTGTAGTAAGACATATTGCATGAAAGCACTGACCGATGTCATTTATAAGTCACACAGTCAGCTTATCCTAAATGTAAGAGATACTCACATTGTTTACTGCAGGAAACAAATAACATTGCTGCGTTTTGTAGAACTGAGACCTCCTGAGTGCTGGGACTCCCATAATTTTCAGCATTCGGAGGGCTTTGGCAATGTTTGTACCAGAGAAAAGTATCCTGCAGCACAGCAAAACATTCCCCAGTGGCCCATTGCCCGCCCATGGCTGGCTGTACCACAGCCTTTCTTTTTGGCAACCGCAAGTCATCTTTGCTGTTACACAGGTGCCCTTGAGAGTGATATCAGCTTCAACATCCTCTCGCTGACATGAAGGACACACTGATAGCAGCTCTCTTAAACAAGGTTCCGCTACAATAAACAGCCTCTCATCTGCTGCACACCTAAAAGATATATAAAACATGATTTTCAAAATTCAAAATGCTTCATTGTGGCACAATGCAAGTGTTGTATTATTGACGGAGAGTGGGCAATTGCTCACCAATCCATGCTGAGTCCGGACATTTGCTCACTCGTTCTATTTTTCACCTTTTATGCTGTGTGACACAGTGAATGATAATCAGCGTTGTATTTTTAAAATCGCAATTCTATTTTTCGAACCTCTTAGAAACCGTGTCGGCATCTGTGTGGTAATTATTTTACAAGAAACAAGGAAATAAGGGGTGTGGTAAAAAGTCTTCCAGTGCTCGTTATCTGTACAGGGGATATTTGACGAAGGAACACAACCTCACATACACAAAGCTGGACTGCCCTGTGAGATATGAAGTACAAAAAGACCTTTCTGAGGTTCATCTTTACTCGTCGTCATAAAAGCTACTCGTCGAAGCATGAAAAGAGAACAGCTAATTTTGTAGCCTCGACTTTTCATGACACAATAACAGAGAGCGTATTTGTATGCGTACGCACTGCATTCCGCGAGGTCAGGGTTAAAATTTGTGATCGGATTAGTTTATGTAGCACTAATCCCAGTATAACCCTCACAGTATTACGAAAAGGTGGCATTGATCGGTACACATTATTTTTATACGGTTTTAGACTTGCCAGGCACGCAGCATTTTTGCTAGTTATATCAGTCCGCTTCATAGCTATTAAAGATATGTTTTGAAAGTAAATGAACAACAGATATGTGTCCTTAATAATGGTACACCCATGCTCCGCCCTTATCAACATACCCTACTGCCATGTGAGTCCTACAGTGCTTCTGTGTTTGTGCGCATGTATGAAGTATTTATACTAATAAGAGGCTGTTGTCATAGGTGCGGTTGCCAACATGACCCACAAATTTGATGTTTCCCAGCAGTCATCTCCCCCCACCCCCACCCCGATGCCTAACGAAGTATACTTGTGAAATATACTTTTTCTATTCCACTTGCACGAACCACCAAACACGACACATAACTTGCACAAACAACAAGCACGTCAGAAACCTTGGTGAGTATTTGTCCGCGTTTAGCTTTCAGTCGGTGGGCAATTGTCCGGGGAGCAAATGTCCTGGATCCATTATTGACCTCTGATGAGATACAATAAACACAATGAAATGTTTCACACTTACGTTTTATGAGTATAGGATGTATGCTGCGACCTGAACGGCTCCTCGTTCTCAAACCTGAAAGCATCAGTAGATTATTTGCATTCATAATTTGCAAGCAAATCGACAAATAAACTGCACTGATTTTAGTCATGTTAGCTTACTCGTCAGAGTCTGTGCCTTCTGAGACACTGGAGAGCTGAAATGTCGTGTCATGCGGATCACGTGGGCTGCAGAAAGAAAAAAAAAAAGAAATATTTCATGGAAACTGCGTTCAATAAGCAAAGCAACAGGACTGTTCACAGATTACTTTGCCCAGTTTGTTATATGTGGTCTCTTCTGTTAATACGTATTTTGACGTAAATAATCTCTATGCGCAGTTTTCTGTCCAATTTTTTCCCCCGTTTAGAGTGCATACTGTTTGTCTGTACTAAGCTACGTACTGTTCAGACTCAACAGTTATGTTGAGCTCCTTTGGTATCGGAGTGGAGCTCCTTAGCAACGGTTGGCTGGTGTCGAGAGTCAAGGCAGGAACGTGTTTCGTGGTGTCATCTCAAAGTGGCTGCCCATGCCGCTGTCGCCACACTCGGGCATGCAACTGCTGCTGCTTGCTGAATCCAGTGACACCTTACTGGCAGGATTTACAGAAGCCTGTGAAGCCTGTGTAGACACTCTAGGACGGTGCAGATGAGTCTGTGTTCCTAAAAGGCATGTACAGTTTGTAATATCCACAAACAAATCTAGATGAAGAAACCATATAATACAGAATTTAGGAACATAGATGTGCATACTAAGAGTGCAAGTTGGAACAGCTGTCTGTGTGGCCTTGTCGGTAGCTCCTGCGCCTTCGTCTGGGTTGTATGGCACAAGTGTATACTTGAACCCGTATTGGCTTACAGTTTGGTAGGGTATCAGGGGTTGTAAGGGCAACCCGTCAAGCACCAGCACGTTGACTGTAAAAGACGTTGAAATCAAGAGCTATGCTATAGGGAGCTTTCACCTACGGCACATTGTGACGTGGCAATGACGTGGCATTGTCGTAAGCTCCTCCCACTGATGGTCATTTTTCGTGCTAGCGGCGTTGAAAGATGACGAGCTGTGCTATTTTTCGATGCGACAACCATAGATTTCATAAAAGAACAATGTGAGAACGAGAATGGCGAAGCGTCTTTGGGATAAAAGAAGGGTATGGACGCGTTCCTCATTTCAAAACACCATTGAAGGCTTCGTTTTCGAGCAAATGCTAGCTAAGCGCGGCAGCTAAGCCGAAAAAGTGACCACCACCATGGAGGACTAACAGGTTCGCTTGACTTCATGTGAAAACATCCTATAGTTAGCCACCACATAATTACACCCTGTATTTTCTATATTTGATGTGCAATGTGTTCATAGCAGTGATGTATTGACATGTTGGGAGAAGTCACAAAGTAGAAAAGTAGAAGATAAAGTAGAAAATAAATCAGACAACATAAAAAGGAAAAAAATTAAAATGTGGTATTTATGCTAGTGTTAAACTAATTTCTCAAAGTGAGTTTAATCATTGTTGCAGTTGAAGCTAACTTTGTCACGACATGTTAATGAGCTAGATATAATATTCTATATAGATGTTCGCATCAATGAAGGAGAAAAGGTAAGAAGATATGTGACTGAGTAGCTATACATGTCTGCTGGTGACATACCATCATCAGATATTGACTGTGGCACAGGAAGGAAAGTCCCTCTGCTCTCGCATCTTGCTCTCTCTGAATTGTCTGTCACTAAAAGGGTAAAAAACGATCAAGTGAGATGAAAGATACAGCTGTTGCAAGATATGTGCAATAAGTAAAACGCAATATAATAAAATCCAGTCCTCGTTTTGTGACCCTAGAATGCAGCCAAAATACAAGGATACGTATATTAGCGTGTGAATCGTAACATTTCGATCTTGCGCGTTGTGCCAAGTGAAACAGCTGTTGTTGCAATCCCACCAGCATACTATTGAACCAGGGACGGGGTCTAGGGGAGGGGATCCGGATGTCGTGACCCCCCTCCTCTCAATTTCAGTCGTTACAGAGAGTTTCAGTTGACTCTGGTAGCGGAATAGCACGCTATCCAGGGCAGCCCCCCCCCCCCTCAAAAAAAAATATCTTGGATCAACAGCAGTCAAACGTTGGTTATTTTTCGCATGTGCGACGTCAAGACATAGCATGGAACTCACAATGTTCGGCAATACACGATTCCGTTTGGGACAGCACCTGGCAGGCCTGGAAAGGCGATGTACGCAACAATTACGGCATGCGGTTGGTTCAGTACTCATTCGCGTTACGCTCGCGGCACACGTTTCGGGGTTTCGCGGGCTCAAATAAAATATACTGACCTCGGAATTATGCACATCAGATTCGTTACTGATGTTAAGACCATTGTCGCCAGAAGTTGCTCCGAAGATCGTTGGGACGGCTCCTACATCGAGCCGCATCTTCTTTGGAGCCATCCCGAACCGCGCTTGCAGAAGATCCCTGACCATATATGCGTCATCAGCGAAATGTGCGGAACACACTCGTTTCACATTCAGGACTTTCGTTGAAGACGCTTCGAGTGTGTGATTCTCGATGGTTGCTTCCCATTTACGCTTCGTCGCTTCGTCCTTCGGGGCATAAAAACTCAGATTGCCATTGACAACAGACCTGTTGTTACACCCAGGCACGCTGCAATAGTTTCCACCATTCGGCATGTTCCGTAGGTGTAACGATGAGAAATTCACGAAGCACAGAACGATAGTGTACTAGGCAAGCTCAAGGCGCCAAGCGATTTTATTTAGGTCGAGTCATCCCAGCTTCCCTTTGCTCTCGAAATGGGGACGCAAAGGTGGATTGACACCGTTTCTCTAAACCAGCAAGTAGGCCGCTTCTTACAATATGCGTCTTTCTCTTGGCAACTGAAAGAAAATGTACGAGAGTTCCACGGTCTCCAGTCACTTCTCAAAGTCGTCTGCTAGCGCGCGCGAAAGCAGACGATTTCTGCATCCAATCACGGAGTTTCTCGCAGTACCCGCAGGCCGACGTAGCGGTTGTTGTTGTTGTTGCCAACACAAATCGCGGTATGCTGTGCAATCCTTATCGATTTAATTCGTTTATTTAATAACCGTGACGTGCTTTGTCGGGTAAATTCGCACTATTCCATTTCCAACACAGGGCGATCGAATGGTGCACTTTATGAGGGGGCCAGGGGGTACGAGACCATCCCTTTAAAACACAGAGCAAACGCTGTCAGACAACTATATTTTCCTTCCATAGGTGGAGTCGCCATGCCGGGTATTAATCTTTGCTTAACCCGTTCCATGCATTGCCCAGCTGCTCTCGAGCGCCTAGTGTTAATGCTCATACGCACATCATTCACAGCATAGAATGCATTCGAACAAAAAAAAAAAAGAGAACGGTGGTCGACAATACCACATACTTTAGATGGAGTACAAGACAAAGCGCAGACTGAATTGAAATACGGCAGCCATCGAAAAAGCCAGATGGCGGCATGCTACCTGTTTGTACATGTGGAAGGAATACTCTCAGACGGAGCCGTTCCGAGGGGGGAGGAGGGCATCCATCCCAGGAGTCCTCTCCAGAGGTTGCGAAGGACATAAAATCCTGGGGGTTCAGTTGGGTAATAAAGAAAGCCCCAAGGTATTGTTCGATATCTGAATATAAGCTATTTAGGGCATATTGTTGTAGCCATTTTTAGACCGTAGCCCTAGAACGCGGGGGCGGGGAGGGGGAGAGGGGTGCCGAGGGAGATGTTAGCGTTACCTATAATGAATTCAACATGGCAAATGGGTAGATATACAGAGCCCGATGTATTTGTAGGAATTAGCATAAGAGAGAGCATTGTTTTCGAGAAAGTAAGGGAAAGGAGGAAGGCTCGTCGAGTTACGGCGATTAAATGTCATGCAACTGCACTTCTTAAGGTTGAGAGGCATCTTCCACGTTAAGCACCAAGAGTGGATTAGTGATAGGTCCTGTTCGAGAATTAGTTTATCAGAGATAGATGAAACCCTGCGATAAATAACGCAGTCCTTGGCAAAGAGGCGCGCAGTAGAGGAAAGGTCGCTGGGGAGCTCAATAACATCGATTAGGAATAGATAAGACCTAGTGCAGAATCCTGTGGGATTCCGGAAGTTACAGCCACAGTGTCGGATAGGTTGTTATTACACGACAAATCAAAGACCTGTAGGAGAGAAACTCTCGTATCTAGCTCAAGATGGGTCAATGTTTAGGGGAGGCAGCTTTTGGAAGAGATACTCGTGAGAGACCTTCTCAAAGGCCTTTCGAAAGTCGAAAAATATCGCGTCGGTCTGGTGTAACTAGTCTAGGTTAGAAAAAAAGGTCGTGTAAAAAGCCGACGAGTTGAGTTTCGCGAGATTAGTTCCGACGAAAACCATGCTGTAGAGAGAAAAGTGTATGACTTAAAGCTATATTTTCTTTTCTTACGTGGCGTCGCAATGCCGGGTATTAATCTCTGCTTAACCCGAGCCATTCAATGCACAGCTGTTCTCTAGCGCCTAGTTTCAGTGCTTAGAATGCATTCGAAAAAACAGTGGTCGTCGACAATACCACATATTTTAGATGGAGAATAGACATGGCGCAGGCTGAATTGAAATACGGCAGTCATCGAAAAAGACAGATGGCGGCATGCTACCTGGTTGTGCATGTGGAAGGAATACTCTCAGACAGAGCGCCGCTCCGGGGGGGGGGGGGGGGGGGGGGAGAGCCATCCCAGGAGTCCTCTCCAGAAGGGGCGAAGGACGTATGATCCCGGGGGCTCAGTTGGGTAATAAAGAAAGCCCAAGGTTTTGTTCGAGATCTGAAGATAAGCTTTTTGGGGAATGTTGTAACATTTTGTAAGCGGGGAGTGGGGCAAGGGTGGGGTGCGTTTCGCGCTTTTCCTGCCCCACGGTCGGCACTAACCCTGAGAACAAGAACACAGCGCAACACAACCTTCTAATGTCTTCCACCACGTATTTTCTCGGAGCGCCCTCGCTGCTTGGCAGTACTTCGGTGCTTGCGTCAAGTGAGACTCTTGACCTCACTCCACATGCGTGCCAGCTCAAGCTAGAATAACCGAGGACACACCGTAAATGATGTCATACAAGTCTCCACAGTGTTATTTGCTAAGGTGCTTTGCTGCTGTTATAGAGGGTGTTTATTTTTATTGTTTACAGGATTTTTATGAAAACGCCATCAAAGCAGCAGAGAGGTCGTTATTGCAGTTGCGTTATACGGCCTATGTACCGACGACTTTCGGTTTCACGACTTGCTAGAAATGGAATGGCCTTCAACAAGGTCTCTCATTCTGCTATCTCCCCTTTGCCCAAAATTAACGGACCTTAACTAATTAGTCATCTTGTAGTTGCATACTTTCTTCGAGAGGATACCCGCCTGGACGAATAACTCAACTGCAAAAACGATTGATTGATTGATTTTAAAAGAAAAAAATGGAGACGACATAAACGACAAAAACGACATCTGTCCTGCTCTCATAGCTTTTTCTACAAATTCCATAAAGGACAAGAATAAACAGCATGCATTATTATCTTGATATTGACACAGTAGCAATGCCTTGCTTTCCGCCTGCATTGCAACCAGTAGCTGCCATTTCAAGGAGCAAGTTTAAATGTCATCGGTGCACCCTTTTTTCATTCAAAACACCCCAATGGCATTAAATGAGGGGTGGGATAAGGAAGGCATTACAACAGAACAACTAATTATAAAAGAATTGTACATACAGAAAACAAAATTACAACAATTGCTGCGACCACAACGAGCCATGAGCACAATCTTGACAGCGGGAAGATAAACGATTGACTGTGAGAGTGGGGTGATTATGAAAGATGGGGTAAGCGTCCGACAAATTTAGGATGATCCATGATATCGGCTCGTTGTGAAGGTTAGTTAGTCCTGTCAAGGGCTGTCCTGCGGAAGAACGATCTAGAAAAAAACGTCTGTGTCGAAATCGAGGCGTTTGACTTTGTATTGATGATAGCGACGGGGTAAGATTTTTGAGGAACGAGATATGTGCGAGTGGATAACGTGAACTAACTTATGGAAAAGGGATAACCTTGAGAAAAAGGGACGATTCGCTAATAAAGGAGGGCCAAGTTGGTCCTTTTTGCATGAAGTAGAGGAAAAAACGAGAGCTGTCGCTAACAATAAACGTAGCTGCACAGATTAAATTGCTCTAGATATACAGGGTGTCAAAACCAAACGCGGACAGACGTTTTTAAAAATATATAATCACTTTTTTCGATATGAAGCCAGTTGCAATGTAACATATGCTGAAGGGCACTTCTTAAGAGGGCACAAGCAAACTCCTAAGGCAATGCTCTAGTTAACTTTCAATAATTAGCTTTTTATTTATAAGAGCTCCGAAGTTGTCCCAATCAGAAGATCTGGTCTCTTCGGTCACCTGATACCGAGCCGCTGTCAGAACAAAAATCCGTCCGATAGATCGTCCGCAAAAAAATTCGAGAAGGGAGACCAGTTTTTTCTTTATTTTGTTCATTGGGCGCATCTCCAGAGACGCGTCTCCCCTTTACTCCCAATGTGAGAGGGTGAAGGAGCACAGTGCCGCCTCATGCGTCGAAGGTGAGCTTTAACATGCGGATGCAAAACAGAAACAAATGTATTGGGTGACGCTATCGGAACTGCCCTTTCCTTGGGTTGCATTTTCTGTTTTCTTTTAATCTTTTTCCAGGGCGCAGGAGGCGATAGGGGGGGGGGGGGGGTGAAGGAAAGACGCGTCTCCGAAGATGCGCAATGAACAAAATAAAGAAAAACTGATGTTCCTTCACGAATTTTTGGCGGACGATCTACCGTACGGATTTTTGTTCTGAAAACGGCTACGGTATCAGTCGACCGAAGGGATCCGATGTTCTCATTTGGAGAACTTCGTCGTTTTGATAATTGAAAAGTTAATTAAGACATTGCCTTAGGAGTTTGCTAATGCCCTCCAAAGGAGTGCCCTTCAGCATAAGCTATATTGCAGTTAATTCAATCTCGGTAAAAATAAAACAAATATATTTTAAAAAAAATATGCTCGCACTTAGCTGGCACACCCTGTATACTGTTGAGAGGGATCCCACAATGCGGTTCATGATGACGAATAGCAGCAAGAAGAATGTTCCTATCGTGCCACAATGCGGGAGCATAAGAGCGGGAACGGGAGCGGGAGCATGTGTTCTTGTACGCTGATGATACTACCTTACCTATCACAGGCCAGAATTCAGAAGAACTGATGGATAGACTACAGGTTGATTTAGATAGTTTGGAACAATGGTGTGGCAGCAATCACTTGAAGTTAAACTCTGATAAAACTGTTTGTATGCTATTTCTTTCCCCGCAGCGTCGCGTAACTCTTCCGTCCCGACTATCTATCACCAGTACGCTACTTAGTTTTAGTAATGAAGCAAAATTTCTTGGTGTTGTGCTCGATAAGCACCTCCGCTTTCAGTCGCATATTAGACATATCTCTAACAAAATTTCTTATGGCATTAGTGCACTTGTCAGGACACGACAATGCTTTTCTCGTTCAGTTCTCCTAAGCTTATATTATTCTTTTGTCCATTCCCATATCGCTTACTGTGCCCCAGTCTGGGGCCTTACTTATAACTCTCACTTACGGGCACTGCAGGTGTTGCAGAATCGTGCTATAAAAATTATATTTAGCTTACCATATCAGTTGACTGTTTCTCCTGTGATGACTAATTACAGAATATTAAGTATTCAACAAATAATTTCCCATAACGTCCTACTCATCGCGCGGTCGTATATTATCGGCTGTTTAGAATCAGAAACGCTTAGTTATAACCATATGAAGGCAAAACATCAAAGCAAGGCTGGAGCGGAGGGTCTGCTCAATTTACCACTAACAAAAACTAATTACCGTAAGCACTCATTTATTTTCCGCAGTGTATGCGAGTGGAATTATTTACCACCTGAATTAAGGAGGATTGCTAGCCCCAGAGCGTTTAAACTCCAAACTAAAAACTTCTGACTATCCTCTTTACCTATGTAATGAGTTGTTATACGGATCTCTCTTTTGTGTACATTTAGCTGTCTTACTGCTACTGTTAGTGTCTTCTAACCAGTTTTCAGAAGCCTTCTAGAAGTGTAATGCCGAATTAATGTATGTGAATGCTTGGTGAACTGTCTTTGGTGTATTTGTTAATCACTATGGAGAACACTTTAACAGGGATTTATTTTCTTTCCTACTGGGTTCTCCACCTGTATGTAAATATGTATCTATTTTCGAATAGAGTTGACTAATAAATATATTGAAATATAAGTCGTTTAGGTCGTAGGAGTCATAGCAGTTTAGGTCGTACAAAGGTGGAGTAGGCAAGCTTTCGAAGGTGTCGTGGCGCCATTCTTAGGTTACATGTTATGAAACCGAGGTAGCTGTTGGAGTTAGCTATAATGAATTCAACATGGTTAGTTCCAATACAAGTCGGTAGATATACACAGCCCGACGTATTTGTAGGAATCAGCATGAAAGATAGGGCATTGGTTATCGAGAGGGTAAGGGGAAGGAGGAAAGCTCGTCGAGTTACGGCGATTAAATGTCATGGAACTGCACTTCTTAAGGTTGAGAGGCATATTCCAGGTCAAGCACCAAGAATGGATTATTGATAGGTCCTGTTCGAGAATTAGTTTATCAGAGATAGATGAAACCCTGCGATAAATAACGCAGTCCTTGGCAAAGAGGCGCGCAGTAGAAGAAAGGTCGCTGGGGAGCTCAATAACATCGATTAGAAATAGATAAGACCTAGTGCAGAATCCTGTGGGATTCCGGAAGTTACAGCCCCAGTGTCGGATAGATTGTTATTACACGACAAATCGAAGACCTGTATAGGAGAGAAACTCTCGTATCCAGCTCAAAATCAGATGGGTCAAGGTTTAGGGGAGGCAGCTTTTTGAAGAGATACTCGTGAAAGGCCTTCTCAAAGTCCTTTCGAAAGTCTAAAAATATCGCATCGATCTCGCGTAAAGAGTCTTGGTTAGAAAAAAGGTCGTCTAAGGAGCCGACGTGTCGTGTTTCGCGAGATTAGTTCCGACGAAAGCCACGCTGTAGAGGGAAAAGTGTATGACTTAAAACCACATTTGCTTTTCTTACGTGGCGTCGCAACGCCGGGAATTAATTTTTGCCTATCTCGAGCCATTCATTGCACAGCCGCTCACGAGCGCCTAGCTCTACTACTCATACGCACATCATTCACAGCACAGAACGCGTTCGAAAAAACGACGGTCTTCGACAATACCACATACTTTAGATGGAGAATAGACAAAGCGCAGATTGAATTGAAATACGGTAGTCATCGAAAAAAGCCAGATGGCGGCATGCTACCTGGATGTACATGTGGAAGGAATACTCTCAGACAGAGCCGTTCCGAAGGGGGAGGGAGGCGAGGAGGGCAGCCATGCTGGGAGTCCACCTGAGAAAGGACGAAGGACGTAAGATTCCGGGAGCTCAGTTGGGTAATAAAGAAAGCCCCAAGGTATTGTTCGGGAAGGATAGGGTAGGAAAACTATTTTGTTCCAGGAATTTAACATTACGAGAATAAATAATATGCTCAAGGATCTTGCGACAGACGCTGGTAAGAGAGATTGGACGGTAGTTAGCAGCCAGTTGTGTACTACCTGTCTTGAAAATAGGGACAGCCCTTCCCACTTTCCAGTCGGCGGAATTACTCCCCATTTTTGTCCCCTAACACCCAAACTTACTCCACGCAGGACTTCAAATAGTCGCTAAACTTCGCAAATGGTCTTCTGAACGCAACAGCAACAACAAATAAGTAATGGTGATGGGATGTTTCGCCGGTGAGGCAGCTCCCTATCCCATTGCTTGAGGGGGAGGAGATGGTCGATGATGTTCAGAGTTGACGGAGGGTTCCTCAACGCAACAGTCTACGTAAATACGTGCTTTTCGGGAACTTGCTAGAACATGACTGTTTAGATAACTGGCACTTAGCAATTTTCCAACCGCACAGAGGAATTAGGGTTTCTTCCTCGCGAAATTGTGCCCTATGTTTGTCGGAACATTTTATATCGCTCGACATACCACGGTTGACGTTTTAAAGTAGCACAGAAGTCATTTTTAACACCCCGTTTTCTTTGTATAAAACTGCTAAGCAGGCCATTAAGAAGCACCATTAGAATTAGAATTAATTCGCCCCATGCAGTCATAATTATCGCGGAAATTGAATTTAAAGTAGGCCGCAAAAAGCGACAGTGCGCCACGGCGGCGGAGAGCAGTACCAGCCAGTGGTCTGCCTGGGACCTCGCGCTGACGCTACAGGGGCCATGCTCGCCGATTGGTAAAGAGAAACGTTGCCTGCTACTTCGCTGTCGTCTGCTAGTCGGCAGTTTGGGGCTCTGAAAAAGCATTGCTCCTGACTCGGTCATGATTCGACCGCTCCTCCTATCCACGGCCATCTCTATAATATTATGAAAAAAAAAAAAAAATAGCCGGAGCCCTTTGGCTGCACGTATAGCATATGTTTGTAACTCAAGCGTCGCCATGCCAGTCCTGGACAGACTGACATGTCCAGGACTGGCATTGCGACGCTTGAGTTACAAATCTATAATATTATGTATTATAGATGTATTATACAGACGGTCGTGCTCCTGTCCTCCAATTTTCCGGGGGAACTGGCAAAGCTGGTTTACGGCGGCAAAGGGAAAAGGCGATGACCCCCACCGACCAGTGAACCAGAACGAGTTGCCCCTGTAACGTCATCCGTGACGTGGCATCATACCTTCTCCTCCTCGTTATACCGGGAGTGGCGAGTTTAGGGTGAAGGCGCGGAGCCATGTTTATCTGAGCTTCTTTTTTCTGGGAAACAAATTACACACATCAAAACCCTTCGCGCTATTCAGTAAAATGACACACACACTTTCATCAAACGTCAAATTTTTTGGATGGCCCTCTTAACTGCTTCAATGCAGAGTATTTTGATTAATGCACATTGCATGCACTAGTATTGCGTATCGTACTTTAAGCGCTTTTAGGTAGGATTTTGCACATGTCTGCCACACGGAGGCCACAAATTATACTGGTGTGGCCTCTGTATAGGAAGCGTGAAATACGAGCCTATTGAGAGCTTTCTATATAAAGAGAAAGCACTAGGCCTCCGGCGCAGTCCTCGCTGTGCATTTGCCAAAAGAGCAGGAATCATGTCTTTCGTGCAAAAGTTGCCTGCAATGTCTCCCGAAGTTGTGAAATGCATGATGCGCATTCACAGGCAACACGGCCTTCACGTCTATTATGACGTAAGCATACTTCATTCTGTCCTAGAGCTACATGTTAAAAACATTTCTTAAGCGCATATCTGTCAATCTTTCAATGAGGATGGGCTAGATGGGCTACAATGATTGAGATCACTGATAGAGAGATCACCAGGACAGAACTATACTTTTGTTTTGACCGACATTAAAATGAGTTAAAGGTACTACGAGGAAGTAGAGCTGTAACCTTAAAGGGACCGAAAAGTGAATATAAACCTATCGAAACTTTATGTTCAGCGAAAAGCTTGAACCTTCAAAAGCTCAAATGTCAAAGAACTCCGCTGAAATCGCTGTAGTTTTTCTGTAATCGAATTTTCCATAATCGCATGTCCAGGGACCTGTAGGAAACCGAGCAGTCTGTCAACAATGGCATGACCGCGCGCCATCTGTCGAGGACGCATGTAATACGCGCACTTCCGGGCGCTAATCCGGCGAAAACGAAAATGGTAGTGGGCGTTTGTGACCGCTTTCTACGTCGAGAATGTCGAGCCTCTTGGAATAAGTGCGCTGGAATTCCGCATTCGAGAACTGTCACTCACACAGAACTGTTGTTCGTGCGTTAGCGTGGTGGAAAGTGTGTTCTTCGCAGCAGAAGATTCCTCGTCCATAGATTAATCGGAGTCACATTCGTCCTCAGGAGTAGCTCACCGTGCCGTGAACATGGACTGCTTTGTGAAATTTCCATGTATCAGGGAGAAGCACTTATGTAAGCCGAAACAAGCGCTGTTCTTTCGTCGTGCAGGTGTTCATGTGTGAAATGCAAGCCGACGGATACTACGGTGGATACTACGGTTTTTGCTGCCGAGAGGTAGAGAATGCGTGTGAAAAGCAGACAGACGATTGCATCAGAACTAACGAATATTTCGAAATACTGTGCCTTGACACCGAAGTACTGCCAGTGTCTTTTACATACATCCGAGAAACCGAAGAGCATGGCAACGTACACGGCAGCGCCATGTGGTCTTTACGCGCTACTTGAACGGCAAACTGGACGGAAAACCCTTATTTCTGCAGGAAATTCAGTTTTACCACCTGTTGGCGATTCACAAGGATATGGGGTGCTCCGTGAAAATACAATAGAAAATACTCCACTGGATCTCGATCTGCGTCATGCATGCTATTAGGGATGCTGACCTGTAGAAATGTTGTCAGCACATTTTCCTTTCTTGTTTGCTGCAAGTTTTTCTCATTGCTTTTTCTTCGCTGTCACAGCATATTATGATTACTAGTTTGTACCTGGAGGGTTAAGTAACCTGTGGGCATAGATGTATTTGTAGGCTATATTCATGTCTCACTTGTATATGTGAGGAGTAAGTAATACAATTTTCATCAGTGTCATTCAGCTGAATTGTGTTCATAACCTTTTAGTATACTTCTTAGTGACCACGTTTCCAATTGTCAACTAATAATTGAACCAAGATTGGGATTTAACACTTAATTAACTCTGCTTTGCTAAACGGAGTACTTGTAACTGATTCATTATCACGTCGCCAACTAACATTTGTAAAGAAGGACTTGAGGGCTGACTTCAACTATTATTAACCCTTGATCTGGGTTCAAAGTTAACAATGCACCATTGGTGTGCATAGTACTCCAAAATGGCTAAATAATTTATTGCATAAGTTCTCTGTTACTGTAATTGAGATGTACTTTTGTAAAGTACTTTTGACAGCCCTGCAAATCGAAACTGGCTTCAGCGTACACTATAAATGCATTGTAACATTTAATTGAAATATAATATAAGAGCAGAAGCAACGTTTTGTCCCAATTCAAACTATATCTTTCTTTTTTATTGTCCAGGGATTTAGGAAATAGAGTAGGACTTCCTGCCCTGTGATGTTTTGACGTACTTGAACGTACAGTTGTAAAACCTACAACAAAAAATAAACAAGAGAAGTATAAACAGTTTTGTCTTTCCCTTTTGACTTTAACAAGCTAGTTATATTTTACCATTTGTTCACTTTTGTATTCTCTGTCGGTGAAAAGATTACAGGGAAAATGATGCTGCAGATCAAACAATGACCTGTCATCTTGATGAAGATCAGAACATTTCTTCAGGCATGCTAAGTGAGACAAAAGAAATGTACAATGAAGGTTGTACAAAAACAGCAAATCTCCGTCGACTAAAACTTTATATATGTGGATGTTACCACATTGTGTAGTTTCCACCCAAAAGTAGGACTAGGCAAGGTTGTTTGGAAGGTTGTTGGGATGTGGATGTGCTATACTGTTAGAGCACATCAATATAGATGAGGGGCAACCACAGTAGACTGCATAATGGCTGCAAACTCAAGTGAAGATTTATTCAACAGAATAACAAACCGAAAGCATGAGCAGAGAAAGGCAGTGCCCATGCAGTGTATGGTGAACCATATTCATTTCTGAGAAGGTAGGATCGGAAGAGCAATAAAGAGAAATGACAGCTGCGTCCGAGAAAGGGGAACTCTGCAAATTTTGGGACCAATATGATGTGGTAACCTTGCATGGCTCACTGCAGCTCTGACACACATTGAACAATTCCAGTAGTTGCGGCTTCAAAGACAATGAACGTTTGCTGTTGCACTGGGTATTCAAGTGTAGAGGATGCATCTCTAGAAAATTAATTAGTGTTCCTTAGTCATAAAGTCATAACTCCATCTCAACAGGAACTATTCTCGTACCCTTCAAACATGCTAGTAGTTCTCATCGGTTTCTTCTCCTCTTGTTGACGTCATACTAATGTTCTGCACCTGTCCAAATACTAAAAAAAAAAAAAAAAAAAGTCACAAAGTCTGCAACACGTAACAAATCTAGTGCTTCCATCTGTCGACTTTGCATACCTGCTTTCAGTTATTTCTGTCATGTCAACTTGAGTGCCTGGATCACACATACGAAGCAGTCTTGCGCCACTTCAACACTGGAAGGCCCCTAAAATTAAATTTGTTGATGTTGACAAAGTTGAGTACGGGACAAGAAGGATAACATAAGTTAAATGGAATACGTCGTCGCTATATTGTAACTTATACGTGTGTGACGCCTGTACATACCTAAGACGTTGTGTTGAACTCGTCACCTCGGTGAAGCAAAATCACTGGGTACTGAGCATTAGTGTGCTTCGGACGTCTTCGCAATTCGCCTTCTACGGCATCTTCGTAGTCATCGGCAGCAAAATGAGCTCAGCACATACCACACGACTGCTACATCTAATAACCGAGTGCTTTGAACCACATTCGTTTTCGCGCACTCTCCTGTTGAATCTTGTGGTAGAAACGCCTGCCGCCGATGGTGAACGAACATGATTTTTGCATCCCCGAACGCCAAAACCACACCACTCATATGTAGGACTCTCGAATAGTTGACACAACAACCACGAACATGTCATTCACTTCTCTTCGCACGACCAACACGACCGCCCACGACGTAAACAATAAACGCGATAACACAGACGACCTTGCAGATGGCGCGGCGGATCGTAGCTCGTAGCGGCGAAGTAGCTGAATGCTTTATTAACGTAAAAGCTATGGAAGTCAGCGTCATTTTTAAAATAGTGTTTAGCTGTAAGATAATGTGCGCCAGCTTCGTTCTCTACAAAATTAGCTCTCACGTGGTACGGGTTGACCAATCCTGGGAGCCCTGGACCTGAAACCCAAGTTGCTCTTTTTCGCCGTTCGCTGGCAGCACCGTCCATGTTCCGGCAATCTTCAAAATATTTATACGTAAAAAATATGCCGAATTGAGAAGTAATGCGTTCTGTGTCTTACCAAACAACGATGTTGTGCACGACAGTGGTAAAAAATATGGGGGTTATTTTTCACTTTTCGGTCCCTTTAAAAAATTTATCGGTTCGACTGTCCATATATCTATTTATTAATTCACCAATTTACAATCAGTTACGATCAGTTAAAATCAATCAGTACAGTCAGTTACAATATGTTACCATAGATGGCAACCAATTTAAAATCAATCTACGGGATGAATTTGGCAAGAGTTACGCACTGTTATTGACTCGTTAAAGGTCAGATATGCCGATTTTGAAGTGCCGCAGAACTGAGCGATACTCGCGCTGTGTGTTCATTACCTAACACTGAATATGTGTGCGAAATATCTTGCTCCAACTGTTCGTAGTTTTTTAGAAAACAGTTTTTTTAGTTCCCACGCCCGGCCGTCAGACCGTCGGCAAACCCTGCGCACGGGCGCACCGACGTCACTGCTCTCGGTTTATCTGTCTTTGGCTTGGCATGGACTCTTGGCTTGGCTGCTTGGCTTGTTTCGTTTCCTCCTCTGTGCATCGTACCACGACCTAGTCATGACCTACTACTATACTAGTATAGAGTAGGTCGTGGACCTAGTATAGTAGTAGGTCATGCATCGTACATAAGCGAACAGCTGTTATGTTGTTGCTAAGCCGGAAACAAAGCATGTGTATGTTTTTTTTTTGGCACAGCGTCGTTTGGAAAGTGCACTTCCTTGTTCTGACCTTGCCTTTTATGGGTTGGAGCGATACGATTCGTGAATATGCCACGGCGAAGTTGTCGAAGATGCGACAGTGCTACGCTGTTAGAACAATTCATCGGAGCATTCAAGTGTTACCTATTATAAGCTGCCAAAAGACCAAGCAGTGCGAAGCTCTTGGCTGACAGTGGTGCCTGCTAATTTCCACTGCAAGGATTTCGTCAACGAATGTTATCATAGGTTACGCGCGACTCCAGAGGCAATTTGGAATATCGGCACGAAATCGTCGGATGAAAATCTGAGGTGCCCGACGCACAACATTTTGAACGTGCCACGGAGGATCAAGGCAAAAAACGAGATCAAAAAAGGTAAGTCGAGGTTCAGATACAAAAAATAGCAAGCCTAATGAATCGATTGTGCAGCTGTCCTACTGCGCTTACTCTGATATAACCACGATTAACAACACAATAGTATTGATAATCTAACTTCTGAATTGTCACAGGTGCACGCTGAAGGCGGAAATGAAGCATGATCTGGCTTGCATCTGGTGCATGAAGAAATTGCTGGCACGTTAGTTGCAGTCTACCTCCACCAACAGGTACGACAGTGTGATGTTATAATTTGAGTATTCACCTATGTTCAACTTTTCATGTGCACTCGCATGCAGACATCTTGACACCACTTTTAACTCTGCCCTCAAAGTTACAGCCTGTGCTTTCAGGGTGGAAAACAAAGGTCGCCATTCCGATTAGCTGCTATCTCCCAAGTTCAAGCACTTTTGCTGTCTGGACACTGGTTCCTGTGGATGGGCTGTTACAAGCTTCACTGTCTGATATAGAAGGTACGTTACATTAGTCCAGTTAATTTGTCTTTTGCACATTTTTGTTACTGTTAGTTGGATTACTGTTGGACATACAATCCTTTGACACACAGAAGCTGATGTCGCCTCTGATAACGTTTTAGAATTTTCAGTGTCATCAACGTCCATTGAGGAAGGTGCCTTTACTATCTGTGAACCTTTAATTGAAGAAAAGCCCAGAATTCATGTTAACATTGTCTACTCTTATTAATTCACTGTCTGTGTTCTGAGAGCTTAGAAAAATCGAAACTATTTATTTGTCACAACTTCACACTGGATGTGGTACTGGCTTGACATGTAAGCTAAAATACCTGGATTCTACAATAATTGTGTTGAACTTGGTGCATTACCGTGGGCAATGCCACATTCACTACATTTTTAGTGGGTCTGGTACACAAATACTGTGTGCATACTGCATACATACATACTGTTTGATAGGCAAAAATACCTGAGCAGTGCTGTGTAGTCTTTTTACCCAAAGTCCATACTCTTACTGCAAAGTCACAGTACGTAGAACAGCAATGTGCAGGTATGCTGCGATAGAGATTCACAACAGAAAGAAGACTGTTGAGAGCATCTAAATTTTAATGGGACGAGACTTTCGTGCACAAGGCTGCTCTTGTTAATGTGTAGCATGAAGTTACTAACTCCCAGAATATATAAAACATGTTGTAATGTAGAGAGCGAGGGTTGCTACAGACATAAAAATAATTACACAATCATATATAATAAAATAAAAAGGGGGTACAACTCCCCCCTCAACTCAACTCGACAACTCAATAACTCTACTTATTCTCTACCTTACAACATGTCATATATTCTGGAATTTTGTAACTTGACGTTAGACCTCAAGAAGTACAGCCTTCTGTGCGAAAGTCTTCTTTCTGTTGTGCACAATCATTATACAGTAAATACGACTATCCATTTCTTGTCATTAAATGCTTTTTCTTTCTTTTTTTCTGCAGTGATTAGCATCCATAAGGACACATGGCAGAAAGGGAGTCTCTTTGAGATGACAAACCCTCATCACCTCATGAGGATACAATGGTTGACGAATGGTTCTCAAGTACATCGAAACTTCAACAAATAATTCATGAAAAAGCCAGTCAATGCTAGCACCAGGAATTGAACGTGGACCGTCCTGCTACCGCAGTCAGAGATGTTACATTTCAGGCGCTCATTGACTTTTGGTGAATTACTTGTTGACTTTGTCCCAAGGTGGGGCTCGCCACAGCTCATTTGTCTATCTGTTAATGTTGTGGCGTGTGTTGCGTTTTTCTCTTTGTGTGTTCCAGACTCAGAACGGTTAATTTGGATCAGGTCAGGTACGTTTCATTTAGACATGGCAAACATAAAGTGGTGTTTCTCAACACAACTTAGCAGTGGCCTTCATGCATTACTGCCACGGCCATTAAGCGTGAATGGAAGGCTGCACATTATGCATGATGTAAAACCCCAAGACTAGGGAACACGAAGGGACAAACACAAACATGTCCCTTTGTGTTCCCTAGTCTCGGGGTTTTACATATGCATCACCTTCACCAGCTCACTTGCTTCCTAGCCATTTTTTCTGCACATTATGTTCACTCTACTTCTATCGTGTGCTATGTAATCTTGTTCAAGTTCTGTCAAACGACGTGTAATGCTATAAAAAAATTCAGTACACTGTTTATGTGGGTTGAATGGTAGCGCATAAATGCAGAAAGGGAACTGTCATGTTGTGGAAAGTGTTTACGTATTGTACATTTAACTAATAATTTTATTGGTTAGCTTTCGCCGGCGTATGATGTCAAGCCATGTTATATTAATTTGGAACATGTTCTTCTTAGTAGCGAGAGCAGCTGACACACATTGAGAACATAGCCCGTGTGTGTTTGTCTTTTCCACCGCAGCCCTTGGGTTTCCTCCCTGATGGCTACACATGTCGGGGATAGGTTTCAGAACCGGTAGTTCCCGCCAAGTGTGAATTACTTTTCAGGGGATCATCGCGCTGGCAGATGAAACATATCGTTTAAATTATTTGCAGGACAGGAATTGCGTAGCTTCACACAAATACTACTACTACGACGTAAGAGTCGTTTCAAATCTAGCTTTTTTGTGTTCCTGACATTATCGCACGAGATGTAGTATCCACTATGATCCTTTATATGAGGGGTATGTACAGTGCAATCAACAGATGCTATTTACAAATCTGTGTTTTCTACTGTGTTGAAATGGGGTAGTTTGTATCTGAGACATATAGTGAAACACAGGCAGCCAAGGACAGACTTTTGATGCCCTCGAGAAACATGGCAACACATTGCAGGGATTCTGGATGCTGCATAAATTTCCAGAACACACAGCTCAAGGCAGCGGTTAAATAACAAGTGGTTAGAGAAATACAAGACAGTTGCACGTGTAAGCAGTCTGCTGTTGGATTTGCTTCTGTCTGAGATACGTTATCTCAAAGGGAACCCACGGACACACTTCGAATGATACTAGGGCTGCCTGTGAAATAGAATGAGGAGAGGGGAAGATATATAACCCTTTTTTTCTTGTCTGTTATTCTATTGGTTAACTTGTCATTTGCTTAGCAGCATATATGTGTATATTCCAGAGTCTGCTAATAAATATATCAGTTGAGAGCTAGCAGTCGCATTGCAGATGTCTCATCCTGTCCCTGGCTGCTTGTGTTTCACTATGGCCATGCTTGCTATTGCAAAAACAGAAAACAAAAAAAGACAATAGAAAAACACGAAAAGAGCGACCTAAAAAGCTGCCTGTGCTAGTGCTCACATGGAGGGAATGCAATGAGGTAGCATGTTCCATTCATGAACTGTGCATAGTAGTACATATCACAACAACAACCGATTATTCAGATTTTTTTGAAGTACTTTGTTTTTTCTAGCTTTGTTCGCACAGTCTATTATTGGAGCTTTATGTGACTTCCCTCTTGAGATACTTTAAGATTGCTGATGCTGTGCAGTTTGTTAATTTTGAAACTGTACTGTGCTGAGGTACAAAAACAGAATTGTCATATCTGCATTTGAGCACATAGGAATAATTTGTAAGTACTTTCCTTGTTGACATTAATATTTGCACCAGGTCACAACATTGTTGATTGATGGAAAATGTAAATAAATATATTTATTTGCTTGCCAAACAATGCACAAATGTCTTCTTTTCTAGTGAGATATTCCCTGTTGACCAGAAATAAACGTGGAAAAGTTAAAGGGGCACAATGATGGTAGAGTCTAGCATTGCTTTTTGCCACTTCACATATATTCACTGTTGTTCGTGTGCACATGTAGGAATAGGAAGGTAGAGCATGCGCATAAAAAATTTCGTATGCAGCCACACATATGGTTCAGAAGATTAATTAGATGATGTCCAAGCATATATAATTGGGCTTCATGTGCAATGGGTATGCTAATGGATTGCTTCCATGAAGCCTTTTCATTTATTTTTTATAAATTATTTTTATAAATGTTATTTTTATTTTATATAAATTTCATATTACATATTGTATACTTATATTTTTATAAATTAAAAACTCAAATTACACGGCCCCTGTAAGTGTGCCCTTTTTAAATGGTTTGGTAACGTGTCTCAAACTGTAAAGGTAAGAGGCCATCGAGAATGCTGCAGACAAGGTTGCAACTTACATATTGCTTATCATGTCCTACATACAAAGTGATTTGTACAATAATTCCTGAGCACGGAATTAATTCCGAGGATGGCCAGTGATGTCACCCGGGACGACAAGTCACATAATTGCCTCTAACACTTTTACACCCCATGGGCTGAGTTGTGAATTGAAAGAGCACTCTACAGAAGGATAAGGTGCACCTGACTTCTAGTATATATGCTATGCTCTAACTCTTCAGACACCACATTTCTAAAAACACAATTTCTAAGTGGCGATATGTGCTCTGGTACTTCTTTTGCGTCTGCATAGTGTGCAACCACATGGCTACTGGAGCTTTCGTGTGCATGTTTTTGTGCGACGGTGTTCATTACAAACAATATCCAGATGTTAGACATAAAATGCAGTAGTTTGTAGCGTGCCACACAACGCAGCATGGGGGTGTGATTCAAAGATAGCTTCTGGAAAATGCACAGAATCCCACAAAAAGTTTAAAATGTGATTTGTATTTCGTTTTACGTCTCTCGTCGTTACATACCATCGTCGACGCTGTTGCACATTGATAAATCGTACGTAAAACTTGTCCCATAGTAGTATGCGGTTTCTCAAATACATAGCACAATTTTTTCCTGCAGGAATAAAAC
Organism: Ornithodoros turicata; assembly: GCF_037126465.1. Taxonomy (NCBI): domain Eukaryota; kingdom Metazoa; phylum Arthropoda; class Arachnida; order Ixodida; family Argasidae; genus Ornithodoros; species Ornithodoros turicata. The sequence continues at coordinate 182,831,607 of NC_088201.1, forward strand.
GCTGTCGGCATTTTCTTGCTAACACGGCTGTCGAAACGTCAGTCTCTACAATGGGCAAGTGCTGTAAAGGGGCTAACGCAGACGAGACTTGATACAAATTGTACATGCTCACAAAACACAAACGACGAATTCCAGTCACAACATCGCACAGAGGTTGGTTCGCGAATGAGTTCGCAGCTGCTGCACTGTTTACTTATCGCGGAACGGTGAAACCCAGCTGACCGCCATCTTCAAGCACAGATACGTGAAGCCGGGAGAAGCCGTAGCTGGAATCCACTGGTAAGTACGAAGGCGCGTACACGTCACAATGCCCGTTCGGGTGCATCTACGTCATAAAAATGGCTGCGCCCATGTGTGTTTCGGAATGAATTATCTATTTTTTTGACATGGTACTCTACCGAACTGAGAGAATGAAGGTGCATTTTGGGGAGAGCTGGATGTGGGCTTTCAGAATATCACAACCGTTTCGACTATTTGGGATATCGGCATAGCTGACCTTTAAAACACATGGTAACATCTGTGGCGCTTCAAACTTTGCAGGCTGACAGTCATTTGTCTAAAGTTTTATCGTTATTTTTTCTGAAATGCTATCACTGTGTAAAAAAAAATATGTTAGAAGCAAAGCAAATTCCCACCACATGCATAGCCTATTGTCAATACCGCCTGCAAACCGCAATGTTTCCCTCTGTCTGCTTCACGTATTCGTGGTGTTGCCTTGAAACCCTGCACACCCTGCTTATGGTCCATCTTGTTTTTGCTTCGTCTGCAGGAAGCGCCACCTATACGTTTTCATGTGAACGTGAAGCAGACAGCGGGGGAAAAAAAAATGGCGGTTTGCGGCCGGTATAGGTCATACATAATGCATGGAGTGGGAATTTGCTTCGCTTCAAACCTTTTTTTCCAACAAAGTGAAAAAGAAAAGGCAAAAGAAATACACAACCTCAGGCAAACCACTATCGGTACGCAAAGTTTGAAACGCCAGAGACGTTACCTTGTATTTTTACGACCCGATCGAAATGTTTAACCTTCGCTATATTCGCTCTGTATTTATGCATTATATTTATCTATAAGCATTCATACAGTGCTCCTAAGCCAATTTTCGTCCCAACAGCGCTCGTAGTTTTTTTTTAGAAAACTAATATAGGAAATTACGGGCAACAGCGTGTCGAAGTTGCCACCGACTGCTGATTGCTCGCCAGTATATGGCGGCGAAACTACATTCCATGCGCACAACACTGGGTCTAGAAGGAGAGAAGTCAGCTACGTAGTCATCGTGAGCAGCAAGCCGATCGGGAACATAGATCACTGTCTCTTGACACATTGGCCCGCCAGACGTCGCACGGGTGTTTTACCGCAATTTTACTGGCAAATTTAAAATATTTAGCGTGTTTACAGGCAAGGTGAATAAGCAATATTACAAGGTTAATGAGCAATGGTACAAGCAAAGTTTAGAAGCAACGCGTCGTTAGAGTACGCCACCAACATAACCCGCCTGTCTTCAACTGAGCTGGCACACTGTCGGTCCCTGCTCTCCGTACCATGTTGGAAGACATTCGGCAGATGTCACGAGGAGCACGGGGTGGCATAAGCCCGTCATTTTCCTTACTACCTTCAAAGGGATGCTTTTTCGCAAAACCGCCATCTTGCCGTGGTCACACGTCAAAGGCTACGTCATTTTAAGGTCACTACGTTTCAGCGCTCGACGACATATTCCCTAGAGCATAGAACCTGGGATGAGTTTTTTTTTTACCAGCGTAAACTATGTACGGTGCTTCTTCAGCGACATGGTAGTCCATTCCTCCGAATTTTAAGTATATCGCATCGGCTCAGTGCGTCTTGAAGTGCGACTACGGACTAAATCTCGTGTCTTGATATCCTACCAAAGTTATGTAACTGAAATCTTCTTGTCTCGCTTTACAGTCCTGGCAAATATTTTGGCTCCACGTGAAGCGGAAGTTAGAGAAAATTAATTTTTAGTTTCGATAACTGTGACGTCATGTTAGGCTCTGATGGAGCGTACGGCTCTCATCTATTGATTTTGTATCTGCTTCCCCTTGGTTGACCGCACAAATCGGTCGAGTCGTATTGACAGCGGTTTATCTGCGAATGCGGCTTATCTGCGGTGCGACTTATGCACATGATAATAAGTGTATGATAATATAATAACAATAATAATAATAATAATAATAACTTTATTGTACTGGCTTTATACATTGAAAAGAAAACAGGGTGGTCTATGCCTTTTGGCATGTGGGCCGTCTTTGCTTGACGGAGACAGTCACTAATACCAGTATCTATCCACTTAAATAGCCCTGAAGGAAGAGAAAAAAGGAACAGAACAATTAAGGAATAAAAGAGAGAACCCATTACAGTAATATGTGTAGCAAAGAACAATACAATTAATGAAATACATATTCAGAATACCGTATTTTCCAGACTATAAGTCGCCCCTTTGTATAAGTCGCAGTCACCAGGCAAGTAATTCAATACAAGATGGAAATTGCAACGTACATGTGTTATTAGTGCCATGCCTGTACTCACCGACGTTTCAGGAACAAACATTTTCTGATTAGTTTCCTCGCACCACGTTTTGTTTTTTCGGTAAGTACATACATAGGTACTGAAGCAGTACCTGTACCTAAGAAGCAGAAAAGAAGCATAAGAGAAGGAATTAGAAGCAAGTCGAACGTCTAATGCTAACGCGTTGCCATCGCATTAATTATATTAATCGCACTCATTTTTTCTTCGAATCATCGTTAGCAAGAAATTTCCAAGCGTATCCTATCCCTGTTCTATAATCTATCCTGTCTTCTTACGCTGTTCCTGCGGTAACAGGTCCCGACCAAGGAAGTAATCGGAGAATTGCCCGCCCACTTGTTCGTTGGAGCATCGGTGGCTCTTTTCTTCTTCACATACGTCACTCCAGTCAGGTATGTACAATTGGCCTAATATTAAAGTGCCGCCACGTACTAAAGCTACGTCCTCCCATCCCACTATCGGGCGAGCACCCGCAACGGCTGTCGTAACGGCAGAAAGGTCGCTTACACGTAACGAGAGGGACGTTTTTCGGCGCCGTCCAAACAGTCCCTCCTCGCGCGACTGACCACCTCTGGACGGCATTGCCCAACCAATCAAAGGAAAGAAGATGAGGGTAATTAATGGTCTGAGGCTGGAACACATAGAAAGGACAAATGCATACAAAGCCTCCAGGCCTAAGACATTAAAGGTACTATAAATCAGTCTAGGTGCAACCTCATGTTTTGTGAGCCCTGAATTGTGTAGGTCCTCAGGAGTAAAATGCCGCAAAATTTTCTCACGCAGACATTACAACTCCCGAAAAATGCAAATTTAGATATACTGGCAACACTGTGACGAAGCAGATCTACGAAACGCCCACTCCGCCAAGTACGGCGGCGAAAATGTCTCATGCGCATGACTCTGGGCCAAACAGAGCGACGTACGATAGCAGGGCCACGGTGCTGAAACAAGGCCCAGGTATAGACGTTTAGCTACTGAATGCAAGATTCGGCTTTTGTTTATTTTCTTTCACGCAAATTACATTTTCTCAAAAAGTAGTATTGCAAATCCCAGCAGGAAAGCCATGTGTTTATCGGTCTCCTTGTTTACAGGGTTGCTTGACAAATTGAAGACTTCTTCCCACCAGGCGTCGCCCCGACATTCTTGACTGCGTTTTTATTTACCAATTAAAAATACTTAGAGTAAACTCCTGCGCATATTACTTGTTGTGCTGAACCTTTGAATCCAGCACTCTCACGTCAGGTTGATTGCATAGGTTCGACCTCGACTGCTTTATAGTACCTTTAAAGGCCCAAGACAAGAGGGTACGCTTCCATTTCTGACCGCGCTGTTTATTTTCCGCTTCGCTATCCACGTGCTAACCACAGCTGGCGCGTGCGGAAGTCTCGCTTATCTCGCTCTCGTCGGTATATTTCGAGACTATGGCGAACGTTGGTGTGGACACTCTCGCCACCCTGTGTTCGGCGTCCCCCAGAGCTGTATACTAAAAGGGAATCTAGACACTGGGAGGAACACAACCTTCTACCTTGGTGCACTGGGAGGAGTCACAAAAAGATGCTCGACCTGTCAGTCACAGTTACGGTCCTCTGATTAGTTTACTTTTTACCAAAGGGGCCGCAATGACACCTTACTGCCATCCAATATGGCGACGAAAACAGAAGCAGTGAAGCGGCGTTTTCGTGACAAAAAATTTTCACAGACTATTCTGATTTCATACTGCAAATGTATATCCTCATATACGTTTCTCGGAAATCACTTTCAACTTATGCTCATCCATCGACATCTAACTGAAAATAATACGTCTTGTCGCCGGTGTTAGGCATAGTGAACACGGCGCTCACAACGAAATCAGAACAAAACGGCACTGTGCTGTGCAATCTTACATTTAATTGCCTGACTTCATGGATATAAACATTTTTGCCTTTATATTCCAATTATTAATGTAGATTTGTTTAAAAATCGTACCGGCAACGGAACGTGTCCCAGCAGGTGGTTCTGTCGGCAGCGGTACAACGACAGAAGCAGACGATAATTCCCCACGTGCCTTACGCTCCCTAGGTGGCGTTTATCAAATTTGTACGAAAAATCCACTAGTTTTGCAGATTGCGAGAAGTATCAATTGCAATCCCACCCAATACAGTTGCCACCCAAAATGGCGCTGCCGAAGTTGGATACGGGGACGAATGGTCAGGATAGGTTGACCGATAGCGCCCTATATTTCAAGACCTCATTGGTCGGAAAGCTGAAAAAGTGGGTGGAGCTTCAGTGCTTCTACCTTGGTGCTTTCTGTGTCACCTAATTGGTCGCCAGCTGTCGTTCTCGGCCGCTCTCGCCGACGTCGTGAAAGAAGGTCGGCATGGCAGTTTTTTTTCCCTCGACGTCTCTCCTCTCCAGACTCCGGAAATACGCGTCTATTTCCGCCGCCCGCTCACGACTCCGCTTCGGGCGTCGCCAAGTGATAACTGGCCCTTAAATCTAGTGTAATCGGAATCCTACGGGATTTATGACACAGCCAATCAGCGTGCGCATCGTGCTGTATTCGACTGACACTGCGTTTCTGTCTGTGACGCGCCAGAAATTAATTTATAGTTTTGTATGACGTGCGAGGCCCAATCTATCTGGCAACGTTAATCTAGTTAACGTAAACGTTAAATGTTAGTAAACGTTACCGTTAAAATCTAGTGTATTCGGAATCCTACGGGATTTATGACACAGCCAATCAGCGTGCGCATCACGCTGTATTCGACTGAAACTGCGTTTCTGTCTGTGATGCGCCAGGAATTAATTTATAGTTTTGTATGACGTGCGACGGCCCAATCTATCTGGCAACGTTAGTTTTCCCAAGTTCAATTTGTGAGTCTCAACCTTCCAATGGGGTGCCGAGACGCGCTGTTTCAAAGTGAGCAGCTTCAGAAGCGCCAGAGCTCCCGACGACACCATCTATTCTTTGTGAACCCGAAACTATCAAGTTTTGCGTGTTCCTTCGAAGATTCCTGGAAGCGCGTGGTATTCACAGATGACATTCACATTTTGCGTGGGGAATCTTTGAGCGAGGCTGACTTATGATATAAATAAGTAATGCAACTGGTGAAACGTGAGGAGAAGTGACTCCGACACAGAGGAAACGCACAAACAACGAGAAATTCTCTCTTCTGTTCTTTCATAAGCAAGTAGCGGTGCATTAAAACCAACCTCCGTGGAGCGAATGTACAGCGAAAACGCTGCGAACTTCGCTCAGCGTCGGACGTCCCGCGCGAGGCGTCAATAATATAAGCGCCTGCCGGTGATCTGCCCATGACAGATATTTTCGATCAGCGTCCGCGTCTACGGAAGCGTGGTGGTGGTGGTGCTGTCGAAAGGGCTCGCCGTTTTAGGCCTCACAGAGGTGGAAACGGTGGGTGGGTGGGTGGGTTAGGTGGGTACCCGGGCTCGAATCCCGGGGCCGGCTGGGGTCTGAGGTTTTTTCTGGGTTTTCCTCAGACGTTTTCAGACATATGTCGGCACATTCCCCCAGAGCGACAGTCGTGGTTCCGGAAGCGTCAACTGTGAATGAACACAAGACCACTACCACGACCTTATTTCAGACGCAGAAGAGCGGACAGAGCTTGGTTGAGAGTTCCACAACTTTTATTTCGTGTGAGCGCCGCGAAGCAGCTGTGGCTATGAGCGTGTACAGACGAGGACAGATGGAGAGAGGACAGCAGGAAGAGGGGGGAGAAGCAGGGGGTTAGTATGCGTTCTGAGCCGACTTCAGAAGGAACTGTGCCGACATTGGTCTGAAACATCAGCCGGAAAACCCAGGGATAACCTGAGGGAGCCTTTGCGGGAATTGGAAGCGGCGTTACATCTCGGTCTCAGTGTGGAGGGCGGTCATTCCTACCACTACGCCACGCGAGCTCTTTTTAATGCGTTAACATTAGAGTCCTCGCTACGAAAGAATCGCGGCGTGGTCGGTCTGTGGCCAGGGAAGTGGAGAGAGCCGCTCCAAGGGGAGACAAGGAGTACAGGTGAAGCGTTCGCGGAAGTAGGTCAGGGGGAGAGGAGGACGGCACGGCGCGCATACGTGGTGAGTGGAGAGGGATGGAGGAACGTGTTGATCCAGGGACATGAAATAGACCCCTTTCAAAAGTCAGTCTGGCCACCTTCCTGCAGATGACATTCGGCCATATCTTTGACACATCGTACATATGGTGCCGTGTATGGTAAGCGAACGCGCGATGGCGAACGACAATATTCAGTGGTCGAGAGACTTGACGAACATACCAGATGGGTTTTCCTAAAGACTTGTGGACGCCTTTTGTGAACATATGAGTGCATCTGGCACGGCTGGCCGCGCTGGCGGGAACAGCTATTGTGCGTGTCATATACGAATTCAACTTCCATTCGCGTTGCCTTGTCGACTTTGAGATACGGTACACCACATTTATGCATGCTGTGTTGTTTCCTATGCACATTTCAAGACGAGTCGTGTGTTTTGAATGTGTGACCTTACTGTGTTGCTCACCATAACCTCAGTTCGTTCTGTCGTATGTTGCAGGTTCCGCGTAGCAGTCATGCATGTGTTGCATGCTTTCGCCGATGCTTCCTACTGTCCTACTATACATGGTGTTCAAAATTAAGCTTTCATTGGCACTTTATAAATAGGCGAGCAAAAGAAAACTGGTGCTATTTTTCTGTCCCTTGAGTAAGAAACAGGTGCTACATAGTTAGCAGTACCTGTTTCTTACACAAGTAGCGTAAAGTTATCATCCGGTTTCCTCTCATCGCTGTGTTTGCGTAGCGCTCGTGAAAGCTTAATTTTGAACACCCTGTACGTGGTCTATGATTTTGCCTGCGAGGTATTTATACCTCGTCCGTTTAGAATGGCAACAGAACGCTTCTGACGATAGTTATTGGGAAAGCCATGTATCATGTGAACTTCAGCCGCCAAACAGTTTGTGCACACGCCTCGTTTCCTTTGGCGTCTCTCACGTCACGTTGGCTGCAGAAGGGCACGCAACAACAGACTGATATTACATATATGGACGTTCCACTCATGAAAAGAGCGATGCTTCGATGAGAAAGCAGACCAAGTCCCAGGCTGCAGACGACAAAAGACCACCCCAGACGCGCGGTTATAACAGAGCCATACTGTCCGCGTGCGGGCAACGCTTCCATCCCTGCCCAAAATATGGCGGACGCGCGCTGCCAGAGCGTAGTTGGCCCGCCTTAAACTAGATGGCGCCGCAGGTGACCGAAGACGCGCTCAAGGAGCTGATAACACAGCAATTTCGTCGGCTCGCAGGAACTAAAAAAAACGGCTCCTGCAGTTCGCTTTTATTTAGGCAGCTTATAAAGAAGAAGAGAAAAAAACGAAACTATGCGAACGGTTGACAACGTGCAACCAACAGAAAGGAGAGGGCACATGGAGAGCGCCACGTGGCCCGCCGGCGGTCAGCTGTGGTGGTCGACAGGTTCAGACGTGCGTGGCGTGGGGGCACCATGGGTTATAAAGGTTTGGCGGGGGAGCGGCGGCGAAAGAAGGATGAGGCTGCGCCAACCTAAATCAGAGGAAGCCCGGAAGGCTGGTTTGGCTGTGAGCGCAATCATGTGTTAGCGCTGTGAAGGGTTGTGTAGCGTTTGGGAAGGGTCGTCGAAGGGTTGTGGAGGAGTGCTTTAAAGTGCTTTAAATTTCCGTCGGATCCACCAACAGATCGTTTATACATTTAATTTGCAGTAATAGGACATGTATACATACACTATAGAAGCGTAATGACAGAGTGTGAAAGATATGTACATAATGAAAACTGGTCGATGACAGACTAAAACATGCTAGTTTATGTCGTACTATAAAAGAACCTGGCTCAAAGACTGAGTATATGTAAAATATATATGAACATCACAACCTTGCACGAATTTTCCCAAGAAGTGCAAGGACTCGGATTGGCCTGGAATAGATGACGTCATCTAGA